>NC_091679.1:34605550-34908580 GCF_030179915.1 Drosophila takahashii
TATAAAAAATATTTCTTTTTTACTTTTTAATATTAAAGATGAATTTATTAGTCGGAAATAACAAAAGCCTGTTTATAAAACATCTCAAAATGAATAAAAATGTTTAGGTATAAGTCATGACGATTTTTTTATCAGGTTCAACTAAATTTCAATGTATTTATTGTTATAAACATTTTACATTTTAATAAAAATAAGGTTACAATCTTTCTATCAATATTTGGTCCTATAGCTATAGTAGTTTAAGTTGAGAAAGTAGTATCAAGCTGTCTCCACCTTCCGGGCTCCATGCAGCTAAGATTTTCCAGAATGAAGCTGAGTGCACCTGCTAGTCAAATGCACCTGTTCAAACTTATTTTACCGATACCGAAATGCCCCGCTCCCCAAGAAGCTCCATTAAAAAAAATTTAGAGCAATCAAGAACACGTGCCGTAAGCCAAGTTCAATCACACAAACAAATTGGCACAAATTCTTCACGATCTGTTATTGACATTGTTAAGAAAACATTTTTTTTTCAACCGTGTAAGAATCTAAATACAATCTCTTCGATAACCATTATAAATATAATGTATACAAAGATATATAATGTATATCTTTTGGATATCGCACAAACTGACGTTAATCACGTTTATCCAACCGTGTTTTATTAGACAATCATACAATGGAATAAACAATGCAGGGAAGTCAGCTAATTTATTCGCATGATTCCAGCACGCAAACCAATAAAGTATTGAAATTAGAGCGAACCGAATACATTTTGTGGTTGCATCGGTAATATTGAGCGGCAATCGATAAACCACTCGAAAGACCAGTTAAGTTATTTAATAGTTTTTCTTCGAAGCAGATAAACTTACGCAACCAGTGATTTTGTACAGAAGAATTTACTTTTTAAAAATTATTATCGGGTGTTTCTTTATGAAGAGCATTGTTTATCTCCTTTTTATATATCTCTATAAATTTTCAACTAGTCTACCTGCAAATGTATGTGGTTAACTTGGTCTGGATGATGACATAATTTGCCTGCATTATGTGATAGAAATTAGTTGCAGTGCCTATTCATAGATACAAATTAATGGTAGCCCTGTGTGCTATTTGAATTAAACAGAAAATCACGGCCGTTTGGTGAGAGGAGGAGAAAAGGCCAGCGCCGGAGCAAAGACACCAAATTACATCAAGTCAGGCAAAATGCAGCCAAGCGTTCAAGTTTTTCTCCTCGGCCTCTCCATACTCGCATTATTCCGCTATGCTCTTTGTGGCCAGACATCGTCTGTGGACTGTCGACTGTGGTTATTGGTGGGCCGCTGATGGTTGTTGGACCTCATTGCGGCCGACTTGGCTTGTGTAACGCTCCGTTGATTGCGAGCGACGAGTCGACGAAGAGTTTTGGCGGCGGTGGCGACGACAATAGCAGCGGAATTTGGTCAAGTGGTGGAGGTCTGGAGGTGGTGCGGTAACTGAACTGCCCGATCTGTCCCGCTCTCCGCGTATCTCTCGGAATCAGACGGGTGCAGCCAAATGCGCACAATATGCTGAACTAGTTTGGCATCGGCCAAAGCCAAGCATTACGTTCAAACTATCAATTGAATGGATTTGGCGTACTTCAAAAACCATAACAACGATAACCATATCACTTACTTACAGCTACACTCAATCTGATAGCACTTTAATGTTGAATGACAAGTAGGGTTTTTATTGCGCTATATTGTCACTCTATAGAGTTGTTTTTTAAGAAGCCCAAATCTCTAAAGGTCCTGGCTTAATTAAATTAAATATACATTTAAGATTATCATATTCCCTATTGAAATCATCACTATCGGTGAATAGGGATAAGAGAAGACTAAAAGCTTAATATAAATATTTTTCAATACATACGACAGTATCATTCCTTGTTATCAATATACCTTTCTTATTGTCTCATATCGAGCATTGACTCTGGTATTGATTAAGAATTCTGTGGAATTTACCTACATTCATGTAGACAAGCACATTTTAAAACAAGAGAGAACGCTATAGTCGGGTGCCCCGACTATCAGATACCCGTTACTCAGCTAAAGGGAGTGCGAAAGAGATGGAGAAAAACTTTGATCCGCCGTAACTTTTTAACGAATGGTCCGATTTAAAAAATTTCTTCTACATTTCGATAGGTATTGATAAACACAATAAAACTGCATTTTTACTTTTCCAAAATATTGAAATTTTTAAAATCGTATATAAGCGATTGTGGGCGTTAGAGGGGGCGTGGCACCCTTTTGAAACAAACTTGCGCTGCGTAGGAACTCCTAGAATCTGCATGCAAAATGTCAATCTTCTAGCTTTTATAGTTTCCGAGATCTCAGCGTTCATACAGACAGACAGACAGACAGACAGACAGACAGACAGACAGACGGACAGACAGACGGACAGACGGACATGGCTAGATCGACTCGGCTAGTGATCCCGATCAAGAATATATATAGTTTATAGGGTCGGAAACGCTTCCTTCTACCTGTTACATACTTTTGCACGAATCTAATATACCCTTTTACTCTACGAGTAACGGGTATAAATACTTTGAAAGTACAAACACATCTAAAATATTGAAAATCTTTTTCAATTATGAATTGCTTATTTTTTTTTTAGTTGTTTATGGAATTTAGTAAACCATTATTAGGAATGAAATAAATTTCATTTAAAGGAGTGTTTTATGATGTGCAAATTGTGATTTGTCAATGATTTACACGATTTTTTATGGCAATTTACTTAATTTACTTTTCGAAGTTCCTTATCCCGGAATTTTACCCTGATCTTCTGTGAATTGAGACCTCTCAGCTTTTACCGCTTGGAAAATTGTATTTTAAAAATTCCACTACATACTAGAAGTGGTGACTAAACCACTTCGACACGCAAATTTGTTAACCACAAATTTCCCAAATATGCCAAGGTCAGCTCAGTTTGGATCTTACGTTTAACGTAACCAAATCGAATGTCCTCTTTGAGGTAATTTATTTATAAAGTCAGGAACCCTTATTTCTTTATTTCTCTCGTATTGAATATTCAATCATTTATAGATACTTTAATTTAATATTAAAAATCTTTTCCGCCCATTACTGGCAGTTTTGACCATCCGTTTAGTGGGCACCCAACTCCTGTACAGTGTCAACTAGTTCTCCTAAACTAGGTAAATTTGCCGTCCCATTGCTGTCCCCAACAATCTCCATTAGCGTTCCCAATTTGAACATCAGTGAGCTGCCCTTCTGGACGGCATTTCCAGTAACATTCAGAAGTCTACCTTTAAGTTCCCCTAAGGTATTCAAATTGGGCAGGAAGGCCATTGTTTTGTGTAACTGGAAGCAGAGCACTTTGTTGCTAAATTAGTATGTTCTCTAATGACGGCGAAAGATTCTCACCGAGTATTGGGAACGCGATCCGCATTGTACACTTCACTAGTTGGCAACGGAACGCATGCGATTAAAGTGGGTTAATGGCAGACCCCCTAGTAAGTTATATAGCTAGCATGATAATTGCTATTAACATTCAGACTGCACTACAAAAGAAGTGGCTAAAACGGATTTAGTAGAATGCAATTTAATATTAAACTTTCAATAAATTCGGTGTTTTCTATTTCTTGTTACGAATATCTTAAAATACTTGAAATTGTCTTATAGGAACTTTTTAATGTTCTTAAAATACAAAATACTTTATTATTGGCGCTAAAAATGGGATTAGAATCAATCTTGAAATGCTCCAAATTATAATATATGAATCAAACCTTTTTAACAAGCTACAATTTAAGATGTGCTCTTTATTTATTGAAGTTTAGCCTTTATCCATACTTAACCCTTACTGCTCTTTTCACAATATCTCGCATGGGGCATAAACCGGTTCTAAAAAGTGTTCTCGCGGACCTAGGTTTATAGATCTTCGGGCAGTAGGGAAGCTCGCAATTCATGGGCGGTGGGCAGTAGGGTGGCAGGCAGCTCCGCATAAAGCCCATTTCCTTTCCGGGAATACACTGGGGAGCGGTGCAGGGATCTGGACAATAGGGTGGCCAGCAAGTCGGTGGCAATACGCAGGCAGGTTCCTTGCAGGGCGGATAGCACGTTGGCGGAACGCAATTGGGATCGCAATCGGGCTGTTTGCAGGGATAACAGTAGGGTCGCTTGCAAATCGTGGGGCAGAAGGGCATGTAGCACCAGGGAAAGTAGGAGCCATCGGGGTACACGAGCTCGAACGAAGGATGAGGCGGGGCTACGATACCTGTTCCTGGCGATGGAGGAGGAGCTGGTGGAGGCGGCGGCGGTCGCGGTGGTGGCTTGCATGATGGATAGCAGGGGGGATGGTATATCGGAGGCTTTGGGCAAAATGCTTCCACTTTCTTAGCCAGTATTTTAAAAATGAAGCATCGTCTTGACGATGTCGCATGCACCTCTTCCAAAGTTTTTCCCAAGATCGGAACCCAATCGGCTCCATATTTTCTACCAGAATTAGCTTCAGCAATCGCACTTACCAGATCCGAGGTTAGTTTCTTTAGTTTAAGGTGATCCTGCGACCTTATCAGCGGGGCGCAAAGCAAACCTAGAAATAATGGAAAGTTTATGTTTTATGGAGTGTATCACAAGTTTGAGTACAGACTAACATATTAAAAGATATGACCGCAGAAGAGTTCCGTTCATTTCAACAGCTTTAAAAATCTAAAATAAATTGTCGACTTGTATAAGTATAAAACGCATTTTTCCTTGGAAAATTTTTTAACTAGAAGATCAAAATTGGAATGCCATGCATAAAAGCAGATCTAATCCAATAAGTAACACTTAATTATCTTAGTTAAACTTAGCATTTAGAGCTGCGTTCACAAAAAAAGGTAGTGTTTCCCCTTTGAACTAAAAAAGTCCATTCTTTTCCGATTAAAAGGAATGCTTACATTAATCTTTTATGATCTTAGCTGCCCTTCAAAATCAGGAAAAGCTTTATTCGACCAACTGTTTATAGGTTAAAGATACCTTTGAAAATGCAATAAATTTGATGAACAATAAATTTAACCATTTAAACATTTGAAAATTATAAATACTATGAAGTAACTTCGTATTTATTACATTAAATTATTTTATTCCTTTATTTCCGCAAGAACCTCTAATTTCTTCTTCAAGCAATCTTTGAATTGTCCAATTATTTTAGCTAGATCATTTTCTCCACCGAATCCCGTTCTAGCCACTTGGGATAACTCTTCTTCAACAATGATAACCGTAATGTTTGGCATTTTTATGGTCGGGAGGATTATGTAGTTTTCGACAGCATTCGTATTGTTAAAACTTGTTCCTAAGTTAATTTCAGGCTGCGTTTCTCTATTAGCACTATTTATATTGTCCGTATTTTCGAAGTTCATTTCAGGCTGCCTTTCTATATTTTCAGTATTCGTATTGGCTGTATCAGTATTTTGAGCCCGCCTTAATTTTTTCACTTTTATAAGACAGAGCATTATTATAGTGTCAGTCGTTTCCGCATCTTGTCGGCCCTTAACATTTTTATCGAACCAGGATTCCAATTCGGCAAAATGATTCGAAAATGCACATATTTCAGAATGAAACAGGTAGAGTAAAGCTAGAAAGTCCAGAATTTAATTGGATTCAAGCTGTCAAGCAAATAGCACTTACCAATGTGCAGTGCGAGCAGTCGCATTTCTAATTCTAGCAATAACACTATGTATACACTTTCATATACCTATCCTTTTATAGCCAATGTCGTGAATCCATTAGTCAAACTTTCAATGTGAGAGCGTGAGAATTGGACTTGCTTTGGAGATACAAAAGAACAAATTACCTTGGCAAAAGGGATTAAAATAAAATTCCAACAAGGGCGTAACAACGACTCTCGTCAGAGGGGATAATTATAAAAACCATAGATATGTTATGTATTTTTTATTATAATTATAATAACATAAAAACAAACAAAACACAATTTTTTAAAGGATTTAAAGAGATTGATGTTAAACCAGCGAACATTTTTAATAAAATTACTTTTGTAATATTTTCAATATGGTTTGAATACAGATTTCTTATTTAATCCTTGATTACATTAAGTTCCTTGACTTTCATAAGTACGCAATTTTTCACGTCCTTTTGGAAATCCTCTTTTTTCTCCGTTCCCTTCTGTGTTCTGAGCCCTTTGGGTCGCTGAATGATAATCTCGTGGCTCTTGGAGTTCTTAGATTTCTCCCGGTATTTTGCCAGTGCTTTCGCATCCTTCACGACAACAACCGTAATTTGCGGCATTTGAATTTCCGGCAAGGTTATATTGTTCAGGACTTTATTTAAATTGTGGATATTTTGTGAGCCGACAGTTATATCTAGACCAGGATTTTGTAAGTTTCCATGTTCAGATTTACACAATTTAATAAGTGTGTTTAGGAATTGGGTTGCCTTACTGTTATCCTCATTGGGATTCCTTTTGATATTCTTTTCGAATTTAATGCCTGGATTCATTATTGGATTCTTCTTAAAGTGATCTATAACTTCGTCCCACTTTAAAAATGGGTAACCATTTAAACCGTGGATCACGAAGAGTAGTACTACAAACGTCCGAAAAGAAAATTATTGATTCATGGACCACTTAAAACCTTAAAAACTCACCCAATGAGATTGTATATAGTCGCATTGTAGATTGTAGAAATAGTACTGAAACTCGAAACATATAAACACATCTTGATATGGGAATACTTTTGGATGCAGATTTAGGCCCGCGATAATAGCGGAAAATCCATTATCCCTACTTCACCTTTTAATGCAGATCTTATGCCTCTCATTTTTTACTTGAGAAACCGTTTAACTCATTCCTGAAATGTAATTCACATGTTTTGTTGACAAGATGTTTGCCTCTTCGCGAAAAAAAAGATATGGATTTTATTTCAAAAGCCAAATAATATCTGAATTATCCAACTTTCAGAAAAAGTCGATTATAGGAGTTTTTCTAGATCTGATAATCTTGTAGTTCCAACCGAATTCTCTTTAAAGATTAAGGTTATTAGTGACTCTCAGAGAATTTTGATTGTTCCCAAGACCGTTCTACTGCGTTATGCGCAATGACCAGTTGATTAATCCAAAAACACGTGCTCTTTATTTAAATTTTATTATGGCATTGACTGAGCTAACCTGTTTTTTTCACATTCAGCAAAGCTAAACCATTTTGTTTTTTTCTTACAGAAAGTTCCGGTGTGCCTCATACAGTTTATAAGGGTAATCAGAGGGAGTATGCAAAGGAGTGTTTAATGATCATCGACAAGGAGACGGGCGCTATAACAATAGAGAAGCTGAATCACAACATTCAAGTGAAGAAGACAAGGTGAGTAGTTATACTAATTGTTAATTAGAATAATGAGAATACTTTATTTCCCTTTCAGGAGCGAGGTAACCAACAAGCCAGTCCTGCTGCCAGCTCAAAATGTGCCCGTGAATATGGGCCAGAGTCAGGTGCACAATCAGGGCACGAATGGAGCTGGAGCGCCGCCAATACCAGCTCCTGGCCATGGATCCGGGACAGCACCCAAAATGGAGAACAGCACCATGCGAATCTCATCGAAGACAAAGGTTTCTACGGGCAGCCGCCGAAACAATATAAGTAAGTAACCAAACAATTATAATTGTAATTATTAATTACAATATTTCCTTGTTCTTAAAATTTTGCAGTTGACTTCAAGCCGCGCAATTCGCCCATGCAGCAGAGCTCGCCATCGCGTCCAGTGCCAGTCCATCGCAGTCCACAATCTGCGCCAGCGTATGTTATTCCCTCCAACAGCTTGGCTAGCATATAATTGATAGCTGCTTATCCCTTTCAGTTGGGATGCAAATAATGGACAGCAGACGTTGCCCAGCATTCCCATGATCACGGACGACGATGACTTTGGGTTGAGGGCGGCCTTGCACAACAGCGGCCAGGCGAATACCTCAGGCTCCTCGACTGGTTCCACCGCTGGCCTGCCAGACTTCGGATCCACGTCCTCGTCCTCGCACATGGGTAAACAGCGGCAGGCTCCCCAGCACGGACATGGCAAGCGCCAGCAAATGCAGCAGCGAGGAAGTCCACCCATGGCCCAGCAGCAACAGCAGCAGCACCACCAGCAGCCAACGAACTACGGACGTGGTTACAACGGCGGCCATAACCACGCACAACAGCAGCAGCAGCAGCAACGGCACTCGCCTCAGCAGCACCACCAGCAGCAGCGTCCTTCGCCTTATGGCCACGGCAACAGCATGCCCATGGATTTGGACTCAACCAGGGAACATGAACTGACCTCGCAGTCCGTGGCGCAAGCGGCTGCCGCTCTGGAACAGGTGGGTTGGCGGTCTACTTACGTACAGAAGTAGAGCTAAGTTCTGGTTTGTTTTCTTGCAGCAAATTGGCGGCGCATTGAGTGCTTCGAGCTCCAGTTCCGAGTCGGATTCCAGCGACAGTGACAGCGGCAGTGACTCGGATGACAGCACTGAGGACGATCGTCCCATGGAAAGGCAGCAGCAGCAGCAGGAACAGGAACAGCAGCATCATCAACAGCAGCAGCAGCAAATGTATCAGAATCATCACCACCAACAACAGCAACAGCATGTGCATCAGCTGCCCAATCTGGGCCTGGGCTCAATATCACCAGCCTATGGCAACAATCATCACCAGCAGCAGCAGCAGTTGCAGCACCATCAGCAGCAGCAGCAACCGCAGCAGAAGCAACAGTCCGGCATTTATGCGTCCAATGGTGGCTTTCCAAACGATTTGCTACAAAACGATCTACAATTGTCGTCAAATTCGTCCGACGATGACGATTAGATGTTTTAGGTTTGATCTTATTTGCCTTCTTTTGACAAAACCAACGACAACAATTATTGATATTCTGTCTATATGCGTGTAATTATTTTGTAATTATTGAGGGGTGATTTTACTTGCTAGTGAAATTTTTATAAATAAATTCTTAGTTCTACACCACGATATACACAAACATATACTAATTAATTTTAATCATTAATTTTAGACCTTCCAAATGTGCTGGTAAACATTTAATTGAAATGAGAAAGGATAAATTAAATCAAAAACACAAATCACAACATATGTAAAACTATCTTTGTCAATGCATATTAGTTTTAAATACAAATTTAAAGATTATGTAAAACTTGTTGGAAGTCCTAAAGCAGATCGCACGCAAATACATACACATAAACCAACAATAACCAAGAAACGAACGATGTAGACGATGCAACTACGGAAATTATTTAGTTTTTAATAAGAATGCTGCAAATCTTGAAAAATTATTTTTAAGTTTCCACGCGGATTTTTGCCATTAATTACGCATTTTAATCATTTTTTAATATTCAGATACCAAAAGCGAATAAGAAACATTTTTCAATTATATTTTAAAATTTCATTTTGTTTCCCTATACTTCGCTCATCTTTTTTAGTCTAGCTTAATTTTTTTGTTGGCGACTTTTTTGATATTTTCAAAAATAAAAAAACCTGAATGTTCGTTTTTGATTAATTTGTTAGCTATATTTATCACGAATGTATTTTAGCCTCTTATCTTTATTAGTTACATATTTGTGCGGTATGAAGACATTTATGTTTTTAGCTCATGTTTTATTTGAATTTATTTGTAGTTCTTTAATTAATTTTTAATATATATTATTACGATTTTGTTATGAGCTTGCAATAGTTAAAAGCAACGAAAGAAAATAAATGTGAATCGAAAGAACCGGCCTGGTGAAAACCATTTTTAATTTATGCTTCCTCCCAGAATACCCAAAGAATTTGTTACAATGATGAGCAGTAAAAGATTACTCCATTTAAAAAACACAACTCCTTCCAAATGTGAGCGTGCACGAAGGTCCAGACACACACTTACTAATATTAACACTATTTGATTTGCCAAGCCAACAATGAATTATTGTATTTATGAAGTACCATCCACGAGAAAAACGACCAATATCTTAGGAACAGTCAGAGCGAAATGGAGATAATACCAATTATTTTTTGTACATTCTACATGAGAATATGCCTAGGATAAAGTTGTTTTTCGAGCTAGAGGGAGTTTTTGAGGACTTCGCTCTTGGGGGCGCACTAGAATCGAGCATCAATACCAACACCAAAAAGAATTATAAACAAATCAACAGTAACTAAACGAAAACAACAAATGATTCAGATAATCATAAGCACAATATACATATGCAAAGTATCTAGAACTAATTATATAACAAATTCTGTATAGATTCCGAAAATGCCTAAGATCACAATGAAATCAAGCAAGTAACTTAGTCTAATTGGTAAGCAAATCATATATATTATATACAAACATGCATGTACACGACTTTATATACAAAAAAATATAAGAATATTACTTTCAGTTAAATTAGTTCTAATACCGACCATTAAACAGTCAACAAATCAAATAAAACAATCTAACATGGTTTTAATTTACTTTCTTGGGAAATATGAGGTAAGATTTGCGATAACGTTTTTCAGGGACTTTCGGAATTATTTTAACGATTTCGGTAAAGTATGAAATTAACGGTTGCATTCGGGATGGGACCATCTATTGAAATATTTCTAAAATATATCTATTATGTTGATATTTCCATTCCTTAGGGAGTTTTCTTTTTTATCAAATCCTACGTTTAATATGTGTTCTATTCGATTATAAGAAATTTAAAAAAATTAAACAGTTTCATTTAATTTTTAAAGGGTATTGAATAGTCGACTTTTCAAAATAGCATTTCTCCCGCGCACTTTAATCTCTTGAGCTTTTATCGATACCCGGTGGTATGTTTCACCGGTCGCACAGCGGGCACACTGATAAGTTCCTCGCGGATTTTTTTTATCAACAGGTGTTGATTAATTGGCCAAAAACCTCGAAATGGGCGACGTTACAGGACTTAGCAATGCGGAGGCCGACGAGCTGTGCCAGAAGCCGGAGGCGTCCACCAAGGTGAGTCAATCCCCATGGAATCACCGCCACTTCACAGAGTGCCACTAACAACAGCACGCTTTCCATGCAGGACTTCCTCTTCCAGCAAACCATGTACCGCATTAAGGACCCGCGCCGGTCGCTGCCCTTCTACACGGGCGTCCTCGGCATGACCTTGCTGGTGAAACTGGACTTCCCCGAGGCCAAGTTCTCGCTGTACTTCCTGGGGTAAGGTCAATTGCGGCGGCTTATCTTAATACGTGCGATTCGACAGCGATATAATGACCAATTGCTTTCTTATCTGCCGCAGCTACGAGAACCACGCCGATGTGCCCAAGGATCCCAAGGAGCGCCGCAGCTGGGCGATGAGCCGCAAGGCCACCATTGAGCTGACCCAGTAAGTGGTATACTAAGTATATAGGTATAAATGTAGAACCATTTCGGGTTTAAATATCTGAGGAATAATGGATCTAACTTTAGGTTGCCAAATATTATTAAATTAGACTACCAGTTAATCCTCTTAAAAAATATTTCGTGAACCGTATAAAAACACAAGATTTACGTGCAAATTAAGTCGAACTTCCATAAGTAAAACGTAAATCCAAAGACTCCTATCTCAAAGGATCTATGAGTCGAACTAATCTTATTGGCAGTATATGAATGATAAAATCAATATTATTACTTAGGGCTAAGGGCCGGTTTCTCGAGTCCTTGTCAAAGTCCCTGATAGCTATCTGATTGAAAAACTTAAATACCAGATAAACTGTTCGTAAAAGCAAATCGGCTTTCTCGACTGCTTTAATTTATCTGAACGAGAAACAATTACAGAGTGCTGTTAACGCACAGAATTATGCTGTGAAGGGCAAAAAATGGCGTGCTTCGATTATTTCATCAGCTGTTTGGGTTTATTTCAAGGGAAAAGTCAGCTGTGATTTCTTGGTTGGCTTTGGGAAATCAGCTGTCATTCTATCGAGCCGAAAACGCTTAACAGGGACTCCGAGTCCCTGTCAAAGTTAGCTCTCACATTGGTGCTCGAGAAAGCCAAAATGCCTTAGCAGGGACTTTATCTGTTCGAGAAATGTTAGCCGGCACTCGAGAAACCGGCCCTAAGTAAGAGAATTTTTAAGGTGTCAGAAGTTGGATCGATATAGTAGTAGTTTTATTGGCCACCAATTAAAAGTCCAAAATTTATTTTTTTCAAAGCGTATTTGCCTTCCCTTTTTTTCTAAAGCTTTCTAATTTTTATTAGAAAATTGTTTTAAAAAAAGTTCCAAAGCATTATTAATATTATCTAAAGTACATTTTTAGAACTAATAGGTGTGATATCGTTAACCGATTATTATCTTTACTAACTTCTTTGTCTTACCATAGCAACTGGGGTACTGAGAGCGACCCGGATCAGAGCTACCACACCGGCAACACCGATCCCCGTGGCTTCGGACACATCGGACTGATGGTACCCGACGTTTACGCCGCCTGCCAGCGGTAAGTGATGGGTGCTGAAAAGTTTCTTCCCTCTAATCATACGTTCCCCCACCCACCACAGCTTCCAGGACCTCGGCGTTGACTTCGTGAAGAAGCCCGACGATGGCCGCATGAAGGGACTGGCCTTCATCAAGGACCCCGACGGCTACTGGATCGAGATCTTCAATGCCCACTCCGTCTAGTCTGGCTGGCAGATAGCTTTTAGTTTGTTCCTTAATTGCCTGCGCCACATCTGAGCTGCCCAGTGAAGCCATGATAAAATAAATGAGAAATTGTCGAACAATTGGGCTGTGGACCTCATTCATTCACCTGCTGCTGCAGCTGTCAGCTCGGGCCCCAAAAATAATTGGCTCCCGTGTCCTTGCCGGCTTGGTATTTTCACACGCTAATTATTATTTACATCGCGGACAGCCGAGCTTTTTGATAAGCAAATGTGTTACTCACTCGCACATGGGGTGTTTGCCCAGACGGTCTGCGAATGTCCTGCGAACACGGGGGTGGTGGCTGGCCACTAATAATAGTCAAATATGGGAGCGCATTATTTGTTCGGTGTCGAATATGGCGTTTTGCAATTTAAGGTCGTGTATTTGGCCACTCGAGAACAGTTCTCGTCCGGAGGTCCTGCTGCGAGTGTCCCGCGTTTGGAAGCACCATGGAGATATCCCAGCCCAGCATCGGCATCTTCTACATCAGCAAAGTGTTGGCTTTGGCTCCATATGCCACGCTGCGGAATCCCAAGGGCCAGGTGGAAATCGGTCGAAGTTGGTTTTTCACGGTCTACTCGGCCACATTGACAGTGGTGATGGGTGAGTGGGGGTCTTATTGATAAGGGGAAACCTTTCGACTGATAGCTGTCCAAATATGTTTAGTTTTCTTAACCTACCGAGGTCTCTTGTTCGATGCTAATTCCGAAATACCCGTGCGGTAAGTACTTATGTTTTCTACTTATAAAGTCCCCAGTCCTGTGTCGTTTTTTTCTAATCTGTTTAGGGCCGGTTTCTCGAGTGCCGGCTAACATTTCTCGAACAGATAAAGTCCCTGCTAAGGCATTTTGGCTTTCTCGAGCATAAATGTGAGAGCTAGCTTTGACAGGGACTCGGAGTCCCTGTTAAGCGTTTTCGACTCGATAGAATGACAGCTGATTTCCCAAAGCCAACTATGAAGAAGAAACGAAATCACAGCTGACTTTTCCTTTAAATTATACACAAACAGCTGATGAAATAATCGAAGCATGCCATTTTTTGCGCTTCACAGCACAATTCTGTGCGTTAACAGCACTCTGTAATTGTTTCTCGTTCAGATAAATTAAAGCAGTCGAGAAAGCGGATTTGCTTTTACGAACAGTTTATCTGGTATTTAAGTTTTTCGAACAGATAGCTATCAGGGACTTTGACAGGGACTCGAGAAACCGGCCCTTAGTGTTCGTCCTATCCTCGGGTTTCAAAATAATGGCACTTACAACGAAATCCATCAATATATAAAAAAAAACTTTATTTGTAAAATAACTTATAACGGAAGTGCCACTATTCTGATCACTTCTATGTATTTCCCTTTCTCAATTTTTCTCTATCTAATCATCACCTTTGGTCCCTTCTAAACACATTTCGATCTTGATCAATTAATTGCTCTGACAAACTGCAAACAAAACCAACCAACAAATCAAAAGTGCATCTTTTAGAATGAAGTCGGCAACTTCGAAGGTGGTGACGGCACTGGACGTTTCGGTAGTGGTCATGGCCATCGTATCGGGTGTTTACTGTGGCCTTTTTAGCCTGAACGACACTCTCGAGCTGAACGCTCGCCTCAACAAGGTGAGGTCACAGTCGCCAAAGGTCCCCGTCCCTTGAATTTCTATAAACTGTGTGAAACCCCTTTTAGATCGACAACACCTTAAATGCCTACAACAACTTCCGGAGGGATCGGTGGAGAGCTTTGGCCATGGCTGCGGTCTCCTTGGTGGCTATAGCCCTTCTAGTCGGTCTGGATGTGGGAACCTGGATGCGCATTGCCCAGGATATGAACATAGCGCAGTCGGATACGGGTGGGTACCAAGAAAAAACCCTAAAATTTGTTAGGCCATAGAAAAAATTTGGGTAAAAATTAATATTTGTATTTTGTCTAAAACAAATCAACAAATTGCCAAAACATCGAAATTTATATCGCGTTGAGTTGATAATAAATTTTCCAGTCGATTGGCGTTAAAATCTTTAAACTTCAACTTTGGAAAATTAAAAAAAAAAAGACGTGCAATCCCCTATGAAAAATGTAAAAATTTGCACAAAGAATTTTTTGACATGTTTTTCAAAGAGATGATTACGTTGCTTTATTAGTAAAGCATCCTTTTAACTGAAGCACTTATTTTAACATAATTACGACGAAAAAACTCATAAAAATCTCGTTTTTGTAAAAAATGCTCAATTCCTAGTTCCTAAAAAATTTAATTATGGAAAAAAATTAGCCATCTTCAGCCCTTATTTTTTTGTATATATAAACAAAAAACGTATTCCTCATTGTCATTAATTAAATGAAATCCAACATTTCCCCTTCTTTTCTTTTCCTTTATCTTACAGAGCTCAATGTGCATTGGTATATCCCGTTTTACAGTCTCTACTTCGTCCTCACGGGCTTGCAAGTGAACTTTGCAAACACCGCTTACGGATTGGGCAGGCGTTTTAGACGCCTAAACAGGATGCTTTCCAGCAGTTTTCTGGGCGGTAGGTACTCCTTATATCCACCAGGGTCCTTAAATTAGTTGTGAACCTTTCCGCACACAGAAAACAACGCCTCCAGTGCCATTAAGCCCCAAAAAGTCAGCACTGTGAAGAACATCAGCATGAATCGTCCCTCGATGCCATCGGCGTTGCACGCCAGTCTGACGAAGCTGAACAGCGAAACTCTGCCCAGTGATTCTCCAGGTGACAAGGCCCGCAGTCTGGTCCTCAACGTGGAGTTACTCAAATTGGGTTATTTTCCAGCCAAGAACAAGGGTCTGCTCCTCAAGTCCTTGGCCGACAGTCACGAGTCGCTGGGCAAGTGTGTCCACCTTTTGTCCAAGTATATAGTTTTACTACTTCCCATGCAAGTTTGCTTCTTAATCTCTCCATCTTTTAATAGCTCCTTTGGCGTTGCGGTGCTCTTCATCCTGGTCTCTTGTCTGCTGCATCTGGTGGCTACCGCCTACTTCCTCTTCTTGGAACTGCTCAGCAAGCGGGACAACGGCTATCTGTGGGTGCAGATGCTTTGGATATGCTTTCATTTCCTGCGACTGCTCATGGTGGTGGAGCCCTGTCACCTGGCTGCCAGAGAATCGCGCAAAACCATTCAGATTGTCTGTGAGATCGAGCGGAAGGTGCACGAGCCCATTCTCGCGGAAGCGGTGAAGAAGTTCTGGCAGCAGTTACTCGTGGTCGATGCCGACTTCTCCGCCTGCGGACTGTGTCGCGTGAATCGCACGATCCTAACATCGGTAATGAACCCGACATCTATAAAATAATACAATAAAATCTATTCATTATGATTCTTTTACTTTCTTTCAGTTCGCGTCCGCCATAGCCACCTATCTCGTGATACTTATTCAGTTCCAAAGGACCAACGGCTAGGAGGCAGCTATTAGATATACAAAAAGTGGCTTCTTTTATTAACACTATTCACTAAACGGAGTTCTTGGATATTAATGATCTGTTAAAGGTGTCTATGTGCTTAGGTTTTAATTTAGCAAACAATAAAAAGCGAAACGGTTTATCTCTGAACCTTTTAAAATTCCCACATCCATATCCATGATCCCCTCCCAATATTACACCTAGCCAGAAATGGGGGATTTAGAAACCCTTCTGGTACTGCTTGGTCTCCATTCGCTGCTGCAGCAACTCCAGCTGTCGTTTCGCCTCGCACTGCGGGAAGTTGTTCAGGTCGTAATATTGAGGCGCCAGGGTGAACAACCATTCAGCTAAAAGGGAAACAATTATTAAAATATGCTTATATACTAAATTTAAGGTATCACTACTTACGCTTCACATCCGTCACTGTGCGGATGTAGTTCTTTGTGGTCAGCACAAACTCATTGTAGATTACCCAGTCGGGCTTGTGGTCCAGACATGTTGACGGATGCAGCTGCACGTTCTGGTTGTCCTTGATGGTTAGATAGTGTCCGGTGCGCTCCAGATGGGCCACCTGCATGAAGAAGCCCTGCACGAGGGCCTTGCGTATGTTCACATAGTAGTCCTTCGAGGTGAACTCGGTGCTCGTGCGACGCAAGTTGAAGCGGTCCATAATCCTGGCCAGCTGCTGGCGCACATTGTCCGCGCTCTTTAGCGAGCGGAAGTTGATGAAGTTCTCGTAGCACCAGTTGGGATCCTCACTGCCTGAAATGGTCATTGAAAATCGGATAAGTTTGTGCTTAGAAAAATGTTGTATCTGGTTTACTTACTCTGCTTGAAGGCGTGATAGACGTTCAGCAAGGTCAGGTGGTCCCCGTCAATGTGGGCGAATCGCATCTTGGCCTCGTCGGCTGCTTTCTTGGCCTCGTTGGGACGCACAAAGCATTGCGGAACTTTGGCACGTTTGAATTGGTTGGGTTTCGATTAAGCGCAAGTTCAAAACAATTTTTTACATAAACAAATAGATTGTGCTTACTTTTGGTCAGCTAGGCAATCTAGAGGCTTGATTCAAAGATTGATTGCATTTGTGAGTTGCAAGTGCGTTTGGGTATTATTTAAAAAAGGAAAAAACACAATCTTCGAGACGTAAATGCCGCTCATCATTCCATTTGAATAATGGGCCAGAGGCTTGAGCTTTTCAACGCATGTGCAACTTTTCTTTTCGAGTTGAATGCAAAGAACAAATAAATTGAAAAAACTTTTTCCTTTGCATTGTTGCTTAAGAAATTAATTAAATTCTGTCCTAGTTGAGTCTGGGTTGTCCGATTAGGAATAAATGTAACCCGAAACCTTACAGAGATTTTCAATTTGAAAAGCAAACAAGATCACGGTGGCCACTTGGAAAGACATACTATAAATTAAGTTATAATTCAAGAGAATTTAATAGAGATTTTAAAGATTCTTTGCTATCAAAAGTGGCAGCCGTGAAACCTAAAAGCCCGCCCATTTGTGCAAAACCTAATCTGTACTCCTTAATTTAAGCCAAGACAGTTTTTTGATTTATCTCACCCGACAACATGGCCGTTATGGAAAGTATCTCGTTGGAGCAGTTGTGCTGGCAGCTGGCGATCAGCATCTTCGCCAGCTGCGGATCCAAGGGGAACTCGGACATGACGGCGCCCAGGTCAGTCAGATTGCCGTCGTCATCCAGGGCGGCCAGATAGTTGAGCAGCTCCAGGGCACGCATTAAAGTCTCTGGAGCAGGGGGATCCATAAAGTCAAAGTGCACCAGATCATCGATGCCTAGTTTCTTGAGCTGAAGGACCACAGTGCCTGTATATAGAAAACAAATCAATATTAGGATGAGGTGAAAAGATCTAGTATTGGTAAACATTACCCAAGTTGGAGCGCAGGATCTCGGGATAGGTGTTGTCCTGCATCTCGTTCTTAAAAGCCTTCTCCGTGTACAGGCGGAAACACTTTCCTGGACGCGTACGACCGGCACGACCGGCTCGCTGCTGGGCTGAAGCCTTCGAGATGGGCGACACAAGCAGACTCTCCACTCGGATGCGAGGATTGTACACCTTCTGCTTGGCGAAGCCCGGATCGATCACGAACACCACGCCGTCAATGGTGAGCGAGGTCTCGGCGATGTTGGTGGACACCACCACCTTGCGTCCAATGGCGCCATTGGCATTTGGCGGCGGTGCAGCCTCGAAAATGCGCTGCTGCAAATTCGGAGGCAGCGTGGAGTAAAGGGGAATGCACTTCAGCTCGCCGATCTCCGAGCCAAGATTGTCGATCTCGCGCTTGATACGCTTGCAGGCCTCCTCGATTTCCTCTTGGCCCGTGAGGAACATAAGAATGTCACCTAGAAGGGGAGAATAGAATGAGAATGAATTCTGCAATAATAACTTCAACCATATTCGATTACGATTTGAAAGCAGATCACTTAGCTTGCAGTTTTACATATCGTAAACAAATTCTGGGAGATGGATTTACACATTTCTCAGCACTTCTCTTAAATTTAATTTGAATTGAAGTTAGAGCCCTGCGTGAATCATTAAATTTTTGTTGTATGCCATGAAATTTCTGATTTCTTGAATTTAATTCTATGTGAAATAAATTGAATGTTTTTCTAGTTAATTTCGAATTGAATAAATAAATGAATAATTTTTATGATTTTTTTTGAATTTGCCAGATTTTTTTGTGCTTTCTTTTGAGAACGAAAAGTGGAAAATGTTTAACAAATCAATGTTAACTGCTTAGAAAATAAAATTCATGCAGATTTAATCACAGAATTATGGCCCTTTCTTCTTCAAAAGAAATTGTGGTCAAAATTCTAATTAATTCATTCATATAAAATATAAAAAATTCAAAATAATTCATTAAATCCATTCATGCAGAGCTCTAATTGAAATTATTTGGATGAGTAGATAGAGGTAACTCCTTAGTAACTTATAGCTATTAACTTAATATAATGATTAAGGGCAAATCATAATAATTAATTACCCTCAATTTCCTCGCACATGTGAATCTGGATGACCGTGCGAATGGCGGCCTCCAGGTAGTCCCTCTCGGGCTCCGGCGTGTAGAAGATCTCCACGGGATGCGTGCGACCCGGAACGTTCATGAGCGGAGCGTTGTCGAAGTACTGCTGGAACTTGCCGGCGTCCAATGTGGCCGACATGACCACCAGCTTGAGGTCGTTGCGCTGCCGGATGACCTCCTTGAGCACGCCCATCAGTATGTCGGTGGCCAGCGTGCGCTCGTGGGCCTCGTCGAGCAGGATGACCTGGTACTGCTCCAGCATGGGATCGGACATGGCCTCGCGCAGCAGCATACCGTCGGTCATATACTTCAGCAGCGTCTTGGCCGAGGAGCAGTCCTCGAAACGGATGGAGTAGCCGACCTCCTCGCCCAGGTTCACGTCCATCTCCTCGGAGACGCGCTGGGCCACGGACATGGCGGCCACTCGACGTGGCTGGGTGCAGGAGACGCCCTTGCGTCCCTTGGACACCGCGAAGTCGACGCACCACTGCGGAATCTGCGTAGTCTTGCCCGAACCCGTCTCGCCCACCAGCACGATGCACTGGTGCTGGCTGAGCAGCCGCATGAAGTCCGCCTGGTACTCGAACACGGGCAGCGCGATGCGCTTCTTGTAGAGATTCTGGTAGCGCTGCGAGTACGGCTTGTTGGTCAGCGGGTTCATCGTGGGCGGCTGCTTGTTCGGCACGAATCCGCCCAGGATTTGGGCCACCGTGCCGGCCGCCGCTGCCGCCGCCGACGAGGAGGAGGACGCCTCCGAGTCCCTGGGGGAAAGTCTGGATTAAACTATGGCCCATTGGATAGTTCGATGCACTCACTTCTTCGCCTTGCTGCCGTAGGTCTCCCCCACTTCGATTCGACGCTTGGACATGCTGATTTGGGCTGCTTAGCTAGAATTAATTCTCGAAACGAAGCGTTTTGCGCAAAAAAAACACGCGCTCAGTGTGACCTTAAACGAATACCTAACGTGCCGAGCAAATATACCAAGTAATACTTAAAATAATGAGGTTTAGTGAAGACTTGACCCCTGTGTTGCAATTGTATCGATAACAGAATGCATATGGCGCCATTTTTAAAACATGTAAAGTAACTAACGAATTTCTTGAGTTTAAAACAGTTTATTAATTGTTGTAGCTATCAACGAATATTAGTTAGTTCGTCTGCTTGAAGGGGGAGATTATTCTGTGACAATCAGGGGTGTCATAGACATCTCTTCAAACCCAATTTGCCCCTAGAAGTAAATTTCGGTGTCACAGTTTGCTTAATAAATCGTAATATTCATGCATAATTAATATTAACCTATTTCATATCCATGAATGGAAATTCTCTTAAAATATAACGTACCCAATTTAAAAAATATTATCAGTACCTAACTTTGGTATTTTCGGTATATTCTGGCGCTATGGCTGCGGTCACACTATCACTGTATCGATTCGGAGTTGCGCTAAGTTTTTTGCAAGTGTTTTGGGGCCCAAAAATGCGCATCAAAGCGCAGGAGGCCGAATGAAAGAGCTGCGCCGCGACCAGGACACAAGCAACAACCATGGAAATACCCATTCAGGTGGCCGTGCGCATTTACCCGCACAGGGAGCTCAAGCAACTGAAGGAGAGCTTCGCAGCCCCCGCAGAGGGAATCAAAAAGGATGCGGTGGCGGAGGCGGAGGATGAGGGGGCGGACTCCAAGGACACTGCGGATGAAGTTGCGGAGGCGGTGCCGGAAAAGGATGCCCCGGAGCCAAGGGATCCGAAGGATCGCAATGGGAATGACGAGGAGGAGCCAAAGCCACCTGCGGACGCCAATGGCAATGATAGTAATCCCAAGGATTCTGAGTCGGAATATTGCGTCCAGGCCATCCCCATCAGCGCCTCCGCTTTGGGACTGCCCAGTGCCCTGCCTGGAGGCGATCCCATGGACAGCATTGCGGCGGGACTCATCCAAGTCGGTCCCCACACCGTGCCCGTCACCCACGCCCTTCCAAGCAGCAGCTCCCAGGAGCAGGTGTACCACCAGACGGTCTTTCCGCTCATCACCCTGTTCCTCGAGGGCTTCGATGCATCCGTGGTCACCTACGGGCAGCGGGGCCAGGGCAAGAGCTATACTCTGTACGGAAATGTCCTAGAGAATGGTCAAAAGCAGTCCACCGAGGGAGTCGTCCACCTCTGCGTGCGAGACATCTTTTCGCACATTTCCTCGCACCCAGGTGAGTTTTTCCCAGAAGTCTAGTTGGCATTTATACTCATCCTTTCCTTTTACAGAACGCACCTATGCCATAAACGTGGGATTCGTGGAGATTTGCGGCGGCGAAGTGTGCGATCTGTTGGGCATGGGCAACATACATTGCAACAACGTGGAGGCCGTCTTCCGCTGGCTGCAGGCGGGTCTCTCGGCGCGTCAATCCCTGCCCGCCCATACGCTATTCACGCTCACGCTGGAGCAGCAATGGGTGTCCAAGGAGGGGCTGCTGCAGCATCGCCTGTCCACCGCCAGTTTCTCCGATCTGTGCGGCACGGAACGCTTTGGCGAGCCGCCACCCGGACGACCACGCGATGCCGGCCTGCATATGCTGGAGCAGGTGATCAGCACTCTCACCGATCCCGGCCTCATGTACGGGGTCAATGGCAACATTCCGTATGGCCAGACCACTCTAACCACGCTGCTAAAGGACTCGTTCGGTGGCCGGGCTCAGACGCTCGTCATCCTGTGCGTTTCGCCGCTGGAGGAACATCTGGCCGAGACCCTGGGCAACCTGCAGTTCGCCTTTAAGGTTCAGTGCGTGCGCAATTTCGTCATCATGAACACCTACTCCGATGACAACACGATGATCGTCCGGCCGCAAGAGGCTCTGCCGAATTCCAATCCCGCAGCTGGACCTTTGGCGCAGGCGGGGCTGGGCGACAACTTTGGCCTGCAGTTCGCAGCCAGTCGGTGGTCCAAGTTGGTCACCAATGCCGAGGGTTTGTTTGCCAAGTAAGGGGATAAACTATTCCTTATGTGAATCTCTTTAAAACTAATTTACTTACAGGCTAATGGACTCGAAGCTGATCAGTGAACTGGAGAAGGAGCAGATCGAGGAGTGGCTCTACCTGAAGCAGGAGTGCGAGGACTGCCTCAGCTCAACGGAGGCTATGCGCCAGCAGCAGAAGCAGCTGGTTCCCATCGAGGAGGCCGAGGAGCCGGAGGATCCGGAGGAGATCAATTCAGAAGCGGCCAATTCCGAGCCAGCCAACTCCGAGCCGCCAAACTCGGACAACGAAAACGACACGGACAATGAGTCGCAGCGTCCCGATCTGGACGACAAGATCGATGGCCTAATGGACGAGTTTCGGGACAAGACGGACGAGCTTATACTGGAAAAGCACGCCGATTACCTGACCAAACACCCCAAGGCGGTTATGCAGAGCCAGGAACGCGAAAACGAACCACAACCGCCGCCGCCGGCAGCAGAAAATGGCGAGGATCGCAAAACCAGCATCGGAGGTAAATAAACAGTCCATTTGAATAAGGAAACATTTAGATTTCCTGGCTTTACAGGTCGCAGGAGAAGCATTCAGCCGGGCGCCAGCTTGAGCACTGCAGAGCTGGCCATGCTCAATCGCGTAGCCTCCCAGCAGCCACCGCCGCCCATCGATCCCGATGCGGTTGTCGATCCCCTGGAAAGTTCCTCGGGCGAGGGACTCCGCCAGGCCGCCCTCGCCGCCGCCGCAGCCATTGCTCCCATCGAGCAGCTGCAGAAGAAGCTGCGCAAACTGGTGGCCGAGATCGAAGGCAAACAGCGGCAGTTGCGGGAAATCGAACAAACGATTAAGGTGAAGCAAAACATCATCGGCGAACTGATCAAGAACAGCGACACGCGTAGTCACGCCAAGCAGCGGTTTCACAAGAAGCGGGCCAAGCTGGAGGCCGAGTGCGACAAGGCCAAGAAGCAGCTGGGCAAGGCTCTAGTGCAGGGCCGCGAAAAGCCGGAGATCGAGCGCTGGACCACCATAATCGCGCATCTCGAGCGGAGGCTTGAGGATCTGAGTTCCATGAAGCACATTGCCGGTGAGAGTGGTCAGAAGGTGAAGAAGCTGCAGCAATCGGTGGCCGAGTCGCGAAAGCAGGTCGAAGATCTGGAGAAAAAATTGCGCAAGGAAGGCAAGTTGCGGGATCAAATGGAAGCAGAGTTGGCCAAGCTGCGGGAATCTCGCGACACGCCTGCGGGCAAAGAGCTAGTGAAGACCCAGAACCCAGATTCCCCAGAGCAGCATGGCCGCCAGTTGAAGGCGGTGCAGGCCAGGATCACACACCTCAATCACATACTCCGCGAGAAGTCGGACAACCTGGAGGAGCAGCCCGGAGCAGAGCAGCAGGAGAGCTTGCGTCACGAGATTCGCAACCTGCGCGGCACTCGCGATTTGCTGCTGGAGGAGCGCTGTCATCTGGATCGCAAGCTCAAGCGGGACAAAGTTTTAACCCAAAAGGAAGAACGCAAGTTGCTCGAGTGCGACGAGGCCATCGAGGCCATAGACGCGGCCATAGAATTCAAGAACGAGATGATCACGGGCCACCGCTCCATCGACACCAGCGATCGAATTGAGCGCGAGAAGGGCGAGCAGATGCTAATGGCCCGCTTGAATCGTCTGTCCACAGAGGAGATGCGCACGCTGTTGTACAAGTACTTCACCAAGGTGATCGATCTGCGTGACTCCTCGCGAAAGTTGGAGCTGCAGCTGGTGCAGTTGGAGCGAGAGCGAGATGCCTGGGAGTGGAAGGAGCGCGTTCTCTCGAATGCCGTGCGTCAGGCCAGACTTGAAGGCGAACGAAATGCCGTGCTGTTGCAGCGGCAGCACGAGATGAAGCTCACCCTGATGCTGCGTCACATGGCCGAGGAAACGTCGGCTAGCTCGGCCAGCTACGGAGAACGAGCCCTGGCCCCGGCCACTACTGCATCCTCGCCAGCGCAGGCGAACAGCGATTTCGACTACGATGATTTCTACAAGGCGACCGGCAGTAATCCCGGCAAGGCGCTGGTCAAGGCGTCTAAACCGCTGCCCACTGGCTCGGCGCTGGACAAGTACAAGGATAAGGAGCAGCGCAGTGGACGCAACATCTTCGCCAAGTTCCATGTCCTCACCCGGTATGCGTCGGCTGCTGCAGGCGGTTCCTCGGGCTCCACGGCTGAAGAGTCCACGGCCCTGATTGAGTCAACCACTACGGCCACGGCGACGACCACCACCACAACTTCGACTACTACGGGAGCTGTGGGAAAAGTCAAGGATAAGGCTCTAGTCAGCTTTAGGCCGGAGCAGCTGAAGCGACTAATGCCAGCGCCAACGGCCACGAAGGTGACGCGCCAGAAGAACAAGATAATTATCCAGGACGCCAGTCGTCGTAATTAAATACGAATTTAATCATTTCCAGGGCGATTTTATCAGGTTAAGCCAAATAGCCATAGGCCATGTATCGAAAACTAGCCACCAAAATAACAAAGGCGACATATTTTACTTCTCTAAAAATATCTAGTTCATTACAAGTTCGAATATTGCAGAATGAAATTATATTTTTAAAGATAAAAAGTATTTTATAAAACATAATTTTCTTAGATGTCGCCTGCGTTACTTCAATGGTTAGAGTTCGATGATAGCATATTAATTGCGTGGCAAGAAAACTCATAGCCCGGCCACAAGTACTGAACAAGTTTCGTCCACAGTCATGACACAAATAGACTCGACACGGTTCTCATTCTGACTCTTTAGCTGGAGAGCATTTATTTTACAAACCTTTACACATAAACCTAGCATACGAATGTAACTATCCTCATGAGATTCAACTGTAAAGACTTGACCTGCTACTTAAGATACTCGCAAAAAACAAACCATACATACAACTCGCTCAAAGTGTTGAATTTCTTCACCGTTTAACTTGTACATAACTATATTGTGTTAGTTTACCACCTAATTTAATTGATTTTGTTAGTTTTAGGTTAGTTGTAAACACTATTGTGTCTTCCCTCGTATTTTAATTGACATTTGTTACTACCCGAAATACTCGTACTTGATTACTTGATTAGTGTTAACTTTTATAAACTCTTCCACAAATGTATTTACCCTGTAAAACTTAAATATATTAACAATACTCGTGCTAAGATCTAATACTCATGTTGCACTTACATTTAAATGGTAAACTTTTTGGTTGTGTATGACGATTTTTGTGTTTGGCGATTCAGATTATTGTAATTACTAGAGATTGCATAATATTTCGATGACATATACAAGCGCATTCTAAAAAATAATAAAAGCATGCTAAATATTTGAAAGCAAAAATATTCCACTAAAAACGCTCGGCATTGCTTTGGTGTGTATATTGTTGGATAAGCGAATAAATATATATGAACATAATTAATCCCTATTTAAAGTGTTTATTATTAAGCTGGGTAAAGTGGGAAGAATCGGTTTTAATTTAACATTTATCTTAAACACAGTAAAGCAAGAACAAAATTAATAATAGATTATTCGAGACATTCATATGCACATATTCAATACTCAAAAACAGGTTTAAATAAAAAGTTAGTTGTTTTTAAATTTTTTATCCGAGATATAGTTTTTGTTATTATTTGTTTTTATAAAAATTACACGGTTTCAGGGGCAAGATTAATTAATTTGCCTCTTAATATTTTCTTAAGTTCCTGTTTCTCGGGTGTCGACTAACATTTCTCAAACAATTAGTAAGATGTACTATTTTAAATGTAATAATTTATAAATATTCCGTATACACTCCACTTGTGAACCTTAAAATCCAAACAAACACTTCCCACAATTTCTCACCCAAAAGCAACAGGTGCGAAATGTCCCGTGAAATTTCCCAAACAATTGCCCCTTCGGAGAGAGAGAGAGCTGGCGAGAGAGTGACAAACTGGCCGGCTGCCGGAGCAGAGTATCTGAAACCGAGGGCGAGTATTTGTATCTGAGCATCCGCCAGATAGTCAGTCTTGTTTGGACCGTTGAGCGATCGAGAACCGGATTCAGCTTTTAGTCGGCGAATCGCGAGAGCGTGCGTGTGTTTGTGTGAGCGTTGTTTTGGGACACCGATACGGATACGGATGTACGGCAGCGGAACGGTACGCGATTAGCAACACCCCCCTCGCCCGTGGTGGTTGTGCACCTCCGACCGATAAAGGAAGAATAAAAGTGAATAATAGTATGCAAAGTATCTGAAAGATAGCCAAGAGCAGAGCAAAGTGACTGTGTTTGTGCGTGCGGTGCTTTTGTGCGGAGTCGCCACCCCCGTGGATTAGTGGCACCCTGCTGCAAATAGCCCACCACTCTCACTGCGTGTGTGTTGTGTGTGTTCCTCAACAATTAATAATCGCATTTAACCAACAATTTAACCATCAGAACGAGCGTTAACGGTAAGAAAAGTCGGCGATTTCGTTGGGAAATTTTCGCCGTTGTCTGGCAACTTCTTTGTGCCAGCCGTGTATGTATAGGTTGGGTTGCGGGTGTGTGCGTGAGTCCTGCCCACGCCCACCGAGTAACGGTAGTCTGGCAAACTATTGCAGGATGCTGTAGGATGATATCTATAAGGTTTATTACCCAAATTCAAACATTTAATTACACCTTCCTATTGATTTTTCGCCAAATTACGGGGTTTCCCGCATCAGCGAATGCAAAAACGATTACTTTCTGCACTGTGTATCACACACACATGCAGAAGGGTGTGAAAATGTTTGGCAATCAGGGAGGAAAACTCCCATTTTACACAGTGCGATTCTATATTTCGGAATATCTAGTTTAATATTTAGCCAGTTTCCAGGCATTTCGCTGGCCTTTTCATTTATAAATTGACTTTTAGAGAAATTCATTTCAGTCCCAGAATTTTTCAGCGAATTTTTTTTCGGCGCATGCGCCCTTGGCACCGCAGAAAAGCAACTCTGCGTTAACCGTTGTGTTCGTTTGTGTGTGCAACCTGTGCCGCCTGCTGCTGCCTGGTCCTTGGTCCTTTGTCCCCGTCAGGTAGTTTTCCCTACTCAAAACTCTTCATTCTCAAGAACCTTTTAAAATCCCTCGCAGTTTCCATGTGGCACACATACGCCGTGATCCTTTGTCCGCATATGTATGTGTCGTCCCGATGCGAGTGCTGTTTCAACCCCTGCTTGTAAAATCTCTGAAATCCCATGCAGCTGCCTTCGTCCTTTGGCCGCTGGTGTGTCTGAAGTTTCCACTATTTGATTTTGCAAGTGTTGCGCCGCCCGCTTCTCATTTCCGCCTGCCTGCGAGATTCTTTTTATTTTCCTGCCTCTTTTTCTGGATTTTTCGTCGGCCTGTCATCCTGTTGCTAGGCGGAGATTCTGCACTAGTTGGGCTAGTTGCCAATTTTCCATGTGACTCCCTGTTTCCCAGGCAATAAAAATGTTTTTAGAGGCTTAAAAAAATTAAAATGAAACTAATAAATTTATTCTTGAAATGCAAGTAAAGATATTGGAATTGGATTATTCCCACCATTAAGCCAATTTATTTACTTCATACTCTCAGTTAAGCAAATTTCCTTTGGTCGCTCTCATCGATTTGATGAACACCCTCTCATCGAGTCGGTTCTGATGGCAAATATTGATTTCCACTTGGCCACAAACATGACACAGCGGAAAAGGTTAAAGTGAACAAAGGCTGACAAACGAATGGAGGACCGAATAAATATTTCCTTTTGTTTTTGCTGCCGCCGAGAGCACTTGAATCTCAATTAGGGGCGCTGTGCGGAAAACTCAGAGCGCGAATGGGTCATAGCAGCGGTTCTGGACAATGGATGGGTCCTCTGCCACCGACGACGACCCTGCACTGGGCCACTGCCCTCTGTCCCCCAGCCGAACCTCCACCGCCTACCCCCCTTGACTGCACCAGCCTATCCTAAATTTATTGGCTCGTCACCCCAATTTTTAGTTACACATCCAGCCAGACGAACCAACAAAAAGAATACAAAATGCAAGCATGAGTAATATAAAAAATGCTTTTGATTCGTTGATTTTACCACGCGATTGACCGAACGGATCTGCTCAGGGAGGGTTTGCCTGGCTATATGTAGATACATTGTATATACATTAATGTATCCGTACATATGTTACTCGGCTGCCTATATGGACGCCTGGAACCGTTGACTGATTACCAGATGTTTTCTAAATTGTTTCAGTCGAGAATCGCAGAATCATTCGTCGAGATGAGCAAAACAAGCAATTCTTAAGCTGAAAACTCAAGGAGAGATGTGTTGATGATTCATTACTCGTAAATTTCATTTACTAAATTACAGTTCTTTTCAGACTTTTATGACAGTTGAAGGTTTTACGATTATATTTTATTTAATTATTTTTGCAAAGCCAGAATCCAACGACGAAGTTTAAAAACCATTCTATAACAAAGAAACTTTTTGATACACTGGTGAGGAGAATGTACAAAAATATACTCTTTTATTTTATCTGCCTGAAAAACTTCCATAAAAAATTGTGTCAATTTGATGGTTTATTTTTCTAAACTTCTGAAAAATAATTCTAGTTTTTGTTTGATGAAATTACATGTTTATTTGTTTCAGTAAGTAAAAGCAAAATATTGTACGCATTTATTTTTGCATTTTTATTAGATTCTAATTCCGATATCTAAAGTTTTGGAAATACCTTGTGAGTTGCTTATGGAGAATTTTTCGGTTAATACAAACCCTTCAAGAACAATTTGGCCACCCCAAAACCTTTAAGGCAGCTGTTTGAAAGCTGCTCAACTCTGAGTCAGTTAACCCCCGCTGCAAATAACAGCTAGTTCATTAGGCCAATTGAAAAGCTAACATCGGCAGAGTGTAGAACCTCCACCAACCACCGATCCAATTCTTTCTGAAGCAAACACGAGCAGGGAGGGTTTCTATTCCATACGCCTGCGCAACCCTCTGAGCAAATAAAACAGAGTCGTAGATAAGACTTAGCTATCTCGCTGAATGATCCAACTTGAATTGAAAGCGGAATAAAGAACGTTTTTTTTCTTTTTCCACAATTTGTGGTATGCGCCAATGAAGGAATCCACTTAAGAGTTAATTAAGCGTCAAAAAGCTGAACAATTTGCTTTTGAATCTATTTCTATATACTGGCATGTGTGTATTGAACAATTAAAGGCTAGCTTCATGGATTAAAATAAGTCGCATGTGGAGGAGTTGGATTTCGGGGGGCCGATGTCAAGTTACAGACACCGCGGGGATCGGGGGACAAATAGACAGAAATGTGGAATCGTGACTTCCTGCCTGTCATAAAGTGTGTTTTTTTCGCCTCCAAACTGGGGTGGCGGCGTGGAAGGGAGGCGCGTGACATTTTATGGATAGCACAAGGCGGAAAAACGAACAGAAGTTCTCGAAGCTGCTGCTTACTCCTCCTCCAATTGGCCATTTGTGGTTTAATTAATGACATTCATCCGCAGTCACTATTCCCTCCTTCGTGTGGTTCACTCTATTTTTTATTCCATTTGCTAATCGCTTTTATAGGGCTTCTCGTAGTGAAAACCACTTTACAGACAGTTTTCCGATGGGATCGAATCTGAAAATATTTTTATTCACTGCTAAGTGATTTTTAGTAAACAACTGCAGTTATTCGTTTATTTCTTTTTTATTTTGACCTTAAATTGATGAATGATTGAGAATTAATTAGTAATAGCTTCAAAAAAAGAATATGGATTACTTATAGGATTTATTATGCATTTCGTATGCGTTTTATAATGTTTTTCAGTGTTTTTCCCCTAAAAAACGCTAACCTGCAGTTGTTAGTAGAGCTTCAGCTAAAAGGGCTAACCTCGTCTTTAATTCTGTTTCACAGTAAAGGGTGCTTTGCCTAATAAGATTACTTGCATCTCATTGAATTTAAACGTAAATTTTGCAAAAAGTTTCTATCCTGAATTATATATTTAAAAGAGTAAAAACTGAAATAACTAATAAATGAAATGGGTTTCTTTAAAATATAAAACTTTTGCACCTAAAGTTGTAAAACTGTTAGTAAGCTTATAAACTAATAAATGCCTCTCTTTGTTTTTCAGATAATTCGCGTGTGCTGAAACCGAAACGAAGGGTGTTTTTCAGTGGATTTTTGTGTAAAATCGATAAACAGATAGACCCTCTACTGCCAACTTCACACAACCCGCTCAGCGGAAACACGGCATACAGAATGAATATGCCCAACGAACGCCTCAAATGGCTAATGCTGTACGCAGCTGTTGTCCTCATTGGTGAGTAATTGCACTTGGCTCGGTGTCGATTTGCGTTGGCCCTACAAATTTGTGTTCTAAAGCATTCCAAACTGGTGATCTATGGATTCCGGAAGCTTTAAAAATATCGATATTTATTGTTCTTTTGGATTTGGGAAAATGCGGAGAATCATCTACATTAAGTCGATAAATATTTAGTTCTGGGCCTTTGATACATTATTTGCGTGGCTTTTTATACAAAGTCCGCTCTTTTCATTTATTCAGTTTCGGTTTCATTTTCAGTTTAATTCTACATTCTTTATCGCTGTTGACACATTCGTCTCGACTTTTTACCCATTTTTCCCGTTGTCGCTGCTTCTGTGGATTTTCCGACCGTTTCTATGCATTTTTAATTTTGTTTTCCTTACATTTACTTTGGCTTTCGCTTTTTTTTTCAATGCGCTCGCTGGTTGTTTGCAGTTGGATATTTACTCGACTGTGCGTCTGGACGGATACATTTGTATCTTTTTTGTGCGAGGGTTGTGCTGGGGAACAGATAAAAGTGCGGTTCATTGCCTCGACCGTCCGCGAAATCGTGTTTTGGGGTTGCGAGGGAGGCGCGGAGGAGATGTGCAGCATCAGTGGGTCAGATTGGGAATTACTCAGTCCAGCCGAGTAGATGAGTAATTCTCCAATTTGTAGATAAACTCGCGCAATGTTTCCCCATGAATGGATTTATCTACGCGGTTAAGTTTAACCGTATAAACTGATTTTCAAATTAAACAGCGAAAGCACATACTCTACAAAATAAAATACGCAACATTTAGTAAAAAAGACTTCGCCATGGTCTAAATTAAATTCAGTTTCGATTTATTCAACTATTCTTTATCTTTATTATTCAGTTTACCTTTTGCGTTAGCATGAATGGAATTCAATTTAGAAGGCCAGTATGCTTGACCCATCGACCAAACAAAGCGTTCGTCTGTGTAACGAATTTATACGTATAGCTACTTCCATTTATGCTATCAGTCTGACCAATTTAGGGGCTTGCCTTATATCGTATATATAAATTTACATTTATTATTAGCCAAAAAAAGGTAAAGTCGCAAATAAAAATAATCAAATGAAACGTGTTGATATATCATTAAAAATACACAAAATTTTTTCTGCCGTTAAAGTCAAGATTTCGAGAATGAAATTACACTTTAGGGACTCGATTGGAATTTTAACAACTGAAATAAGATGGAAGTATCAAGGGGAAAATAAAAATTAAAAATATTTCGGTACTGAGCCATAAAGATCTGTACAGATGATAACGTAAATTAAAAGAATAAATTATGCAAAAGCTACAAGCGCAAATAAAAATATTTTCCCCTCTGGGAGCAGAAAGAACTGAGAGATATAAGCTTTGAATGAGTGACCGTCTTACGTTGATTGTGCGGGTCATCATTCAATTGAAATTGATTAAAAACATTTTGCGCCGTTTTTTGCTTTTATTATTATTATATTTCTGTTATGAAAACGTAAGGCAAAAGCCACGTAAAGGCTGTATTAATATTTAAAGCCAGACTTAAACAATAAAATAGGGATTTATTGTACAGGCTCCGTTATGGGAAAGTCGGAATGTCATGTTTATGTTGTTGTTCCTGTCTCCGCTGCAGTCGGACGCATTTAATTCGCAATTTCATTCAATTCAATTGAAATTCAGCTCACACACCACGAGCACTGTAATGGAGCTTAAAGTTCACAAGTGGCCACAGCTGGGTTCGAAACAGTGCAACCAAAAAGCAAAAGCAACAGAAAAGTAAGCATGTAACACAAAACATATAAACAGGAAGCAGTCAATTTGTGTACACACATTTGTGCGAATCAAATGACATAGATGGAATTATGGAATAGGCTTTGCTATGCTCTTCCGATGTGAGCTCTTTGTTGCTTTCGATTGAAAAAATTCAAGGAGCTATAAATACTACTTAATTGTTAGATTTAATGAACAGTATTTATGTAGCAGGAAAAAAAAAATAATTACAAAGGTTATAAAAGTTTCTTAATTTTATACATTTTAGTCAAGTCTTTGTTTGATTTTCAGCATAAAAGTGTTTAAGACCATTTCCCTTGAGTTTGGTTTATACTGATAAGAGAACACCACTTATCAACTAGGTCACATTTTCCTAGCAGCTATCGTCAAGATCTCTGCTCAAGAGATTTCGTAACCAATTAGATGCACTGCATGCCACTCAAAACACTCGTAAATATGACAGAGATCATCCGAGAGATCACTGAACCAGACCCTGTACGATCCGAGAAAGAACTATTTCCGTTTCTACACAAAACCAAATGGGAAAGAATGGGAAGAAAGGAGCCGAAATGTGAGGATGGAGCTATGGAAGATGGAAAAAGCCTGCCGTAATTACAAATGATTGATGTGCCCCTCCTGACACTTTCTTAGCCCTCCTCGCAGTATGTGTTATGATACCTCGACGATTGAGGCGCATCACACGCGGGGTTTGTTTAAGCAACACCGAGGGGCTGGGCTCTCATCTTCTTATACACCTAGAAAAAGTATGCCATTGAATACTTCAAAGCTTACATATATAATTAGGAAAAAAAAATAAAATAATTAAAAAAAAAAAAAAAAAAAAATTCTTGAAGTTTTTAAGCTTATTTGGTTTATTTAATATTATACATTTTCAACCTAGTATTTTTTTTCGTGTTTCCAATTTTCCTTGCCCGAGGAAAACAGCAACTGCAGACGGTTCAATAGAATATTGCCCCCAACTTAATGGCCTCTCGCCGGACTTATTATTAGTTGCATCGCCGCAGGCACAGGAATGTGACTTCGATTCGGGATGGAGGGAAAGAAAGATGGGGAAAGCCACCGGGAGAATGTACATCACTCCCCTGTGACGTCACAATGCAGTCTGCTGTTTTATGAGCCGTTGCAGCCTATTTTTTGCCCATTTGCAATAGTTCAAAAGCTGTTTGTCAACTTGAATGGAGTATAAAGATTGGAAAATGGCGAAGCGGCAAGCGTGGAGCAAGTTTTCGATAATTGCGTAAATAATTGCCTTATAATGATGCTGAAAGTTGGCAACGTTGCCGAGCTGATTGCATTTCAAAAGAATCTTGTCGGATTTTCTTTTCTAAAATTCTTTACAAATCCGCCAAAAAGACACGACATTTCAGGGCATCAAAGCGTTTGTTGGCCCATTAAGAGCATTTGTCATACATGTGAGCTCTTTAAGTGCTGCCGGAATTTCCCAAACTTTTAGATGGATATATGTAGAAAGTATTAAGTTAACTCAAAATATTTTATGAGCTGCAGCGAGTCGAAGAATTTATGGGGCCTGCCAGAAAATATTTTCAGATATTTTTAAGTGGGTGTGGAGTAAATGCAGCTCTTAGTGGGACTTATAAAACTTCGGCAATAAAGTTTTCTTTCAACCCCTCCGTTAGTGGAAAACCCAAGAGTCTTTCGCGCTCTCTCCCTTTTTGTTGTCACCCTTAATTCGCAGTGGAGAGAAAAAGTTGTGAAAAATGAGAAATGTTTTGTTTAGTTTGCCAGCCAAGATTTGCTCCAAATGTTTTGGGCTGCACACTTTTGATTTACCCGAGAAGAGAGAAAATAAGTGCCATCCACCCTCATCCAGCTCCCCTGGCAGCCCGAACAGCTGTAATGACTAAGGGCCACGTTGTCGGCACGCATTTCCATCTCCTCTCTGCCAAAACAGTATCCTCCCCTCTGGAAAATGATTATACTTATTTATGTCTCGCTGCCTGACAAGCTGATTTGGAGCGACGCGCCGTTGCCGCATTTCACTCGGCGAGCTCCTGGCGCTGGGAATCCCCTTTACGCCGTCCCCGGCGACCGAATTAGCTGGCCAAGAAGGGTGTTGTGGGTGTATTACACGGCTATTGCTATGGTTGCCAGTTGCCACTCTTCTAAAGTGGTTAGGCGCCATATACGGAACCTTAAAATGCTGAGCAATATTTTATTAAATGTAAACAAAAGATACTGAAATATAAATATATCAAATGATAACTATATTATAAACCTTTATTAAATTAATTGTTAAAAGTAACACAATTACTTCTGTAACTTTTAGAAATCCAGAAGTCAGATCTTAACGGAGAATTTAGTCTCGGCTCATAAGATATCATAAATAATGTAGCGTTAAATGAAAAGAAATCTTTTATGTGGAAAGATACGAGTCGAAGATATCTCAAAAACAACTTCATGTGTGAATGCGGGAAAGAGTGAGGGAGGATTAACATCGTTTTGGCGCCCCCTAAAAATGGAATGGAATCAAGTCGCTATAATAATTTGTAAAATATGTTCATGGCCTCACCCATCTACCGATCCCAGTTCCAGTCCAACAGCCTCAGAGAACTGATATTTATCAGGCACCCATCATCTATGGATCGCGCACGTCCAGGCATTTCGAATGCGGGATTTGATTGGAGGCCCCTTGCACCTCTTCCATGGTTCCTGAGTCACGTTTCTTTTTTTGGGGGCTGCCAACTCTCAGCCCATTCGTATTATTTCCATCTCCATAATCTGCATGCGACAAAAAAAGTATTTAAAGTTAAATTGTAGGTACATACGAATGTGTTCATATGCATATACAAGTTTTTAAAAAGTCTTTTGGCGTCCTGGCAGTCTTAATTAATGCGCTCGAGACTATGACGACGTCAACACGATTTCATATGCAAAACGCGTACGCTGTTGGTCTTCCCTTCGTCATACCCCAGACATTTTATATGTATTTCATTTTAAAGCTACTGTCGCTGTCGTTGAACACATCTTTATTTGGTTATAGGAAGTTTGCATACAGTGGTCTCTTTGGCTAGACACCTTAGATGTACTTACTTGCATATTTTAGAACAAAAGTATTAAAGAAGTTTATATATTTTAAATTATTTAGTTAAGTTATATTGTTGTATTTTATCCCCCGTTTTTTGTGAATTTTATTGAGACCACTGTATCTTTGAGATACATTCCTATACATGCTAAAAATTATGCACGTGTGCCCTCTTCTTTATTTTGCTCTTCTCCCTGTAAATGTTTCGCAACGCTTTCAATTATACAACAAATCCACCCTCAAGCTCAAGTTCTTCTTTCTCAATCTCTCTCTCTTTTAGCCCCTCGCTACAGCTTCTGATACCAGTTCCTCTTTGGAAACAGTGGTGTTGGGACTAAAATATTACCTTGAAAATTATTATATTATATTATTTTCTTTAAGAAGGTGCTTGTAATCCAAATAGTTATTTTTACCCTGAGTTTCGAAATCTAATCATACCCAATCGACAATTATTTGATTATGCCCACTGTGGCTTGACATTTACTGACACTGGAATCAGCCGCATCATCATCATATGTGGCCCTCCGTCTGCCCCCCTAAAATGTATCTAGCTTCCACGTGGCTGCCCCAGTTCGTCCCACTTTTGTCTCCTGTCGACTTAACGGTGTTTCTCTCTCCGCTCCCTATTTTGGCACCTGGCTTGCGGTTTTTGTTGCTCTCTGCCACCGGTGTTCTTGTTGTTCCTCTTGTCAGCTTCTGTCGAGTGCGGCGTGTCGTCACCGTGACTCCCTGTCATCTTCCGAGTTACGATGAGGTGGACAGGTGAGCTACGGGTAGCTTGCGGTCTTGGACCTTTCCACGGGTGACTTGCAGTCGGCGGCAATCGGAGGTGCCAGCCAAATAGCTGTTAGAATCGCGTGGGCAGTGCGTCTGCAATTATCTGTGTCACTCTTTACACAATAAGTTGGTGTCTGTCCACTGAGAACTTATGTGAGTTATTAAGATAGTATTTTAGATTCCAAAATAATAAAAAATTTAAACAAGTAAGAAAAAAAATAAAAATTTTTTATTTGAATATTCAATTAAAAAATTTTTTTCTGAAAATGCTAAACAATCTTTTATTATGTCTGTATAATACCAACATGGAAATTTATAAATTGTTTTGTAAATTGATTTATTCGCTAGCGTTCCATTATAGAAAAAATACGATAAATAAATTGCAGGATAAAATCTAAAAGTTATCAAATAATTTAGAAACTTGATCTCGATTTGAGGACTTCTTCAATCTGTTTAAAAACGTGCTTTATTTTCAATTTATATTATTGACTTAAATTATAAATGAGTTTTCTCTGTGAACTTTTTTTATTTTCATTTAAAAATCCACACAAGTAATTGGTAATGTAATGTTTTGTGGACTGTAACTGATCGTGATGAGTGTGTGGGTAAATGCCGCACGATTCGCATGAATGAGTGGGTAACGCTGGCATTGGGATTCCAATACCTGTTCTCCATTTCCCCCAGCACTCCTCCGCCGAACAGCTGTCGAACTGGTTTCTGAACTCCCGAGCAGATGTTTCTTTCTTTTACCGATCGGAATCACGGTGAAGTAGTCTAGATTCACTTGGTTCAGGTAGAGAGCGAATATTCCGATTTAGATTGGAATTGCCCATCCTGGGCAGTCCGTTCCTTCGTGGCTGACCTCGATGACAAGAGTGCGTGATGTGGACTAATTTCAGAAGGCGGGGTCATGCGTGTGTGCTTATTGAACTTTTAGGCCCTTTGTTTTTGTTTAGGCGGAAGTTATTAGTTTCCAATTTCCCCCTTCGAGAGGTGTTAAGGGTTTGTATGTGCCACGAAATAAGCTAATTAGCTGGGCGGAAGCACTTCGATGGAGACGTAATAATTCCCAAAAATATCTCATATATTATTAAATCCTTAAAAAGTAAACCCATTTCAAGTGTCGTGTTTAAAGACTTAAAATTTCGGTTCAATAATTGTGTTGCTCTCATTGCGGTTTGGATGTCGTAATTGGACACCTCTTGAATCGCGTGTTTTCGCCAGTTATTTATGTTCTATCACTATTTTTGTTGGTTCTGTACGCCACTCCCCTTGTTATAGTTTATTATTATTTTACCCAGTTGCTTTGCTTATGTTTCTAGCCCTCTCTACCTTCTTGGCTTCTGTTTGCCCATGAAAATATGAAAAACACTTCAAGCTGAGTCACTTGCCCTCCTTAAACTTGATAATGTGACCTTAGATGTTGGCAACTGCATCATCATTATCATCATCATCTTCGAAATTATCATCAAATTTTGCAAATTGCCCGCTTGAGTGGAAAATTGCGAGGCGAAAAAGTTAACATATTCCACAAGCAAAAATTCGAGCTCTTGATTAACTTGAGTTTTGCCGCCGTTGACATCGCAGTTCTGCTTTTGCTTTGGATTTGCTTTTTCTTATGATTGCGCACTACCTTACTTTGCTTTTTTGTTTTGCTTTTTTTAAGCCGGCTTCTTAACCGGTTTCGTTCTGCATGTTTTTTGTTCGCAGAGCTTTAGGTTTGGGGAACGAAAAAAGTAAAATAAAATACACCTGCTATCTTTGCTGCAGCGCAAAGCAAAGCACAAGTTAAAGGCAGGTGTACTTTAAAACGTTGTTAATATATAAATATCCAATCGAAAAATTGGATATGAAGAAAAAGACGTAGAAAACGGAAGAATAAAGGATTGCGTTTTTGCGAATCTTAATTTCCCCCGATAAATCATATTAATTTTTCAAGCCACAATAACACCAACAGTTGCAAAATTTCATTCGCTCTTCTTATTTCTTATTTCTTATTTCCTTCCTTACCCACAGTTTTTAGTGTTTTTCGCACGTCTATCCAAGACTTTACGTTTTGTATTCCGTATGGCCACCATATGCTGAATAATATATATTAATGCAAAAATATATGTGTTTTGCAGATACAGTCTGTCCTGTGACTATAAGGCATCCCACATTTTGAATCGTTTGCAAGGAGTATTTATTTAAATTAAAAAAAAAAAAACAACAAATCAGAATCATTATTTTTAAAGACTATATAATTAATCTTTTCTTAAAAGATATAAAAATTTATTAATTCTTAATGTTTTGCAACACACTGTAAGACTTTTAGGCCTCATCTCGCATGCACCACTTTTCGTTCAAAAGGAAATTTTGTATAATTAAATATGAAGGCGACATTTCCTGTGTGCCTCCTCTTTTCCCCGCTCAATTAAAATCTTTAAACGACATCAATTGAGTAATTTATTTGGTAAATGACAGCCTTAGAAATTACTTGAAAAAAGCCGAAAGTAATTTGATGGAATTTCAGATCACGCACACATTGTCAACTACGATACGAAAAAGTACATTTGAATTTGGTTCTTAATATAATACTTACTTTCCTGTAATTTTCCATTAAGTGACTTTCTATTTATCCAAACTTTTTAACAACAGTTTGTGGTGTAAGGAACTAAGGAATTAAGTATACAAAATAAATTTTAGTTCTTAATAAATTCATCCATTTTTCAATCTTAAAGATGTAATGTAATATTTGGCAATGTAACTTTTATTTGCTGTTATGTCATATCCCTGTCATACTATTTAAATTGTTTCTAGAATGCAAATTACTCGTATGGCCGAAGTTAACAATAGCTTTTTCCTTAGACAAATTGCAGGCGGACGCCTTGAAAATTGCATGCGAACTCTATGGGTAAAGGGGCGTACAGAAACTTGTTGACACCTTTGGTAATACAAAATTTACGGGAAGAGGGGAATTCCAAGCAGCATGGCGATGCATAAAATGAAATATGAAATCGTTTGCCAATGCAACAGTGACGGCATCAACAAAAGCAGGGTGAAAGAGGTAGGGAAGTGGGTGGAGTCTGTAAAGTGTCAACGAACGATTTTCGCCTGCTTGTCTTTTGTTTGTCATCCAGTTGGAGGCTGTAGTGGGTGGAAATGGAACTCAGGCTTTGACTGGTTTAGAAAAAAACGTATGGAATTGAATACTGCTTTTGTTGGGGGTCTAGCACCGAGGAGTCACTGATCCATGGCCCTCAATTGTCAAACAACCATGGCTGGAACAATAGCCAAACTGTTGACATGGATATGAGAATGCACTTCCGCTGCGGATGTTCTGACCATAGAGCGTAGCCAAATGTTGGTTGATCGCCTCTACGGATGTGAGTTTGAGCTATGAAAATAGAGCAAGTTATATCTACAAAAACCAACCGATAGATCACCAACTTTCGACTTTATAAACACATAATAATTAATTATTATTTATTTAAAAATTATTTTAAAAACATCCACTAATTTATAACTTTCTTTTTCAGCTTGTGGCAGCCAAACTTTAGCTGCTAATCCCCCAGATGCCGACCAAAAAGGACCAGTCTTCTTAAAGGAACCCACCAATCGCATTGACTTCTCCAACTCCACCGGCGCAGAGATCGAGTGCAAGGCCAGTGGCAACCCCATGCCCGAGATTATCTGGATCCGAAGCGATGGCACCGCTGTGGGCGACGTTCCCGGGTTGCGTCAGATCTCCTCCGACGGCAAGCTGGTCTTCCCGCCATTCCGCGCCGAGGATTACCGCCAGGAGGTTCATGCCCAGGTGTACGCCTGTCTAGCCCGCAACCAGTTTGGATCCATCATCTCCCGGGATGTGCATGTGCGAGCCGGTAAGTTGCCAGGGCTCCAAGGTAAATAAAGGGCAGTGCAAGTAAGATGTTGGTCAGGAAACTACATTTAAACGAGGGTCAGTTCATCACCATTTAAAAGGGAAAATAAATAACAAAGATTGGGAAATAAATTCAAAAATTTATTTAAATTGTTCCATTAAAAAGGAAAAATAACTAACAGAGATTGGAAAATAAATTCAAAAATGTGTTTAACTTGCGATATAGGTCGTTAATATTAGCATTAAAGTCAAACAATTTATTAACTTTGATTATTTTAATTTAAAGAAACCCAAAATACTTAAAAGAAAAGTTAACTGAAATAAGAGGGGTATTTAATTGGATTATAGGAAAATAAAAAGAAGACATCTTGTTACAAGTGAATTTTCAGAATAATGTATCTGCATTTACATTGTTTATTTAACATATTCATTATAAAAACCAACATGAAATCTTGCACTGCCCTGTGTTTACCATTTATTTTGCAGCTACACCCAAATGAAGACACATCAGCGTTGGTTTCGTATCTCCACTTCCACTATTTCGCTGCCAGTTGCCTTTGCGTGTCAAGTCGCTCTTTGCAGTCTTTAACCCCTTGTGTTTGACTTATTGCTGCACCGGCTGTGGCAATTAAAACGGAGTTTTCACGGGATTTCCATCGAACGTTTTGCGAATTGCCAAAGTTTTCCGCACGCTTTCATTTTCACACATTTCTTAGTCGAGCTCAGCAACGTGCGGGGGAATTTAAGTTGCAAGTTGGCATTTCCCTGTAATCGGTTCGTTTTCGCTGCATTACTTCCTGTGCCGGTGTTTTGACGGCAACTGTACTTGCCATTTGCGAAAGTCTTTTCATCAACCTTTGACAGCTCCCCTGAAAGATGTGCAATCCCCAACGACAACGACGACGACCACAACCACCACGCTGATGATAATGATGATGATGATGAAATTGTCACCTTATTTAGACCACACCGTATGGGGTTGACATGTTGCCAGCTGATCGAGTTATGGCCCAGACTCAACTCCCTGGGATATCTGTCACTTCCGCTTCCATGAAGCAGGGCCTAAATGGGCCAGACTTGAGCACATTTTAGCTAATTATGTTGGAGCCGTGCCACCCGCTTACTCATCGCCCAGCTGACGTGTTCCCTGGCAATTAGCCAGCACACCTAGCCTGAAGACCACCTCTCGACCTATTCGCCCCCCGTTCCCCAAGCCTGACATCATTATTGTCGTTTGCTTTCGCTTGCTATTAACCGGAAGAATTTATCATTTTATAGTATGCTTATGTGTGAATAAAGCGTAGACGAGGAAAAACATTCTGTCCAGCCGGCCCGTAGCTAGTTGGTCGAAATGAGTTATGGTCTGCACCCCGAACAATATTTTGGTTAATTGAAATTAACTTTGCCTGTCAGGCGGTTTCAAGGTTTTTCGTTTAATGAATTTCTGACCATAAAGCTAGATTTTTCCAGGAACTCAGTTCCTAATCGCGACATTTGTGGACTGTGGAAATAAATGTCCGACATAATCTGTAATGATTGCCCTTTTCCCAGTGGTTGCGCAATACTACGAGGCGGATGTAAACAAGGAGCATGTTATAAGGGGCAACTCGGCGGTCATCAAGTGTCTGATTCCCTCGTTTGTGGCCGATTTCGTGGAGGTGGTATCCTGGCACACCGACGAGGAGGAGAACTACTTTCCGGGAGCGGAATACGGTGCGATTCGAAAAAGCCATAGCAAATAAATAGTTTTGCTCTACTAAAAGCATGCTGGCGTAGCGATTTCGGAAGTGTCATTAAAAACCCCTCCATTCCAATCATCATTCATCCCTTATTTAAATCTGCAACTCACTATTATTTTCGTTTCTCCTGCCTGTTTAGTCGTTTCGCAACACTACGAAGAGGATATACACAAGGCTTTTGTCATCCGCGGCAATTCCGCCATCTTGAAATGTGATATACCGTCGTTCGTAGCCGATTTCGTGAATGTCATATCCTGGCATAGCGATGAGCAAGAGAATTTCTATCCAGGCACTGAATATGGTGTGTGTGATTAAGTGCACAGAAGTACTGTCTCTGTTTTGTGAGCTTATAGAAAAATAGCACAACCCTAACCACTACTGTACAACACTACAAAGCCAAAAAACTCACCGAAACACTTGTGCACAGTGCAAGTACAGTTAACGGGCAAACTGCAACACTAATTACAAAATTCTGTAAAATATACAACACACTGAACTCAAAACGTAACTTAATTAACCAACACTGGTCAGGCAGAAACCGTTTGGGATCCTTCGCTCCTTCGTTTTCCCTTACTCGATTCTTCAGTGACTTATTTTCAGTTCTTCCAGACTTATATATACTTTCTTTTCGGTTTCATTACGTAAATGCATTTATTTGATTGCTGTTTTAGTCGTTGCCCAATACTACGACACCGATGTAAATAAGGCCTATGTAATACGCGGCAATGCGGCGGTTTTGAAATGCGAAATCCCGTCCTTTGTGGCCGATTTCGTGAGCGTTGTCTCCTGGCACACCGATCAGAACGAGGACTTTTTGCCAGGCAGCGAATACGGTTTGTTTGCTAACCTTTTGACTACATTTTGGGTTAGTTTTACTTAGGCTGTGTACAGTTGCCTGACATAGAAGTATTACGGATAAGTACCCAACCATTTTCCCTCCTGCATCTATTATGTTTACTTTTTATGCATTTATCTTCGCTATCTCGGTTGACTACTGCGTGTTGATGAGCCATGTTATCAGACCCATTATTAACCTCTTGGCCAGCGACTTTCCCAGGGAAGCGCGGAGCTGGCAAGCTGATTGCGCTTTGAGTCCCATTAAGTGCACTCCGCGATATTAGAAGACACTCTCGTTTCAATTAGCTAGCTTCACATTTTCACACGCCCGCCGCACGCAAGGTTTGGTTTTGGATTCTATGGAGGTGCCTCATCTTTCCCTACTACCTCCCCCCCGTACTTTCATTATGTAATCAGTGGCTGTGTGAACTTACCTCTAGTTGTGCAACAGTTCTACGAATCGGAGGTCAACAACGAGTACGTCATAAGGGGCAATGCGGCGGTGTTAAAGTGCTCGATTCCCTCCTTTGTTGCGGACTTTGTGCAGGTCGTATCCTGGCAGGACGAAGAGGGCAAGCTGTACGGCTCACTTGGCGATCAACAGGGAACCGGTACACATGAACAATCACAAAATTTAATGGTTATTTAGGATTATCCAGAACCCATCCCACAACATACCCACTATTTTCAGCCATTTCATTTCTTTTCGTTTCCCCCTCATAAAAACTCTTGCTTTACAGTCGTGAATCAGTATTACGAGGCTGAGGTTGTTTCCGAGTACGTTATCCGAGGCAATACGGCGGTATTGAAGTGCACAATTCCCAGTTTTGTGGCCGATTTCCTGCGAGTCGAGGCCTGGGTGGGCAGTGATGGCACCGAGTATGCTCCGGAAGAGGATTTTGGTACAGTCATCGACCCTTGAAATAGTTAAGATGTTAGTCCTAAGCAGGAACCCCATTCCTATCCTACTTCTTAGCTTCATTAGCTTCAGCTTCTTTTTCATTTCCGAACTTTGCCCTTTTTTTCGAATCGCAGTTGTTAATCAGTTTTACGGCGCCGATATCCTGATGGAGTATGTCATTAGGGGCAATGCGGCAGTTCTGAAATGTTCCATTCCGTCGTTTGTGGCCGATTTTGTGCGCGTCGAATCCTGGATAGATGAAGAGGGAACCGAACTGCGACCTTCTGAGGATTATGGTACTACCAAGGAGTCTAAAATAATTTCATATGCAACAACTTGTGGGGGTTTCATTCCTTATCCAATTCCCAACTTTATCTTTTTCTAAATTCTTTCGTTATTGCACACCCTTACAGTTGTCAATCAGTTCTATGAGGCAGAAATAATGACCGAGTATGTCATCAGGGGTAATGCTGCCGTCTTGAAGTGTTCCATTCCATCGTTTGTGGCTGATTTTGTTCGAGTGGAGTCCTGGATCGATGATGAGGGCAATGTCCTGTCCTTTTCGGACAACTACGGTTCGATGCCAAGATATTCTCTCAATAGTCTTAGGCTTAATTTAGTGCTTTCATCCATTCCCTTCCCAGTATTCCCCGTTTTCCCATAGTTTATTTATTTTATTTCTTCGATTCAAAGTCGTTTCGCAGTTCTACATAACCGAAGCCGAGAATGAATATGTGATTAAAGGCAATGCGGCGGTGGTCAAGTGTAAGATTCCCTCGTTCGTCGCCGATTTCGTTCAGGTTGAGGCCTGGGTGGACGAGGAGGGCACTGAGTTGTGGCGCAACAATGCGACCAGCGCCTATGGTACAGTCTAATCAAAACATATTTTATTTCGATAAGTTTTGCGATAGGTCTTAGCTTCCACCCCACTCTGATTCCCCGTTCTTATTTTTCACGCTTTTTAACTTTATTCTTTTTGGATTAGTGGTGATTCAAAGCTACGAATCGGAGGCAGACAATGAGTACGTAATTAGGGGCAACTCTGTGGTGATGAAGTGCGAGATTCCCTCATATGTGGCGGATTTCGTATTCGTTGATCTCTGGCTGGACTCGGAGGGTCGCAACTACTATCCCAACAATGCCGAGGAGACGGGTACTTGGCCAGCTTTCTTTGCTCTAGTTCTTTTAGGCCCTACTAAGCATACATCTCCAGCAACCTTTTCCCTACTATATCCTTTAGTTTTTATTTCATCAAGTTCGCTCTGATTTCCTTCAGTTGTCCACCAGTTCTACCAGACACGGGTAATCGATGAGTTTGTGCTGCGTGGCAACTCGGCCACGTTAAAGTGCCTGGTGCCTTCATTTGTGGCCGATTTCATCGATGTCGAGGGTTGGATTGACGAGGAGGGCGTCGAGATACTGAGACCTCTCCCGGACGACTCCATTGGTAACCATTGGTTAAGATCTTCGGCATTAGCGTAGTTAGAGTACGAAACTTCCAACCTACAGACCCCTCCCAGTCCTGATTTTAGTTTAACCCCCGTCTTGCCCGTCTTGCAGTGGTAAAGCAGTTTTTCGAGTCGCAAGTCTACGACGAGTATGTGATCAAGGGCAACGCGGCCATTTTCAAGTGCCAGACGCCCTCATTTGTGGCGGATCACATAGACATAACCGATTGGATCGATACCGAGGGCGAGGTATTCACGAAGAACATCACCGGTAGGACCCAGAGCTTCATCTTGCAGTTCGCTTAGTTACATGAATGGGGATCCTCTTTTATCCTTATGATTTACAATCCCCCATCCTCACCACTCAATCAATCTCTCCGTAAACTTTGCAGTTGTGCCACAATCCTACACCGTCAATGTCATGGACGAGTCCATACTGAGGGGCAATAGCGCCATCCTAAAGTGCCACATTCCCAGTTTTGTGGCCGATTTCATAGTGGTCGATTCGTGGGTGGAGGACGAGGAGCGAGTTATCTATCCGCAGGAGGATATCGCAGAAAGCGGTAAATTAACAGAATAAGAATAACTGCTCCTCCGTAAAATCCTGCGTCTCCCATCCAATTCGGTTCGCTTCGATCTGGCCTTCATCTCTTTCATAGGAATCTTTTCCAAGTTCAGCGCTGCTTAGGCTTTCGATTTGCCTTCTTTTGTATCTTTCTTTCTTTCTGTCCGTCTTTCCTTTTAATTTTATTTCTTTTTTTGCCCCCTCCTCAACCTTTTATTAGTTTTACCCTCCCACAAATCCATGAGTCGCTCCTGACTTGCCCAAAAGAAACCGAAACCCCTTCATGTAGTTGAACGTAGCGTTGATTAAATAGCGTAGTGTAAATACATGCAAAAATGCTAATAAACAGTCAGTCATCTAACAATCTGTACATATGTCTCATATAAAATGAATAATCCAAACATTGCTGTATATACCAGAAATATATACATATGTAAAACGCAAATCATTTAAGATTATTGGCATTTTTGTTAACGCATGTCTAGAAAAAAAAACAATGCCATGGAATTTGTTGAGACTCGATCTAAGAATATCAAGTAAACTATACGAGCTGTAAATTTGTTTCTCTATTCAAAGTGTAAATAGCTTACGATCCATCACTCTGGTTCAATTCAATTTGTTTATACCACAAATTCCTGGCATTGCTGGTGTATAGTTAGATTGTAAGCATGGAATTGTGTTAAAATACAATCGATTCGGTAAAACAAAAGTTCACAAGGAAATCGAAACACAATTCTTAAAATGAGACTAAAAGAGAACTTTACAAGCTATAAAAAGATGTGGTTAAACTTCCTCACAAAAAAAAAAACAATTAAAAAATGTCATCGTTAAAGGTATAATTAAGTTACTTAACAACATAAAAAAGCTTCTCATTCAGTCTCGAATTACTATATTAACATGAATCATTTAAAAGTCACATTGCATGGTCAGCGTTTATCAATAAAAATTTTTTGCACAATAAAAAATAATACAAAACACGCTAATGAAAATAAAATTAAATTAATATCTAGCCAAAAGCCATGTGGCTTTTGAATGTATTGCGAATAAATTCAATTAAATGCACGTTACTTAATTGAGTTTCTTCCATTGTAAGTACTTAAATGTAAATAAATTTGCAAAGTTAGCCGACAAGACATAACTAACATTGTTTTTAACTGAACCACTCTGTAATCAGATGGAAAATACCTTGTACTGCCCTCTGGAGAGTTGCACATCCGTGAAGTTGGACCCGAAGATGGATACAAGAGCTACCAGTGCAGAACCAAACATCGATTGACCGGAGAGACCCGATTGAGTGCCACCAAAGGACGATTGGTTATTACAGGTAAGTCCGCCTTGTTGGCCAATTTCTTTACATATGACTTAATAAGAAACTTCAGCTATTGATATTTTCTGAACAATTTTAAGCTTGCACTCTTAAATCAATAAGGGTCATAAATTATATTACTGTACAAAAATTAAAACCGTCAATAGTTGAAGGTTTCTTACTGTAGAGTAAATTTCAAACCAAAGATTAGCTTTTTTCAAAAGTTATAAATATGATAAATTGATAATGTTAATTTATATATATTAAATGTTAATTTAAATATTACAGAATTAAAATATTTCAAATGTTTATAAAAATATAATATAAGCTATTTGAAGTTTACTCTCAGATATGTTAAGAGGAAATGGAACAAATTGTAAATGCAATAACAAAACTTAAAGTTACGATTTGTTCCGTTTCCCAAATGCTTCACAAATGTTTGAAATATTGTAATGTTATAATAAAAATTCAGTTTAAAAACACATTGATAAATGTTTCAAAAAGTTTACAAAATAAAAGCCTAAAACATATTTCAAATATTTGATGCATTTTTTTTTGGAAACAGCAAGCGGATAAAAATATTTCAGTTATAATGTAAAAGCGTTTGCAGTTTCCAAAAAATTATAAAAAACATATATAAACATGCAACAATTCCTTGTTATTTTTGAAATGCAATCAAAACGATTTTTTGCTTAAAATCTCTTTCTTTGCGAACATTAAATAAACTAACATATTTGCGAAAAATAGTCGAACTGATGTAAATTGTTAAAACAATCGATCCCCTTGTGGCCATGAACAAGGACTTGTTGCTGTAGCCTAAGTCTAAATTGAAAACTGCCTGAATGTTGGGATAGGGTACTCGACAATGATGAGAGCTTGAAATAAAGCCGATTAGAGTAGGTGTGGTCCGTTCTCAAGTAAAACCAATTTAAAGGCAACATCGTAGTTAAGTTATAATTCAAGTCCAAGTCCTTGGCAACTTTCACTTAGTATTCTCTTTCGAACTGCGCCCAAGGTAAGTCACACTTCAGTTCTTGTTCTATCTTTATTTATTGGCATTATCTGTAAGGTTAATAACGTTGAACCATTTCGCTTCATTCACAGAACCAGTTGGCAGGGTTTCACCCAAGTTTCCCAATACTCTGACCAGCAGCAGTTTCACAGGAGACGAAGGCTCTAGTCAAACCCTTCTCTGTCCCGCCCAGGCCTATCCAGCTCCCATGTTTAGGTAGGACTAATGAATCTCGAATCTCTAGGGGAAATATCTAAACTCAAAGACCAACTCCCGCCAGTTTGCAATTCAGATTTCTGTTAAGCCCTATAAGTTTTATATTTCAAAATCCCTTAAAATCTTTCAAGAACCCATTGCGAGTGTTGGGCCCCGACTTCTCTCGGGTAATGACATTAAAGTCGTCCAGTTTTCCTCTGGCCAACCCACCACCATGTTATGTCCAGCTCAATCATATCCAGTGCCATTCTTTAGGTAAGCTACACGCCTTTCCCAACTGAAGGTTTTCCTTTCGTGTTATTTTATTGGGTTCCTGTTTCCCATTTCCCAGAGCCTGTTGGCAGTATTGGTCCCCGTCTTACCAGTGGAGATGAGTCGCGTATTCTCAGGGTGTATCTGGCAGCAAGTGCCACTCTTCTTTGCCCGGCTCAGGCCTATCCGGTGCCTTTCTTTAGGTAAACCCAACCCAACATTTAGGCTCTATATTTATTTCCGACCTTATAACATACAATACTCGACAGAACCCGTTGGCAGTGTCAGTCCTCAGCTAAGTGGCAATGGCAATCAGGAGCACATAACTCCACTCGGGTTCCTAGGATGGGTAGTGTAACACTCATGTGTCCGGCTCAAGCCTATCCAGTGCCCTTCTTTAGGTAAAGGTCTTAGTTTAAGTCCCAACTTCAGGCAGGGTCCCGAATTTACCCCTTTTATTCATTTCGAACATTGTTTAAGAACCCGTTGGCAGTGTTGGACCAAAACTCACATCTGGCGATGATTCGCGAACGGTGAAGGTTAAAAGAGAAGTTAGTGTTACGCTCCTCTGTCCAGCTCAGGCTTACCCAGTTCCTGTGTATAGGTAACTCAGCTTTATCTCCAAGTCAAGTCCTTCCCATTTCAGGCAGTATACCTTAGCTTTTTTAAATACCAAACTTCGTAATTTCCTTATAGAGCCCGTTGGCAGTGTCAGTCCCAAGATAAATACAGGGGAAGATTTCAAACATCTTAAGGGAAAGAGCAGTCAGGCCTTGAGCATACTCTGTCCGGCTCAAGGTTATCCGCAACCTTTCTTTAGGTAAACGTTTTATAAAAGTATTCCTAAATTCCCTTTCGGGCAGTTTCCATTTAGATTAAAGGATTTTTCAGCAGATTAAATGATAACCTCTTGCAAAACCCATTGGTAGTGTCAGTCCCAAGATTACCAATTCCGACGACCTGAAGCACGTGAAGGTCAAAAGATTGCATAGCTTAAGTCTTTTGTGTCCGGCTCAAGCATATCCGCAGCCAATTTCTAGGTAAACTGCAATTCCTTAGCCCAACATTCACAGATTAGATGCGTCTTTTTAAAGGCTCTTTAATGAGGTAGAAATACAACATAAAGACTTATAATTTTGTAGAACCCGTTGGCAGTGTGGCGCCCAAGCTAAATTTTCTGGAGCGTTTTAGAATGATGCAGATTCAGAGCGGCATAAGTTTCAACATTCAGTGTCCGGTGCAGTCGTATCCCATGCCTGTTTTTAAGTAAGATTCAATGAGGCTTTACTAAAGAATATTCACAAACATTCAGTCAGGTTTTCTAAGGCCCTGGGAAACTCTTTCAAATTTTAGAACCCGTGGGCAGTGTGCGACCCAAGGTGAATCCCCAAGACAAACACCAGTTCATAGACGTAGAGCTGTCCAGCAGTTATTCCCTCCTCTGCATGGCTCAGTCGTATCCTACGCCATCCTTCAGGTGGGTTTTCCCTTTTTCGCCAACATCAGACAGTTTTCCCAGCTTTTCCGTGACTCACTCTCATGATTTTTCCCCTAGAACCCGTTGGTTCTGTCAAGCCGAAAATAAATGTTCAGGACAAACTGCAAACACGCGAGATGTCCCAGGGAATCGGGATCGCTTTGCTTTGCCCGGCCCAATCATATCCGATTCCTGCCCACAGGTGCGGATTGCATGCCATCCCAATTTAGAACATTTTACAATTTACTGGGCGTTCTTAGAATTTCAGACAATGCTATTTAAGTTATTATTCTATTATCCAATCCCAGTTCAGTCAGTTGCAGGGGTAGTTCCTTGATTAGTTCAGCGTTTGCTTCTATTTCAGAACCCATTGGCAGTGTGCCTCCCAAAGTTAGCATAGATGACGAAGTGGCCAATGCCCGTGGCTATGTGGGCAGGAGTTTAAGCTTGAAATGTCCAGCCCAGTCGTATCCCATTCCCGTCTATAGGTAGGTATCCCTAATAAAAACCTATGAGGTTATTTGTTAGCTTCCAACATTTGGGCAGAAATTGGTTTATTAAACCTTGACTACAATAGCTCTCATTTTCCTTAGAACCCGTTGCTTCAGTACCTCCAAAATTGAACCTCTTGGAAAGAGTTCGCACAATGGAGGTCCTTTTGGGAACCCAGTATGCCATGCAATGTCCTGGTCAGGCTTTTCCCGTACCCATAAATAGGTAATGCCATGAATGCCTATCCCAACATAAATTTAGACTTTTTTGGCTTAGGTTTTTCTGAGGGTCTAATTGCAATTGATTTTCCAGAACCCATTGGCTCTGTGCCACCAAAGATCAACAACATCAACGACAAGTTTCAACTGATGCAGGTTAAATTGGAAAGTGACTTTGCAATGCAGTGTCCAGGTCAAGCCTATCCGGTTCCGGTTGTTAGGTGGGTCATTCTATCCCAGCATTCCAGGAGTTTTAGTTTTCCGAAGATTTTAAAATGTTTTTCCTTAATATCTAGAGCCTATTGGATCAGTTCCGCCCAAGATAACAAGCTTGCACGACAAGTTTCAAGTGCTCCAAGTAAAGCTAGCTGAGGACTTTTCCATGCAATGTCCTGGCCAGGCGTATCCGGTACCCATCGTTAGGTTAGTTTCGATATCCTTGACCAACATTCAGTTATCAGTTGGCCGATAAATAATGTAAAATTCTCCCCAAATCAGAACCCGTTGGGTCAGTTGCACCCAAAGTGGATACTCGTGATGAGTTTACCTTTGCCAGGACTCGAATGGGCGCATCCAAAGCTCTCATCTGTCCTGCCCAATCGTATCCCATGCCGTTCTTTAGGTAATAACCCTAGTCCAACACTCAGGTTTATTTTTTGAGGCTAACTAAAGAGATAATTTTGCTCTAGAACCTGTTGGTAGTGTGGCTCCCAAAGTTGACATTAAAGACGAGATTAACTACGCTCGGGTGGCCCTGGATCACAGTCTAGCTATAGTTTGTCCAGCTCAATCCTATCCAGTACCTGCCTTTCGGTGAGTGCAAGTGATTCAGGGAGTGTCCCAACATTTAGGCAGTTTATCTAGATATACCTATAGGTACCCTAAGCTCACTGTAAATCTTTGTAGAACCCGTGGGCAGTGTAGCTCCCAAAGTGGATCCCAATGATCGGATCAAATGGGTTGACAAACCTGAAAGAATCTCCTTGAATTTACTTTGTCCAGCTCAGTCTTTTCCGATGCCAATTGCTAGGTAAGCTTTGTTTCCCCCTTTCCTTTCAGGCAGTTTACTCAAAGAAGAGTTAGGAGCTTCTTATTAAAAACATGTATTATTTGCAGAACCCGTTGGCAGTGTAGCTCCCAAGGTTGATGTAAAAGATCGTATTACTTGGCTTGACAAACCTCAGGGTCAGGCCTTAAATTTGTTGTGTCCTGCTCAGTCATACCCAATGCCAGCTTATAGGTAGGATTTCCGACTTTTAGTACCCTTTCTCAGGCAGTTTTTAAAGTTTTATATGAGTTCTTCAGTTGGTTGACTATAAAACTATTTCAGAACCCGTGGGCAGTGTAGCACCAAAGGTTGATATGCACGATAAGATGGATTTCACCATCAGAACTTCGAATAAGTCGTTGAATTTATTCTGCAAGGCGCAAGGCTTTCCTATGCCAGCCTTTAGGTAATAGCATTATCGAGTACAGCCCATCAGGTTTTTTTTAGAACAGAGCTTTTAGTGAACGATATTTATTTACGCCTTCTTTCAGAGCCTGTTGGTAGTGTGGCGCCCAAAGTTGATATGGAGAATAAGCTTGGTGTAAATGTTAGAGAATCGAGAAAGTCATTGAATCTCTTATGCAAAGCTCAAGGATATCCAATGCCAGCGTTTAGGTAAAAACATTGTTGAGTACTGCCCATCAGTTCAGGTTTTTCATTCGAGAATATAGATATAGGGTATTACTTAGAATACTTACATTTTCAGAGCCCGTTGGCAGTGTGGCACCCAAGGTTGAGATAAAAGACAAATTGGGCATATTTATGGCCAAATCTAATAGGTCATTTGCATTGCTTTGCCCAGCTCAATCCTATCCAGTTCCAGCCTATAGGTAAATGCTTTAAATATACGTTGACTTGTATTTAAACCCATTCAGGCAGTCCATTTGAATGAAAACTAAAACGTAACTTCTCACAGAACCAATTGGTAGTGTTGCTCCCCGGGTAAATCGCAAGGATGAGTTCAATCACGACCGTATAAAGAGCTCCATGACAATTTCCATTCAGTGTCCTGCTCAGGCCTATCCGGTTCCTTTTTATAGGTAATGTCGAGTGCTCAGGTTTTCATATTCAAGTAGTTTTTAAGGTATAGCTAGGACTTACTTAAATCAAACTCATTTCAGAGCCTGTTGGTAGTGTGGCGCCGAAAGTGAATAAAAACGACGAGTTCAGTCACGATCGTATTGGAATTGGTGGCATTGTGGCACTTCGTTGTCCGGCTCAGTCATTTCCAGTGCCCTTTTATAGGTCAGTCATTGTCGAGATCTTTGTCTCCCTAACTTTCCAGGCAGTTGCTTATTCTGTTGATAATTCCCTTCTAATAATTTGTAGAGCCCGTGGGCAGTGTGGCACCACGTGTCAACAAAAAGGACGGCTTCAGTCACGACAGCATCCGCCAGGGCAGAACAATAGCCATTTTCTGTCCGGCTCAAGCCTATCCAGTGCCCTTCTATAGGTAACTTGTTGCCAATTCATACAAGTTGTCAAATTGTGCGGTTTGCCAAAACTTTTCCAATTACAAGAAAGCTTAGATTAAGTCGTCAGGCCTCATTGGCTTCAAACTCTAATTAGCTTTGTGTCCATAATGGCTGCTCGATTAAACCCATTCAGTGACACGCAAAGTTCTCCCCCCTCTACCAATTGAAAAACTTAGTTGATTGGCAGGTAAATTCCAATATTGTCGAGTTACTTGGGCAGTTTTCAATCCTAGCATAGATTTCTGGTTCTCACTCCTTACGTCTGTTGATTTTAGAGCCTGTGGGCAGTGTGCCGCCCAAAATCAGTGTGGGTGAGCGTCGCAAGGACGCCGAGGTTCCACAGCATGGCGACTTGAGCATCTTTTGTCCAGCTCAATCTTATCCAGTTCCTGCATTCAGGTGGGCCACTCATGTCAGTCATTGTCCCTCAGGCAGTTTTCACTTGAGTTTAGTTCGGTGACGCTTTCAATATTGATTATCTTTCAGAGCCAGTTGCCAGTGTAGGTCCCAAAATAAGTGTGGGTGAACGACTCAGGGATGCTGGTGCCCCATCCAAAGCCACTTTGACACTCTTTTGTCCGGCCCAATCCTATCCAGTACCGTCCTTCAGGTAAACCCAAATCATTCAGGCAAATTTCAGATTTAGCTATAGTTTAAAATTTAATTCCCAATCTTTTTTTTAGAACCTGTGGGCAGTGTAGCTCCCAAAATCAGTGTAGAAAATCGCCTGAAAAATGCCGAAGCTCAATTGGCTGCCAGTTGCACTCTCTTTTGTCCTGGTCAAGCCTATCCGGTGCCCTTTTTTAGGTAAATCCCTAGACGCTTTGGGCAGTTTTCTAGCTTACTTAGTTCTTAAATAATAAAACAAAAACTTTATAGAGCCTGTGGGAAGTGTTGGTCCACGACTCACCTCCGGTGACAAGACTCGAAATGTGGATATTGCCTCAGCAGGGAGTGGAACCTTGCTTTGTCCAGCTCAGGCGTATCCGGTACCATTTTTCAGGTGACTTTCTTAAGATATTCAGGCAGTTCTTTAGAAAGGTTATGGAATAGTTTTTGGAATATAATGATTAATTTTTTCAGAGCCCATTAGTGGTGCTGCTCCCAGAGTTGCGCTTATTCAGAAAACAAATATTGAATACGTACGACTAAGCGGTATCGCGGCCATAATGTGCCCCGCGCAGGGTTTTCCAGTTCCCGCTTTTAGGTGAGGTCCAACATTCAGAGAGTTTTTCAGTTTTCCTGTAGTTAAAGATTTTCTCTATTTAAAATCGTATCAACAACTTCCAGAGCCGATTAGCAGTACTGTGCCGAAAGTGGTATCTTTGGCAAAGTTCGATATGAAGACTTATCAGGGTTCTTCCACTTTGGCGCTTTTATGTCCTGCTCAAGGTTATCCTGTGCCGGTATTTAGGTAATCATACTAGAAATCCAAAATAAATATTCAGGCAGTATATTATGTCTTTTGAAGGCAGTGTAATAACTTTAAATTATAAACTCTTCATAGAGCCGGTTTCTAGCACAGCTCCCAAGGTTCCACCTCTGCAATCGCGACCTCTGGTAGTTCCTGGTCTCACCGATCTCTCAATATTGTGCCCAGCTCAGGGTTATCCTGCTCCTAGTTTTAGGTTGGTTTAAGTTAATAAACATCGACCCTTTGAGTTTCCCACACTCTGGCAGTTTTAAAATATTTAATTTATCGCAAAACTTAAAGAAACTATTGTTTAATTTTTGTAGAGCCAATAAGCAGTAGTCCGCCAAAGATAAACGCACTTACCTATAAGCCCAACATTGTGGAGTCCATGGCTACCACTGCTATACTTTGTCCTGCGCAAGGCTATCCGGCCCCCAGTTTTAGGTGGGTTTTCATAGAATCCAACATCAGGCTTAGGTTACAATTTCTTTATAAATATAAGTTTTTAGGTAATACAAACTTAAACCACTTTTGCCCATATAGAACCCGTTGGTGGTAAAGCTCCCACGCTTCTCTCAAATGACATCAAGCGCTCTTGGATTGAAAGGATGCTATCCACAAATCTGGCCCTTTTCTGTCCCGCACAGGGCTTTCCAGTACCCGCCTTTAGGTTAGACCAAAAGTGTTTACAATCTGTGTTTAAACTTTATTATAATAAAACGGGTAGTAGTGTTAGACGATTAATGATTTTAAATGGTCGAAAAAGGACTATCATTTTATGTATCCTGTTGAGCCCTTAGACTAACATTAGTCTTAGCTTTCGAATCTTTAATAAATGCTTTTTAATATGATCTTCGCAGAGCCCATTTCGAGCACAGCTCCCAGAACACCAGCTTTAGTTCAGAAACCTCTGGAATTGCTAGAGGCACATGCTATATCATTGCTGTGCCCGGCTCAGGGTTTTCCGGCTCCTAGTTTTCGGTAAGCCGAACTCAACCCAAGTTTTGACTTTAGAAAATACCTGTTTTTTACTTTATGGGAATAAAAAAGAAATCTACGAGATTATTTCATACAAAATAAAGCAGGAACATTGTAGTTTTGCCACTATCCCATACATTCTAGCAATACTCATGATAGACCCTAATGTAGTTATCTTCCCCCCCAGAACCCATTTCGGCCAAGGCGCCCGTTCTGTCGGTGGACACCAAGTGGTCCGGTATCGAGAGGCGTTGCGGCATGGACATAGTGCTCCTTTGTCCCGCCCAGGCATATCCGGTGCCCATTAGCAGGTTAGAATCGTCGGCACTTTGAGAGCGCGTCCGCAAACGTGACATTAATTATGCATGAGGAGTGTGAACTCTTGTTTTGGGGGGGTTGGGATGGGTTACTCGAGGGGTGGAGGGTTCATTCATAAAATGCGCGCGCAAAGCAAAACACAAACAAAATAGGTACGCAGAAAAGTAAGCTATGTAAACAAAACAAACCATAAACAGAGTGGCAAAAAGAGAGAGAGAGAGATAGCCATGCATGTGTGGGTGCTCACCTTTCCCTTTCCATTTTGCACTGGTGTGAGTGGGCAGTTTGTAAACAAACCGGCGCTCAGCTGTTTCGCTCTCCCGCTCTCTCTCTCTCTCTCTTGCCACTGCGCATGCTTGGCATCCACAGAAATTTCCCAAACAATTTCCCCTCCGCAGCGAGTGTGGATCGCAACTGTCTCGCTCGCACACCCGTTTATGAATGAACGCACGTTTTTGGGTCAACAACCGTTGGTTTGTGCCACTTTCTTAAGGTCGCCTGACATTAAAAGTGGGCGGGGTGGGCGCTGGTGACCTCGACTTGTTGCGCACTCAGCTGTTGCTGCCCTAACCCGCGATTCTGCGCATGTCCGTGGCCTCAACTTTGACCGAAATGAAATATGCATTATTTATCTATCTCTTCCTTTTCCGACTTTTGTAGTTGCCAAAGTTTTTTCGGGTCAGGTTCACGACCTCGTGGGGTCACGTCCAATGTCTAAGTGAAAGTTAGTGCGGCATCGAATTAAACGTAAAGTACTTGACGACTTTCGTTGACCCCCTCGAGCACATTCAGCCAGTTTATTGTTTGCTTTCGCACAGGTTAATTAATGGGTGACTTCATTTACAGAGCCCGTGGGCGCCAAGGCCCCGACCTTTTCCCTCGAGTACAAACTCATCGAGGTGGAAAAGTCAAAGGGCACGGCTTTCGCTCTTCTCTGTCAGGCGCAAGCTTTTCCAGTGCCCATCATTAGGTAAGCCCCACATTCAGAGCAGTTAACCGGGAAATATAGCTTGTAAGACTCGCACTGTATTACCCCTTTAAACCTTCCAGAACCCATTGGTTCCAAGGCTCCTGCTGTGCCAACAGGTGTTATGGTCTTTTAGCAACATGTTCCTTTGCTTTCAACTTTCGCCATGCTTTGTCAGGCTCAAGCATTTCCGGTTCCGGTTTTTAGGTAAAATTCGGAACAATAGAAATGGAAAATTTTCCCCAAAAAAAATACCAATGTGTATTCCCACATTCAGAGCAGTTACACATCAAAGTCAGCTTTTTATATGTTCACTCTATTATTTCTTTAAATTTCCCAGAACCCATTGGTTCCAAGGCTCCATCAGTACCAACAGGAGTGCTGGCCTTCCAGCAAAATGTTCCAATGCACTCCACCTTTGCAATGCTTTGCCAAGCTCAAGCATTTCCAGTGCCAGTTTTTAGGTAAAATAACAAAAAAAAAACACAATTAAAAGGGATATTTGGGGTTACAATCCAAATTCTAATCAAAAATTTCCGTCACCTTCTTTAAAATAAACTATCAAAAAAGTATTTAAAATATTTTGAAGTGACTTAAATCGATTTTTTATCTTGAATAACGAAAAATCAAAGATTTATATATACCCAACATTCAGACGGTATTATTTTCGGAAATTTCCCAAGCCTAATCAACAATGGCTTTTGACTTTTTAGAGCCCGTGGGATTTAAGGCGCCCAGTTTTCCTAGTGTGGCCTCAACTTTTACCATTCAGACGCCCCAAAATAGCGAATTGGCCCTCACCTGCGAAGCCCAATCCTATCCTGTTCCGGTTTTTAGGTAACTTAAGCCCTCCTTAAACAAGGTTCAACACTGTTCAACTGGTTCTGTGTAGGATAAACTCATGTATGCCAAGATGTTGTATGATATTTGTTTATTTTAGAACCCGTAGGGGCAAAGGCTCCGACCTTTTCGAGTGACTCCAAGGGCAGCATATTCGAGCGATCGATTCATGCCAGCTTTGCCCTTCTTTGCCAGGCTCAGGCTTTTCCCGTTCCCATCATTAGGCAAGTTTCGGTTAATAGGCTTGTGGGTAAAACTTTTCTATATGCTTTACAGAACCCATTGGTGCCAGAGCTCCAACATTCTCCTCCGACTACAACTCCTTCTCCTATGCCCGTGCTGTGGGTCAGAGTTTTGCAATGCTTTGTCAGGCTCAGGCTTTTCCAGTGCCCATTATGAGGTTAGCTTTCATCTTGTTTCCCATCAGGCGGTTTTCTTAGGTTTAATATGTAGATAGTTTACTAAATTTGAGATCACTAATTACAGAGCCAATTGGCGCCAGAGCTCCCACCTTCTCAACCGATTCCAATTCGTTTTCGTACACCCGCGCTGTGGGTCAGAGTTTTGCGGTGCTCTGTCAGGCTCAGGCTTATCCTGTTCCCATCATGAGGTTAGAAATATCTCCACTTATCATCAGGCAGTTTTCCCATACCCATATAACTATAATTTAAATGCCCAATAATTGTTTACAGAACCCATTGGCGCTAGGGCTCCCACATTTTCAACGGATTCGAATGTATTTTCCTATATTCGGCCAGTGGGTCAAAGTTTTGCTTTGCTCTGCCAAGCTCAGGCCTATCCAGTTCCTGCTATGAGGTAGTCCTTTAGCTTATAACCTTATAACATTCAGGCAGTTTACTAGATCTTTTATAAGAACAATCCTAAGTTTACTTACTTTGCCTTGCAGAGCCTGTGGGTGCCAAGGCTCCAACCTTTGCTACTGTTTCCAAGATATCCAGTCTACTCGGCGCAAGTTCGAGTGATATTGTACTGCTTTGCCAGGCTCAGGCATTTCCAGTTCCCTATACACGGTAATTCCCAGCAATTCAGGCGGTTAAGGAGGTTTCTCTTTTGTTTTTCCCCAGAACCTGTTAGTGCCAAAGGTCCAACCTTTGCTTCCGATATGAAAAGCTACACCTTTGTGCGTAATTTTCATCAGAGTTTCGCTTTGCTGTGTCAGGCGCAGGCCTATCCAGTGCCCCTGATAAGGTAGTCATTAAATAGACATAAGATCAAACCCATATTAGCCCCTTAAGAAGCATATTGTTGTTCTTTTTGTAGAGCCTGTTGGCGCCAAAGCTCCCACCTTCTCTGGCGAGTCCAAGAGTTTCACATTTGTCAAAGAGATATCCACTAGTTTTGCCCTACTCTGCCAGGCGCAGGCATTTCCAGTACCCATCATCAGGTTAGTCCAACATTAAGGCAGTTTTCTGTATCTTGATAGAGGGTGTAAGTTCACATAAGTGCTAATGATTTTCAGAACCCGTGGGTAGTGTATCCCCTAAAATATCCGGTGGCCGGCTGCAGGAAATAACCCAGTCAGCGACCGCAGACTTGGCCATCTTGTGTCTGGGACAATCGTTTCCCATACCCGCGTTTAGGTAATTAAGGTTTTACCCTCAAAATCAACATTCAGGCAGCTAAATAGGATTCCAAAGCGAAGGCTAATCGATATACGATTTATTCCAGAGCCCATTGGCAGTGTATCTCCTACAATATCGGGAGATCGCCTGCAGGAACAGACCCAAAAGCTGGGCAACAGTTTCTCTATTCTTTGCCAGGGTCAAGCGTATCCACATCCAGTATTTAGGTATAAATATTCATATAGTCAGAAATACTTTCAGGCAGTTTAGCTAGGAAGATAGGTTCACCTTCATTTCATCCTCTCAGTTTGATATTTATATATCACACTTTTCAGAACCTGTTGGTCTCGTAAAGCCCCGCATTGCAGTAAAAAGCATTGAGATCAACGAAGTTCCTATTTCTGGCACTTTTGTGGGACATTGTCCTGGACAGGGCTATCCAGTAGATTGCTAGGTCCCCCTCACTAGGTCGAGGATAGGTCTTCCCCAATACCCAGAAAGTGGTGCACAGAATGAGCAGGTAATTTCAAATTAATTTAATAATGAAGGTAAGTAAGATCCATCATCCAACCTGAGGGAGGTAAGTAGCTTGTGCTCTCGGATTTAAAAAAAAAACAACTGCCTCACTCTGTGCCCACTCTGTCCCCATGCCAACTTTAAACATTAGAGCTCTCTAGTAACACTCTCCTCTCGTTCCAGATGGTACAAGTTCATCGAAGGCACAACCCGCAAGCAAGCTGTGGTTCTAAACGATCGTGTTAAGCAGGTCTCCGGCACTCTCATCATTAAGGACGCCGTGGTCGAGGACTCTGGAAAATATCTGTGCGTGGTTAACAATTCTGTGGGAGGAGAAAGCGTCGAGACCGTACTCACCGTCACTGCCCCGCTTTCCGCCAAGATCGATCCCCCCACCCAGACAGTTGACTTCGGACGCCCGGCGGTATTCACCTGCCAGTACACCGGAAATCCCATCAAGACCGTGAGCTGGATGAAGGACGGCAAGGCCATTGGTCACAGCGAACCTGTGCTGCGCATCGAATCCGTGAAGAAGGAGGATAAGGGCATGTACCAGTGCTTCGTGCGGAATGACCAGGAATCGGCGGAGGCCAGTGCTGAACTGAAGCTCGGAGGTCGCTTTGACCCACCCGTCATTCGACAGGCCTTCCAGGAAGAGACCATGGAACCTGGACCAAGTGTATTCCTTAAGTGCGTGGCCGGCGGTAATCCCACACCTGAAATCTCCTGGGAACTCGATGGAAAGAAGATTGCCAACAACGATCGCTATCAAGTGGGACAGTATGTAACGGTCAACGGCGATGTGGTTTCCTATCTCAACATAACCTCGGTCCATGCCAACGATGGTGGTCTCTACAAGTGCATAGCCAAGAGCAAAGTGGGCGTGGCAGAGCACTCGGCCAAGTTGAATGTCTACGGACTGCCCTACATCCGTCAAATGGAGAAGAAGGCCATCGTGGCTGGCGAGACGCTCATTGTCACCTGCCCCGTAGCTGGTTACCCCATCGATTCGATTGTCTGGGAGAGAGGTTAGTTGCTTTCAATTTATTTTTTTTTATTATTTTATTTTTTTTTCTTTTTTTATTTTTTTTCTTTTTTTTTTAGATAACCGCGCCCTGCCCATTAACCGCAAACAAAAGGTCTTCCCCAATGGCACACTGATCATAGAGAATGTGGAACGCAACTCAGACCAGGCGACCTACACTTGTGTGGCCAAGAATCAGGAGGGATACTCTGCCCGAGGATCTCTGGAAGTGCAAGTTATGGGTAAGTCGAGAATTGCTACTCTTTCCCAGACTTTCCCAAGCTCTGGTCGACGCTACTTCTTTCTTGGGAGGGTCTCCAGCTTTCAGCCTCAACGTTGGTCGTTAGTCTTTCTCTGAATCGAAACCCCAAACCCACACCCAAACCCCTCGCTCAGTTCCGCCGCAGGTGGTGCCCTTTGACTTTGGGGAGGAGACCATCAACATGAACGACATGGTCTCGGCCACGTGCACGGTGAACAAGGGCGACACTCCGCTGGAGTTGTACTGGACCACGGCGCCGACTGATCCGACGACGGGCGTGGGTCGGCTGATGTCCAACGACGGCATCCTGATCACCAAGACGACGCAGCGCATCAGCATGCTGAGCATAGAGTCGGTGCATGCACGCCATCGAGCGAATTACACGTGTGTGGCCAGGAATGCGGCTGGGGTTATTTACCACACGGCCGAGCTGCGTGTCAATGGTTCGCTTCTTGAGTCCTCAAGTCTTAGATTGATTAGTCCTTTGGTTTTTGCTATTCGTTTTCCCGATCCCACACGCTCCCCTCCGCAGTGCTGCCCCAGATTGTGCCCTTTGACTTTGGCGAGGAGAGCGTCAACGAACTGGACATGGTCTCGGCCTCCTGTACGGTGAACAAGGGCGACCTGCCCATCGATGTGGCCTGGACTAAGAACGGCGGTCGAGTCTACACCAACGATGGCATCGTGGTGACCAAGACGAGTACCCGCATGAGTGTCCTGAGCATTGAATCCGCGAGGGCGCGTCATGCGGGGAACTATTCCTGCGTGGCCACCAATAATGCGGGCGAGACCAGGCAATACGCCATCCTGGCGGTCAATGGTTAATAGCCTTATGATTCCTAGGAGATTTTGTGTGATTTTCCGTTCGGTTGTCTTCTGTTAACCCAACCTCCCACCATCCATACCCCAGTCTTACCCCAGGTCGTGCCCTTTGACTTTGGCGAGGAGAGCATCAACGAGTTGGACATGGTCTCGGCCTCGTGCACGGTCAACAAGGGCGACCTGCCCGTGGACATCTACTGGACGAAGAACGGCGGTCGTGTGTACACCAACGATGGTCTGATTGTGACCAGGAATAGCCAGCGCCTGAGTGTCCTGAGCATTGAGTCCGTGCGAGCGCGTCATACGGGCAATTATTCCTGCGTGGCCACCAACAACGCGGGGGCCATCACCCAGTCCGCCATGCTAGCAGTTAATGGTTATTGTCCATCCTATGGGAATTCAGTTTCTTAAGTTTGTCTTTCTTTTGCCATCCTTTCCCTGCTTATCCATCCAGTCCTACCGCAAATAATGCCCTTTGATTTTGGTGAGGATGTGATCAACGAACTAGACATGGTGTCCGCCTATTGCACCGTAAACCGGGGGGATCTACCCGTGGATATAGCCTGGACGAAGAACGGCGGTCGTGTGTACACCAACGATGGTCTGATTGTCACCCGGAATAGCCAACGCATCAGCGTTCTGAGCATCGAATCCGTGAGGGCCCGACATGCCGGGAACTATTCCTGCGTGGCCACCAACAATGCCGGGGAGACCAGGCAATCCGCCATCCTGGCTGTCAATGGTTAATCTCAAGAAGCTCTTAAAATCGGCTTTTGTTTCTTCGCTTTTCGTTTGGTTCTCAACCCTTATCCTTTTGTCCTTTCATTACCTTCATTGCCATGCAGTTCCACCTTCGATAGCGCCGTTTTCCTTTGGCGATGATCCTGTTAATACGGGTGAGAATGCCGGAGTGCAGTGCATGGTGCAGAAGGGCGATGTGCCCATCACCATCAAGTGGACGCTGAATTCGCGACCCATCATCAACGGCGAGGAGGGAATCACCATACTGAAACTGTCACCCAAGACGAGTGTTTTGAATATAGCCGCTGTCGAACAAGATCATCGAGGGGTGTTTAAGTGCATTGCGGAGAATAAGGCGGGTTCTAGTTTCACCACATCGGAGCTAAAAGTCAACGGTACACGGAGAAGGCACCTCACTCTAAACACCTTTTATTTTGATTTGATTCATTTACATTATGATTTTACTTTAATTTTATTTAATCCTTCCGGTTTCTGCAGTTCCTCCTCAAGTATCGCCCTTTAATTTTGGCAGCGAAGTCTTGAATATGGGTGATGTTCTAAGCGTCACTTGTGTTGTTCTCAAGGGTGATTTACCCTTAAAAATCCATTGGACTTTGAATGGTGAGCCTGTGGTGACAGGTGTGGATGGCTTCACAGTGATGCAGTTGAACCAACGCACCAGTTACCTGAGTGTGGACGCACTGGAGGCCAAGCATCGCGGCTCCTACAGCTGTGTGGCCCAGAATTTGGCAGGTCGAGCGATTTATTCCGCTGATCTGCAAGTGAATGGTTGGTGAAACCCCCACAGGATCTCTCTATATTCGCCTGTAAAGTTGCTTCCTACTAACACGAACCTGGTTTATTTGGTGGTTTAGAGCTTTGTCTTCTTCTCTTAAGTAAAAAGATTTCCTCTATATAGTTGCACCACAGATCAGCCCCTTTTCCTTTGGTGATGAGCCCCTGAATCGCGGCGAAGTGGCAAGTGTAACCTGTGTGGTTCCCAAAGGGGACTTGCCACTTGATATCTATTGGACTCTGAACTCCGCTCTCATTGTAAATGGTGAGCTGGGATTCACGTTGGTGCGGCTGAATAAGCGAACCAGTTCGCTGAATGTTGATTCACTGGAGGCTGTCCATCGGGGCAGCTACAAATGCATAGCGAACAATTCAGCGGGATATGCTGAATACGTTTCCACACTCGATGTGAACGGTTTGTTTGATTTAATCACTACTTTTAGATCTTCTATTAAGTTTACTTTTTGAGTTCTTATTTTGATTTTCCTCTACCACATCTCCATTTCTCTCAAAAGTTCCACCACAAATCCAAGCCTTTGACTTTGGTACTGAGCCAGCCAATACTGGTGAAATGGCAGGAGGCTTTTGCATGGTCCCCAAGGGTGATCTGCCCATGGAGATCCGCTGGACATTGAATTCAGCACCCATCATAACCGGTGAACATGGATTTTCTCTATCGCGCCTTAATCCGCGTACCAGCTCCTTGAGCATCGATTCACTTGAGGCCAGACATCGAGGACTGTACAAATGTATTGCCTCCAACAAGGCGGGCAGCGCTGAATATAGCGCTGAATTGCACGTGAATGGTCATTACTCATATCATACTCATATTTCTTAGTTAACAGTTTATTTGTTTATATTTCTTTGAGTTTTAATCGTTTGTCACTCACTCCCCGTCCATTTAAGTGCCGCCCCAGGTGTTGCCCTTTAGTTTTGGCGAATCTGCCGCCGATGTGGGCGATATTGCCAGTGCCAATTGTGTGGTGCCCAAGGGAGATCTGCCCCTGGAGATACGCTGGTCCCTCAACTCGGCTCCCATTATAAACGGTGAAAATGGTTTCACCTTGGTGCGTCTGAATAAGCGCACGAGTTCTCTGAATATTGATTCGTTAAATGCATATCATCGCGGTGTCTACAAGTGCATAGCCACAAATGAGGCGGGCACCAGTGAATATGTAGCTGAATTACAAGTTAATGGTTTGTTCTCACAAAAAATATAAAAATATGAGCAAATAAGAGCACGCTTACTATCTATATTGTCTTCACTTACTGTTGTATGTTGGTGTTTGGTGTTGGAGCAGTATTTCCTTAGCGCTGAATATGAAATACATCAGCTGAATAAGTTTGGGAATTACATCTGGTTAAAGTGAGAGTGTTAAATAACTGAAAAATGAATAACAAGCTGTTTTGTCATATCGATAGTGCGAGTATTGAGTTCTCCTCCCTCATTTGTATGTAGTGCCCCCTCAAGTCATGCCCTTTGTTTTCGGTGAGGAGCCTTCCAACTACGGTGATAGCACCGCGGTTCAATGCATGGTCTTCAAAGGCGACACACCTCTTCAGCTGCACTGGACTCTAAATGGACAACCAATAACCAACGAGAACGTCGGAATACGCATCATTAAAATGTCCCCCAAACTGAGTTCCTTGAGCATCGACGCCATCAATGGCCATCATCGGGGGCTGTTCAAGTGTATAGCCACCAATGCGGCTGGGATGTCCGAGCAAAGCGCTGAATTGGTGGTCAATGGTTAATATACTTAAACTCTCCTTTTTAAGTTTTTGCGTTGTTTTCTTTTCGTTTATCCCCCTCCGAACTCTAACCCCAATTTCTGTGATTTAGTTCCTCCTCAAATCCGACCCTTTGACTTCGGCGATGAGGCTTCTAACTCTGGCGAGACCATGGGTATCCAGTGCACGGTGATCAAGGGGGATTTGCCCATCAACATTACGTGGGTTCTCAACAATCATACCCTGAACAGTGGGGACATGGATGTGGTGATTGGTCGCATGTCCAGCAAGTCGAGCACCTTGAATATCGACTATATTGCAGCCGAGCACCGTGGGGTTTACACCTGTTTGGCTCGTAACCAAGCAGGCGAGAGCAGCTACAGTGCGGAGTTAAAAGTCAATGGTTATTACCCCCTGAACTCTTTCTTAGAAGCTAACATTTACTTTGGTTTATTTTGTAAATGATTTTAAAATGATACCCCCCCCATCCCAGTCCTGCCCAGCATCCATCCGTTTAGCTTCGATGCGGAGGCCAATGAGGGCGACAGCGTCCAGTTGACCTGTCACGTGGCCAAGGGCGATCTTCCCTTGAGAATTCGCTGGATCCACAACGGCCTACCCCTCTTCACGCACCTGGGCGTGATGGCCAACAAGATCGGGGAGCGGATTAGCCTGCTCACCGTGGAATCGGTGAAGGCGGCCAATTCCGGAAACTATAGCTGTGTGGCCAGCAACAATGCGGGGAACGTGAGCTCAAGCGCCGAGCTGCTCGTCAATGGTTACTAACTAAATTACGTAGACTTGTGTGTTAATCTTCTGTTGATTGAGCTTATTTGACATCCAACCCCGAACCCCTCACTCACTTCCCAGTTCTGCCCCAAATTGTGCCCTTCGCCTATGAGGATCTGATAAACATGGGCGACTCCATCGATTTGTTTTGCCAAATCCAAAAGGGCGACCGCCCCATCAAGGTGCACTGGAGTTTCGAGCGGAGCGCCGGAGATTCCGATTCAGGACTCGATCACTTGCAACCCCAGATGCGAACAAATCGCATCAGTGGCAAGACAAGCATGCTTTCTATACCGAGTGCTACTCCAGCACACACGGGGCGATATACCTGCATAGCCAGCAACAAGGCTGGAACGTCTACGTATAGCGTTGACCTAACAGTGAACGGTACTTAAATTGATAGGATCTTGAAATAGTCTTGGTTGCGGTTACTAAAGGTTGCTACTAATCTAACCCCCCATCTTTCTAACTCAACCCGTCTAACTGAGCTTGTAAGACCCACTGTGAACTTACCCATTTGGTCTTTAATTTCTGCCCCCCAAGTTGCCCCCAAGATAGCGTCCTTTGATTTCGGAGAGGAGCCTCTGAACTACGGAGAACCTGCTTCAGTGCAGTGCACCATTTTGGGTGGCGACCTGCCCATGAATGTCACCTGGCTGCTGAATAACGCCACCATCGATAGTTTCCACGACATATCCTTCTCGCGGATCGGCAAGCGGATCAATGTGCTCTCGATAGAGTCCGTTTCCGCTCATCACGCAGGATTCTATTCGTGTCACGCGCAGAATAAGGCCGGAATCACGGCGCACTCGGCTCGTCTGATTGTGAATGGTTAGCCGGAGGAGATAAAATAACTCTTACTAGTTATAAGATCTGTGCACTTTGTTTATGATTTACCTATGTTGATTTGAATACCCTTGAACCCCATCCAATCTCAGTACTGCCAAAAATAAGTCCCTTCAACTTTGGCGAGGAGTCCATGAGCTACGGCGAGTTTGTCAATGTACAGTGCACCATATCGGGTGGGGATCTGCCCGTGAACATTACCTGGACCCTCAATAATCAGCCCTTTGAGGATTACCTTGAAATCCTGACCACCAAGCGTGGCAAGCGCATCAATGAGCTGACAATCGAAGCGGTATCGGCCAAACATGCTGGAAACTATTCCTGCATTGCCGAAAATAGAGCCGGTGTCGTAAACCATACAGCCGAGCTGAAAGTGAATGGTTAATACTTTTGCAATATTTAGAATGCTTTTTAATTTTTATTTTCGTTCTTTACTTCCCCTAACACCTAAAAAAATCCCCTAAATAGTGGCTCCCAAAATTTCCCCCTTCGATTTCGGAGATGAACCCTCGAATTTCGGAGAATCAGCTAGTGTTCAGTGCCTTGTGACCTCTGGCGACTTTCCGGTCAGCTTCGCTTGGCTCTTCAACGGACGTGAGATCAATGAGAATGTTTACGATGTATCCATGGTCAAGTTGGGAAAGAAAATCAGCGCGTTGTCCATAGATTATGTCCGCGATCATCATGCCGGGAATTATACTTGTGTGGCTGTCAACCGGGCCACCTCAGTTAACTTTACCGCCGAACTGGTGGTGAATGGCACTACTGCCGATAATATATTAGACTTTCCGTTTTTCCTAGTTTTTATAAACTTATTCTTTGCTATATCCTACTCCCCTTCCATTATCCCTACAAGTGCCCCCAAAAATCGCACACTTTGACTTTGGCGATCATGCCGTCAACTTTGAGGAGTCCGTCTCTGTGAATTGTTTGATCTACCTGGGCGATCTGCCCATGGACATCACCTGGCTGTTCAACGGGGCCCACGTAAACGCGTATACCGGAGTGTCCATTGTCAAGGGTGGCAAGAAGGCGAGCATCCTGACCATCGATTCCGTTCATGCAGGACATGCGGGAAACTACACCTGCAAGGCGCGAAATGATGCGGACTCTGCGGAATATACAGCAGAGTTGATTGTGAATGGTGATTGAGTGGGATATTCAGATCAGACAGAGCTACCTTTTATTGATTTTATTATCGTTTTAAATCCCACATCCCTTCTACACCCATTTAGCCCCACCCAAAATTGCACCCTTCGACTTTGGGCAGTCGCCATCGAACTTCGAGGACTCCGTTTCTGTCAACTGTCTGGTCACCTCGGGTGATCTGCCCATCGATATCGAGTGGCTGTTTGGTGGAGAGCCCATCAATTATGCAACAGGCATTGCGGTTTTACGAGGGGGCAAGCGGACCAATCTCCTCACAATAGATTCAGTGCATGCAGGACATGCGGGAAATTACACCTGCAAAGCGAGGAACAAAGCGGCAAGCAGCGAATATTCAGCGGCCCTGATTGTTAACGGTTGGCAGGGGACAATAGTTACCTAAATTTAAATAAGAGTTCTTTCTTGATTTTCTGACTATTATTTCTCCATACCATTACCCTTCCCACAAGCTCCGCCCAAAATCACACCCTTCAGCTTTGGCGAAGAGCCTGCAAATGTGGAGGACTCCGTGTCAGTAACGTGCCTAATCTCAACTGGAGATCTACCCATCGATATTGAGTGGTTTTTCAACGACTACGGCATTAGTTCCTATTCGGGAATTTCGGTTATGAAGGGAGGCAAGCGAAATAGTGTACTCAGCATCGATAGTGTCCAGGCCCGTCATGCGGGAAATTATAGTTGTCGGGCCAAAAATCATGCTGCTGCTGTTAATTACACCACCGTCCTGATTGTGAATGGTACTTCTTTCTATAGGTTTACTATTAATATTAATGTTTGCTCTCATTTGTTAATTACTCCATTTGAATTTGTTAATTTGAAACTCCTAAAGCTCCCCCGAAGATTACACCTTTTACCTTTGGAGATGAGCCCACCAACTTTGAGGATTCCGTCTCGGTCACTTGTCTCATATCCAGCGGAGATTTACCCATCGATATTGAGTGGTTCTTTAACGATTACGGCATTAGCTCCTATTCGGGAATTTCGGTTGTGAAGGGAGGGAAACGGAATAGTGTACTGAGTATCGATAGTGTCCAGGCCCGTCATGCGGGAAATTATAGCTGTCGGGCCAAGAACCATGCCGCTGCTGTAAATTATACCACCAGCCTGATTGTGAATGGTATTACTTCATTAGGTTCTTCTATTAATCATAAATGTTACTTTTCGTTTATTAATCTTTCCGTTTGACTTTATCCCAAAGTTCCCCCAAAGATTACACCTTTTGACTTTGGAGACGAGCCCGCCAATGTTGAGGATTCTGTGTCGGTCACTTGTTTAATAACCAGCGGAGATTTGCCCGTCGATATTGAGTGGTACTTTAACGATTACGGCATTAGCTCTTACTCTGGTATCACTGTTGTTAAGGGAGGGAAACGAAGCAGTGTCTTGGGTATAGATAATGTCCAGGCACGACATGCTGGAAAATATAGTTGCCGTGCGAAGAATCATGCAGCTGCAGTCAACTACACATCCGATCTTGTAGTAAATGGTATTTGAGATATTATTTAGGACAACTTTAGATTAGAACTAAGAATTTGTATTAGTTTCTGTTATATTTTAAAAAATTAATCCTTAAAGTTCCCCCAAAAATCACACCCTTCGACTTCGGCGATGAACCGACCAATGTTGAGGATTCGGTTTCGGTAACTTGCCTGATCTCCAGTGGAGACTTACCCATCGATATCGAGTGGCTATTTAATGACTACGGCATAAGCTCATACTCGGGAATGACTGTTCTCAGAGGTGGAAAGCGAACAAGCATGCTGACTATAGATAATGTTCATGCTAGTCACGCGGGGAAATATAGTTGTCGGGCCAAGAATCACGCAGCTGCTGTTAATTACACCACAGAATTGATTGTGAATGGTACTTCTTTTGACGTCTTAGTCTTGTAGATTAGCATATGATTTTTTCTATATTTATCAATTATTTTTTTAATCCAAAGTTCCCCCAAAAATCACACCCTTCACCTTCGGCGATGAACCGACAAATGTTGAGGACTCGGTTTCGGTGACTTGCCTGATCTCCAGTGGAGATCTACCCATCGATATCGAGTGGTTATTTAACGACTACGGAATTAGCTCCTTCTCTGGAATGACTGTCTATAGAGGAGGGAAAAGAACAAGCATGTTGACTATAGACAATGTTCATGCTCGTCATGCGGGGAAATATAGTTGTCGGGCGAGGAATCATGCATCCGCTGTTAATTACACAACTGAATTGATTGTGAATGGTATTGCTTATAGATTTGTTCTCTCTAAAAATTAACTAGAGTTTATTTTCTTTAAAGTTTAATTTCTTTACACCTTCCTTGTTGCACCCAACACACACTAAAGCCCCACCGAAACTAGCGCCTTTTGACTTTGGTGAATCCCCTGCTAACTTTGAGGACTCCGTTTCGGTCAACTGTCTTGTATCCTCCGGTGACTTGCCCATTGATATTGAGTGGGTATTCAACGGAGAGCCCATTAACTACGCTTCGGGAATTGCGGTCCTGCGAGGAGGCAAGCGGACCAGTGTTCTCACAATAGACTCCGTGCATGCAGGACATGCGGGGAACTACAGCTGCAAGGCCAAGAACAAGGCGGCCAGCAGTGAATATTCGGCGGCCTTAGTTGTCAATGGTTATTATACTCTCTATGGGATATATAACTTTAATCATTTTTAGCCAGATTTAAGTTTATTGTTTTATTTCCTCCCATAAAATCAAGTTCCTCCCAAAATCACGCCCTTCGACTTTGGTGATACCCCAACGAATGTGGAGGACTCTGTGTCGGTCATGTGTCTGATTTCCAACGGTGACTTACCCATTGATATCGAGTGGTTTTTTAACGATTACGGAATTAGCTCATACTCTGGAATAAATGTAGTAAAAGGTGGCAAGAGGAATAGTGTGCTGAGTATCGATAGTGTCCAAGCGCGACATGCAGGAATGTACAGTTGTCGGGCTAAGAATCATGCGGCTGCTGTTAACTATACCACCCAACTTATTGTGAACGGTATTCATATTGAATAGTTTTAAATGTTTTTAGTCCTAAGGATTTTCTTAATTTCTTGCAATTTTCATTAAACTTCCCCTTCATTCCAAAGTTCCTCCAAAAATCACGCCTTTCGACTTCGGAGACGAACCTACAAATGTTGAGGATTCCGTTTCGGTGACTTGTCTCATCTCCAGCGGAGATCTACCCATCGATATCGAGTGGTTTTTCAATGACTACGGAATTAGCTCGTACTCCGGCATAAATGTAGTAAAAGGTGGCAAGAGGAACAGTATGCTGAGTATCGATAGTGTACAGGCGCGACATGCGGGGCAGTACAGTTGTCGGGCCAAGAATCACGCTGCAGCTGTAAACTATACCACCAAACTGATAGTTAATGGTACTTTTGGGGACATTTTTTTTACTTTTCTGTAACATATTTACATTCCTATATTATTTCGTGAAACCTTTTGTGTTAAGATCCCATGGTTTTCCCTACTGTGTTCATTAGTTGCCCCCAAGATCGCACACTTTGACTTTGGCGAAGTTGCGGCTAATTTTGAGGATTCGGTTTCCGTGAACTGTTTGGTCAGTTCTGGGGACCTACCGCTCGACATCGAGTGGCTGTTCAACGACTATCCCATCAACCATTACTCGGGCATATCCACCTCGAAGATGGGAAAGCGCCTCAGTGTGCTGATGATCGATGGCGTGAATGCCCGCCACGTGGGCAACTACACCTGCAAGGCGAGGAATCTGTGGGCATCGGCTGTCTACACGGCCCAGTTGATAGTGAATGGTACTTTGCCTGGGAAGATGCAGCTTTTGTACAGCACTTGAGTGTCGTTCTGCTTTAGTTGGTTTCTATTAGTAAGCACCCCTATTTCAGTTATTCCTAAACACAGTACACCACTACAAATTGCATGTTTGCTTTGGCTTTTGTGTCTTGGCTTTTGTGGCTTAGTTCTAAGGGGGATCTCTAGGGTAAAGCTTATTTTTCCTACATCCCTTGATCAATCATTCTTTTCCAAGTGCCACCCCATATCAGTCCCTTTGAATTCGGCGATGAGCCCGCCAACTTTGGCGATTCGGTGACCGTGCAATGCACCATTTCGAAGGGCGACCAGCCGGTGGACATCACCTGGTTGTTCAATGACTATGCCATCAACGAGTACCACGGGGTCACCACTTCGAAGATCGGCAAGAAGGTCAATGTGCTGACGATTGATTCGGTCAATGGCAACAATGCGGGCAACTACACGTGCCGGGCCAGGAACAAGGCCCAAATGGTGGAGTACACAGCCGCCCTGATTGTCAACGGTGGGCTGGATATCAAAATGCATTCTTAATCCCTAGTGTAGATAGTGATCATCTTGATTTGTTTTGATTTTCCGTATTTCTATGTTGATTTCACACTGCTTTTGTGTTTTGTGTACCCCGCAAGTCTTGCCCCAAATCACGCCCTTTGCCACCGGTTCGCAGCCCACCCATCTGGGCCAGTATATCACCTACCAGTGCACCCTGACGGAGGGCGATCTGCCCCTCAACATCCGCTGGACGTTCAACAACCAACCGCTTTTCAATGACGATGACCAGGACATCCTCATAGCCAAGATGGGTCGAAGGAGTAGTGTGCTGACCATCGAGAGTGTGGCCGATCGTCATGCGGGCAACTATAGTTGTCATGGGGAAAATGCCGCTGGCAGGGCCACCTACAGCACCCAGTTAAAAGTTATAGGTCCTGACCCTTAGTCTTAAGTGGAGCTTCCTTGCGATTATGATTTAATTTTGTGCACCTTTTATTTTACCATATATCCATCACCGAAACACGTAGTTCTGCCGCGCATCATACCCTTCGCCTTCGAGGAGGGTCCCGCCCAGGTGGGTCAGTACCTGACGCTCCACTGCTCCGTGCCTGGAGGGGATCTGCCCCTGACCATCGACTGGACCCTGGATGGCCAGCAAATCTCCGAGGATCTGGGCATCACCACGGCCCGCGTGGGTCGTCGCGGAAGTGTGCTGACCATCGAGGCCGTGGAAGCCTCACATGCGGGCAATTTCACCTGCCATGCGCGGAATTTGGCGGGGCATCAGCAGTTCACAACGCCGCTGAACGTCTACGGTTAGGAATTCTCCGGGTTTCGGGTCGCTCGAGTAGTTTCTTTGTGGCCGGTTACTAACCCCTGCGTCTGCAAAAAGTGTCGCTGCATGACTTTCTGTCTCTGCTGCTGCTGTCCTCTCTCTTTTTTCTGAATCTCTGACCGATCTTAGACCCATCACTTTAGTTTGAAATGGCCTGTAGCACTGTCACACAAAAAAGCTTGCATGTATGTCACCCAGATTGCACTGAACTGTAAGGATTAGAATAGGATACAGAACTAAGGGAAGAGTTTGTTTTCGAAGTTTCCTTAGAATATTAGGGGGTTGTGTCTTATAATCATCAAGTGATAGGAATTTATAGGCAGAAGTTTTCTATACATTTTATATTTTATGTTTAACTTTTATTTCTCCCACTATTTTTTTGGAAACTCTAAATTGAAGTGCCCCCCAAGCTGGCGCCTCTGCCCGCGAATTCGCCCCTGTACGTGGGCGACTACTACCAGCTGTCCTGCGCGGTGGTCCATGGCGATGCGCCCTTCAACATTACCTGGTACTACAATGGCCAACCAGCCGGAGATTTGCCCGGGGTCACCATCCTGATGCACGGCCGGCGCAGCAGTTCGCTGAACATCGAGAGCGTCGGGGGTGATCATGCCGGGAATTACACCTGCAAGGGCGCCAATCGGGCGGGCGAAACCCTGGCAGAGACCACCCTGAGTGTCAAGGGTTTGTTTTTACCTTCTCCTTAACAAGAATCCATTGCTGGAGGTGGCTTCCTAGTAGGCTCCTAGAATAGGATGAAGGCATCTGTAAATCCCCACTCTCTTTCTAATCTATGTCTTTGTGTTTTTGGTGTTGGTACTGCATTAGCACGAACCTGTATTATACAACACGAGTTGGGGACACTCGACATTCCCCCTGCTGTACAGTGTGTTTTATCGATTGCACGGCTTTCTTATCACCCCATCCTCCCCGCAGAGCGACCCCAAGTCGACCAGTTTCAGTTCAATGCCAACGGGGTAAATGGCGGCCAGGCGGTGCAGGTCATGTGCATGGTCTCCTCCGGGGACCTGCCCATCGACATCTACTGGCTGAAGGACGGACAGCCGCTGCTGCGCTCCATCTACCACAAGATCGACGAGTACACCCTGATCCTGTCCCTGCGCCAGACGACCATCGGCGACTCCGGCAACTACACGTGTGTGGCCAGCAATGCGGCGGGATCGGCCAGTCGCTGGTCCATCCTGAAAGTGAAGGGTACTGCCGGTCACTCCGTGGTGTGAATATCTGTAAATTGTGCCTTTTTTGTTCGTTTGTATAAAGTTATCCTTCATTGATTCTATCCTGAAGGCCCACAAGTTTTATCTTTAAATAGGGAAAATAATGTAGGGCAGCTTTTCATACAGGGTATTACAGTATACCTTAAATTATGAATAGTTTCTTATTGTATTAACTTGTGATTTCAAAATTAAATAAAACGAAAAGGAGAGCAATTAGAAAATATGTATTTAATTTCTGAAGTCCTCTAAAAATGAATTCACATTTTTGTGCGAAAAATAAATTTCAACCATATTTTTAGCTAAGCACTCATTTCTTCCTTATTTGTTCCTGACTTAAGATTAGTTTCTACTAGGAAGTGTTATGATAGAAAGAACACTGATAAGTGGAATGGGTTTATTTTTTTACGACCTGAAAACTTAATAATGGCGCTTTTTCCCTCAATTTAAATAATTTCCCAAGAACCACCTGTGCTGTCTTCGCTGCTGCTTTCCGCTTCCGTTTGCGATGTCGGCGATTATGTGCAACTCACCTGCATTGCCAGTCGGGGGGCCACGCCCATTTTGTTCGAATGGTGGCTAGATGGGCGACAGGTGCACGATGACGGCGACGATGACGTCACTCAGGCCACAGTGGGCGAGCACACCAGTCTACTGCTAATCAACAGGGCGGGTGAGGGGCATGCGGGTAACTACAGTTGCCGGGCGATCAACCAGGTGGGCGTGGCAGAACGCCGGACCAGGCTAGTTGTGAATGGTAATTTGGGGGAATCAGATTTGTGCCATTTCCTTCTCACTTTCGTCTCCTCTTGCTCCAGCTAATCCAGTTTTTCTTCGACTTCCTTGATTTTATCGATATTCCGCAACTGTAGACCAAGTGAAACCAAGTCCATTGAGGTCTAAATACTCTTGTAAATATGTGAAGTTTGAACTCAACCAGTAAACCGTTAAGCGTCGGGCAAAGTTAGTCCAGATCTAACCAAGGTCCCACTGTATATCTATATCTACTCAGCTTATTCGATCGTTATCCATATGTCAAAACAGCTCAGATCTGACTCTGCACACATACATGCACAGCTATACCCACACACACACAGCACTCTACTAAGCACTGTCCTTGAAAAGAAATTCAGGGATACGACTCACAGCCTGACAGTTTCTAATTTGTTAAACTCCTCGAGAGGTTTTGGTTTTTATGTAAAATACAAGTTCACAGGGCTCATGCTCCAACACCGAATAAACCAATAGCTGCAAGATCTAATCCAATATCATAATCGCTTCTAATTGTCTACTTAATCCAAACTAAACCTAAACGTAACTAAGGAACTCAGTCTTCCGTCAAACGAGACTGAGTATGTGCGCTTCCACAAACGTAAACAATTCGCCCTGATCTGTCCAGCCCTGAAATAACCCACATATCCCATTCCAATCCTTCATTACTTATCTATTAATTTATTAATCATTATTTACCTAGTTAGTAAGACACAAAACGAAGTCTGTTGGCGAAGAAATACAAAATGCCTAGAGTAACCTAAAAACAGAACTTCGTTTTGCACTGATTGCATGAAATTTAACCTTTAGTTTGTTCTAACTTTAGTTTCATTAAAGCCCACTTTCATTTGTCCCCTTATCATCTTGGTTATTTGTGCTAATATTTCGGTTGTAGTTTGGCCTTTTACTTTCATCTTGATTATAAGTGAATGTGTGGACATGTTTTAATGTGTCCGAGTAGATGATCTTCAATCAACAGTTAAGCAATTGCCATTAAAGAGAAACCATTAAGATATTTCCACACATTAAAAGAAAACTGAAATGATACGATTTATTGAATCTCATTTTCTAAAACTCGTTATCCAATTAAAATATGAAAAACTTGAAAAAATCATTTCACTTTGCTTGAATCTACGTCTGTCCTTCCGATTCCTCTGATACTCTTATCCAACTGCATGCTATTAATTATGCTAAGAAACCACCACATATTGACTAACATATTATCTTTCCACATCGCGTCAACCAACAAACTCGACCAACAGTACCACCCAGATGGATCCTCGAGCCCACCGATAAGGCCTTCGCCCAGGGTTCCGATGCCAAGGTTGAGTGCAAAGCTGATGGCTTCCCGAAACCCCAAGTCACATGGAAGAAAGCAGTTGGTGCGTATAAATTCTTCTAAAAACCCTAAGAAAAATACTAATATAAATTACGTCAGGCGATACCCCCGGAGAGTACAAGGATCTGAAGAAGAGCGACAACATTCGCGTGGAGGAGGGCACTCTGCATGTGGACAACATCCAAAAGACCAATGAGGGTTACTACCTGTGCGAGGCTATCAATGGTATCGGCTCGGGACTCTCGGCAGTGATCATGATCAGCGTTCAGGCCCCTCCAGAGTTCACCGAGAAGCTGCGCAACCAGACCGCCCGACGAGGAGAACCCGCCGTTTTGCAGTGCGAGGCGAAGGGCGAGAAACCCATTGGCATTTTATGGAACATGAACAACATGCGACTGGACCCCAAGAACGACAACCGATACACCATTCGCGAGGAGATCCTTTCCACCGGAGTTATGTCCAGTTTGTCCATTAAGCGCACCGAAAGATCCGATTCCGCCCTCTTCACCTGTGTGGCCACCAATGCCTTTGGTTCCGACGATGCCAGCATAAATATGATTGTCCAAGAGGTTCCCGAGATGCCCTATGCCCTGAAGGTGCTCGACAAGTCCGGAAGATCCGTGCAGCTGAGCTGGGCGCAACCCTACGATGGCAACTCCCCGCTGGACAGGTACATCATTGAGTTCAAGCGTTCCCGTGCCTCCTGGAGCGAAATCGATCGCGTTATTGTGCCCGGACACACCACCGAAGCCCAGGTGCAGAAACTGAGCCCCGCCACCACCTACAACATTCGCATCGTCGCCGAGAACGCCATTGGTACATCGCAATCCTCCGAAGCTGTGACCATCATCACGGCCGAAGAAGCCCCGTCCGGCAAGCCGCAGAACATCAAGGTCGAGCCCGTGAACCAGACCACCATGCGCGTCACCTGGAAGCCACCGCCACGCACCGAGTGGAACGGAGAGATCCTGGGCTACTACGTCGGCTACAAGCTGTCCAACACCAACTCATCGTATGTCTTCGAGACCATCAACTTTATCACCGAGGAGGGCAAGGAGCACAACCTGGAGCTGCAGAACCTACGCGTCTACACCCAGTACTCGGTGGTGATTCAGGCATTCAACAAGATCGGAGCCGGTCCACTCAGCGAGGAGGAGAAGCAGTTCACGGCCGAGGGAACGCCCAGCCAACCGCCCAGCGACACCGCCTGCACCACCCTGACCTCGCAGACCATCCGTGTCGGTTGGGTAAGCCCACCTCTGGAATCCGCCAACGGAGTGATCAAGACCTACAAGGTTGTCTATGCCCCCAGCGACGAGTGGTATGGTAAGTAAAGTCTACCCTTTTGGAATTGGTTAATTCTTTTAAATCAGTGGTGGCTATCCCACGGGATAGGCAGTTTCTCTACCGCTGCGCTGCCAGCGTTTCGACGCACAAGCACGCAGTGGCTTCTGCTACTGTTTTAAATACCATTTTTGAATATTTTTTCTCTGTATAAAAACTATTTTAGATGAGACCAAGCGACACTACAAGAAGACTGCCTCCTCCGACACCGTTCTCCATGGCCTCAAGAAGTACACCAACTACACAATGCAGGTTTTGGCCACCACAGCCGGAGGAGATGGCGTTCGCAGCGTACCAATCCACTGCCAAACTGAACCCGATGGTGGGATATAATTAAAAAATAATAAAAAACACAGACTAACCACTTTCCTTGAACAGTTCCCGAAGCTCCCACCGATGTAAAGGCCCTGGTTATGGGAAATGCCGCCATCCTGGTTTCGTGGCGTCCACCAGCACAGCCCAATGGAATCATTACCCAGTATACCGTTTACTCGAAGGCCGAGGGAGCCGAGACTGAGACGAAGACCCAGAAAGTGCCCCACTACCAGATGAGTTTCGAGGCCACTGAATTGGAGAAGAACAAGCCCTACGAATTCTGGGTCACGGCTAGCACTACCATTGGCGAGGGACAGCAGTCCAAGAGCATCGTGGCCATGCCCAGCGACCAGGTGCCCGCCAAGATCGCCTCCTTCGACGACACCTTCACCGCCACCTTCAAGGAGGACGCCAAGATGCCCTGCCTGGCCGTTGGAGCTCCCCAGCCAGAGATCACCTGGAAGATCAAGGGCGTCGAGTTCAGTGCCAACGATAGAATGCGCCTTCTGCCCGATGGATCGCTGCTGATTAAGTCGGTTAATCGCCAGGATGCCGGTGACTACTCCTGCCACGCTGAGAACTCTATTGCCAAGGACTCGATTACGCACAAACTGATTGTCCTGGCACCTCCTCAATCGCCCCATGTCACTTTGTCTGCCACCACCACCGATGCCCTGACCGTCAAGCTAAAGCCCCATGAAGGAGACACTGCCCCTCTGCATGGTTACACCCTGCACTACAAGCCAGGTGGGTATTTTCTTAAACTAAGGATAAGTTTTAAAATTAACCTTGATCCAATTTCAGAATTTGGAGAGTGGGAAACCTCCGAAGTATCCGTTGACTCACAGAAGCACAATATTGAGAGTCTGTTGTGCGGCTCCCGTTATCAGGTCTATGCTACAGGATTTAACAAGTAAGATTAAAAAATTCCAGTTATAAATGCATAGTAATTACCAACCTCTTTTAGCATTGGTGCTGGCGAGGCTTCGGACATATTGAACACCCGGACCAAGGGACAAAAGCCCAAGTTGCCAGAGAAGCCGCGCTTCATTGAAGTCTCCTCCAACTCCGTATCGCTGCACTTCAAGGCCTGGAAAGATGGTGGTTGCCCCATGTCCCACTTTGTGGTAGAGAGCAAGAAACGGTAGATTATCATATTCCAATAACCCTTTAGAGCTTTTTTTAAGACTTTTTAACCCCTCAGTGATCAAATCGAATGGAACCAGATCTCCAACAATGTGAAGCCTGACAACAACTACGTGGTTTTGGACCTGGAACCCGCCACCTGGTACAATCTCCGCATCACCGCCCACAACTCGGCTGGCTTCACTGTGGCCGAATATGACTTTGCCACTCTGACCGTTACCGGAGGTATTTATGATCTGTTCTCCGATTCCCACATGAATCCTGCATTGCTTTTGTACATAGAGTACTCTACGTTGACAGTTTTGGGGTAGGATTCTGAAAGTACCAATCCAAGGGCATCCTGTAAACCCATCAAGTGGGTTTGGATTTCCGATGGAATGGTTTCGGGATCTCGTCCCCAAAACACTGTCCATATACAAATAACAAGATGAGAAGCACCAAGCTATACAATGTTGTACACCCAATTTCCTGAGTTTTTTGTTTGTCTTTACCAATCACAAAAAAGTTAAACCATATTTTAAAGAAATATGAGCAATTTATGATTTCTTTGCTTTCAATGTGAACAAATTGCACAGTATTTTATTATTTTTTGTTACCCACACAAAGCTTGTCGATATACCTAGTTGCTTTAGTTCTATTATGATTTTATTGACTTTGAAAATAGTTATTAATTTCGATTTTTAACTACCAGAACTCTGAACGCAGAAGCACCCGAATAATGTAAAATAGTAATCATTTTCCTTACGTAAATGCAATTTGTTTCCTTCCGTTTTTATCAACAATCCCAAATGAAGAGCTATTGCAACGTATATATGCATATGTACATAACTGAATAGTTTACTAACTCACCAAACAGCCACGATTTTAATTTTCATTTACGTTTTACTAGACCCAAGCATTTGTAGTGCTCTAGATCACAGTATGAATATGTAGGACCTTCCAAGTCAATTCAATTTTAAACCATTAAGTGTTGATATTGACAAATAATGTAAATGGTCTTATTGACGTGGAATGTCCTTGTTTTATTTCTTATGATTTTCCTTTTATATTATTTTTGCATTTCTGTGCCCAGTTTGTGAAAGAGTTTTTGTAAAATACACTTCCATTGTGGAATAAGAAAATCGATTGAGCCCAAAAAGCTGTCGTTATCACGCATATGAACTAAATGTTGTTAAACCTGCCGATCCATTCCCAAATCGATAGATTGTACAAAACTCCAATCGATGTCCCTCCTGCTAATAACAATTTTTGAAAGGATTTTCCATTTTTAACTCATTGAGTTAGAATTCCCCATCCACAACTGGTCACAGAATCGATTCACTCACCAAAAAACATTACATTTATTATTTTAGCTAACTTGTTTTGCTTTGTTTTGTTTGATTAAAAATAGCAAAGTGCTCATTTACCATAAGCTTGGAAAAGACAAAGCAAATGTGAAACTCAATCCCAAGAATCGAGCAGAGCCACCATACCATAACAATCAAGCACAACAACCAAAGAGTCTTTGAATCTTCATTCCTGTTATCTGGGAGTCCTGGCCAGAGAGTCTGATTGCGAGAGAGTTGATTTCTTAAACTTTTACTTATGGTTCGACTTATACTTATCACTACAGTCACACGCAGACATTTTCTTTTGGGTTTTTTGCCATTTCGATTTAAATTTCGATTTTAGTTGAAGTTATGTCAAGTTACAGTTGAGTTCCACCTAAGTTAGTTGGTTTATTTCAAGGAGACTTGTCTCGTTCTTGGAATGCTCTTCCATTCGTTTCGTCCAGTTTTAGCGATCTTACAACATACATCATTAACTAGCTCTAAGCGGATCACAAACAAATTGCATTTAAACGTATTTAAAAACCTAAACTAAACAGTTTTTTATAAAGTTACGAGTTTTTTAATAGTTTAACTAGTTCTCATATAAACTTACTCACATTTTGATGCGTGCTTAAAGTTCTGCGATGTGTAAATTAATCGAAAACCATAACTATAATTACGTTATATACTTTTCTCTCTTATGAATATCGAAAATTACGACTCAATATCGACAAGTTAACCTTTGAACTCTTTTCACCTGCCACAGTCTGTATTTGTATATGTATGTGTTGAGTGTTTACGAATTGTGCCCGGTACAAAGGTCAATTTGCCGGCAGAGGTGAAAGGCTATAACTGATCTTTCTGTCTATCTCTCTCTCTCTGTGTGTGTCTCTCTCTCTCTCTCTGTCCCACTGTCCTGTTTTTCCACACCCACTGATTTGCCAAAAAAAACCACCCTTTGGTTGTTGTTGTTATTGTTGTTGCAGGCACTATCGCACCCTCGCGAGATTTACCCGAATTAAGCGCCGAGGACACGATCCGCATTATCCTCTCGAACCTAAATTTAGTTGTGCCCGTCGTGGCGGCTCTGCTCGTCATAATCATAGCGATAATTGTTATTTGTATACTGCGTAGCAAGGGCAATCACCACAAAGGTATCTATGCTGAAAAACTAATTAAGAATTTCGTTCTCTTTTCGGTTTCTCTCTACTTCTCTCTGAACACCACGAACCTTAAAACTTCAAAACACACCCCACACTTGCTCTTAAAAAATATTGCTTGTACTGCCTGCCCCAATATCCCCACTTGTTGTTGTCAATATGACCCGCCCAAAATTGCATGAATGGTTTGTATGGCCCCCTCGTGAATCTCTGAAGGCACCATTGCGCCCCTGGACGATGGAACGGGTCACGGAAACGTGCACACCCGCATCCGACTGCCCGCCTGGATGCCCGAGTGGCTCGACCTGAACTTCATGGTCCCCCTGATCGCCACCGTCGTCGTGGTGGCGGTGGGCATCTGCGTGGTTTGCGTGGCTTTATCCCGGAGACGAGCGGACGACATGCGCGGCGGCCAGAAGGATGTGTACTGTAGGTTCTCCGCCAAGGACTTGCCCACAAGCACAACGTCTTTCTATCTAACCATATCACCATTATTGTTTATTGTAGATCCTAGCAAAATATTTTATTTCTGTTTTGCTTCATATTGGCTAAATATTGGTGGGGATAATGATTATATTTTTTGGGATAACTATTTAATTCGTTTTAATTTTTTCAACATTTTAAAGTTAAATTTGTATTATTAATTTACTAGTATTTAGCCAATATGTCGATAAGTTTAGCCGTCACTCTTGAAAACAAAATGGTCGGTTGGTAAACATTTTATTAATTACTGGAATGTCAGTGTGTAGTTTGGCTTTGCATGATTTACTTATTGAGACATTTATACAAGCTACACTTACAAAAATAAACCAAAAGTACGCACTCCAAAAAAATACCAACATAAACAGCAAGACAATTACTGAAAATATACCAAACTCTTAATATCACTATGGACGGCAGTCCATGTAGTGACGAAGCGCACCAGGAGAGTGTGCGAAGGCGACTACTATTATATAGCCGCAAAATTGAAAATCTGCTGTGATAGTCCGATCGTAATGAGTAATACACCAATCGAAAGGTATTGCAAAAACTTAAAGGATTGCATACCAAGACTTTAAGAAAATCAATTGGCTTGGGAGAGAGAGCGGTGAAAGTGAAAAAGTGAAAATTTCGAAATTTGGAGCTGTTGGGGCCGGTGGGGATAAATGCCCCCTCGCAATATTTTAGTTGTATTCCTTTTGAAAATACCCGTCGAATGAGGGGTCATTTGTCAAAATCCGACTCTCCGTTCAAAAGTTATAGCCAAAATAAGATTTTCTTCTTCTTCCCAAAATGAAAATTTAATTCTGTTTGTCAGTTTGTCCACTTGTCCACTTGTCCACTTGTCCAAAATATGTTTTTTAAGTTCTGAAAATTTGATATGACGTTCATCACATCGATATTAAAAACTTTTGTTCTACCACTTTTGGAAAAACTCGCTAGTTTAGCGGGAAAACAGCTATAAGTAGCTAAAATTCGGAAAGCCGTAACTTCTATACTACTAAAGCTACAGACTTGTGTTATATCTCGTTTGAAAGGTATTTTTAAATGCTATAAACGCTTTCTATATGCAATTTGTGTAAATGTAATAGTTAAAAAAATATGAACAAAAGACAATTTTTTAAAACTTTTTTTTTAGCTTTTTTTTATTTTTCTCAAAAACGGCTCTAACGATTTTCTTTAAAACCTTAAACTGTATAGCCCTTGAGATTCCTTAAATTTTGGTATATAACACATTACTGTAAAAAGTCACGTTTAAAAGTTATTTTTATACGAAAATAGCCACTGTTGCCAGCTCGAACAACTAACGCTCCCTGAGTATTGAATTTTGTGTGAGGGTATCCGAACTGTATTTTAGGGTCATGGAATCAGTAAATTTGCAAGAGTTCCATATAGGAATCTTTTGTTCTACGACTTTTGGAAAAAGCCGCTACTTTAGCGGGAAAAAAGCTAAAAATGGCTAAATTTCGTTAGTTTGTAAGTTCTACACTACTAAAGGTACCGACATGTGCTATACCTCGTTTAAAAGGTATTTTGAAATACTTCAACGCCTTTTTAACTTAATTTGTTAAAATACAATAGTTTAAAAATGATGATTGACCAATTTAAATTTAAATGTATATATTAGCTCCTATGAGAGCAAATGTAAACAAACAAAAACTTCTGATATCAAATAAAAACACCTCTTAACGAGGTAAAAAACTAGTGACGATCGCACCTTCAACATACAAAAGTTCTGATATCAACATTTGTGACGAAAAATTATTACACTCGTCATTAAATAGACTTTCTAATATTTTTTCATTCGGCACGCTGCAATAGAAAATGCCTGTGAAGGGAAAAAGGCTGGAATAGTCTGCTAGGGCGGGCCGAATGAGAAAATATTAGAAAGTCTATTTAATGACGAGTGTAATAATTTTTCGTCACAAATGTTGATATCAGAACTTTTGTATGTTGAAGGTGCGATCGTCACTAGTTTTTTACCTCGTTAAGAGGTGTTTTTATTTGATATATCATATATGTCAATATCTGTGTGTACATATTAAAATCATCATTGATATTTCATCGTCATTAAAACCAATTGGAGTATCAATTGCCAAATATGACTTGAAAGTTGTGCTGAAACATCTGATAACGTCTGAAGAATAAATCAATTTGCAAAACCGAATTGCAAATTTATTTATGAGCAGTCGTTATTGGCTCTGTCGAGTACACTTTTTATATGCAATATATAAGTTTAACCATAGTTAACGATATATCTATACTAGCCCCATTGTTGTACATACGTTTTGCTTATAGCCAAAGCAATTTTCACAATCAGATTATCAAATACTACTCTCTATCTATATCTACAACCAAATCCTCCACAAAACAAGACAAATCAAATCTATCGTATTCGTTTTTGAGTTCTGAATACTTTCCGTACTTTCCCCCTTTATATACAACCAAAACTAAGATGCTTTTTGAAATCACCATCGAGATCCTTGATCGATGATTAAGTAAAGTCGAGTAAAATCCAAAATTAAGTTCATCGCTCATCTCATGTCATTGTTATCAATCGTAATATCGTAATAACCAGTTGGTATATTTTAAAATCGAAAACAAAAAACCAAAACACTTCACGTAACCTCTTTTGGAATCTTTTTACGCAATTGTAACTTGTATTTTTGAGCTACTAATTAGCACATTTAGTGTGTTGACATGCCGCACCAAAAACCAAAAAGCAAAGAAAACCAAAAATTAATTGTAAAATCCGGTAACGAGTGACGGAACAAGTCGAGATCGAAAGAAAAACAGAAGTAAAGTATGCGAGTTGTTTGAATGCGAGCAGCATATAATGAAGGAAAAGCATCTTCAGTGTTTCAATATTGAGTTGGCGTATCATATATTAATTCTAGACGATGTAGTTTACAATCAGACAATGGGACCCGGCGCCACCCTGGACAAGCGTCGTCCGGACCTGCGGGATGAGCTCGGCTACATTGCCCCGCCCAACCGGAAGCTGCCCCCCGTGCCCGGATCCAACTACAACACCTGCGACCGGATTAAGCGAGGTACAGTCATAAGTAAGCATCTAAATTTCCAATGCAACATTTATTAATGCCGAGGGTCCATGTCTGGGGCGAAGGTTCTTCAGATTCCAGAACCAGATCCTTGGGCATGGCCCGGGGCTTAGTTCTTTCTTCCATTTACTTTGCGAACGAAAATAAAAAAACACACGAAATGTATTTTGCGTTGCTCTTGCATACACAAAGGGTTAAAAGTCTGCCCACATATCATACCAAGCCAAGCTTTTCCGGACCCAAAAAATTCTTAGTGTTGCTTTTTTAAGCCGCTTCCTTTTCGGTTTCTCCCCCGACATTCCTGGCATGAAAAGAACTATTAAATATACCCATTTATAAATGTTGTTGTTAATTTAGATACATTATTTTTTTTTGCCTATTTCGTTTTGGGAGTTTCCCAGCTTTAATTAAAAATCTATACTTATCGTTTAACCCTCTTGTTCCCCATGCACCAACTCCAAATCCCGCACCACTTCGGTTGCTTCAATTCGATTATGATTTCCGTTGACTTATCTTTGATGTTGTACGAAATTGGAAATTGAAAAAAACCACACACGAAACGAATCCATCCACACACACCTCAACTTCACCCTGAACCACATAAAACCACTCTACGAAATGTCCAGGCCGCGGTGGCCTCCGTTCGAACCACTCGACCTGGGATCCCCGGCGCCCCAATCTCTACGAGGAGCTGAAGGCGCCGCCAGTGCCGATGCACGGCAACCACTATGGCCACGCCCACGGCAATGCCGAGTGCCACTACAGGCATCCAGGTAGGCGGAGCGGAGAGGAGCAACCGCTTCCATCCACGGATTTTATTTGATTTTCCCCCTTAAAACCCCAACTAACCCCACTACCCCACCAGTTGAAAGGAGTGGATCGATAACTGAACAATATAGTCACTTATTAACATATTTACTGCTTTAGTAAATTAATTATTTTCAATTATTTTTGAAGTTCTAAAAATCGATCCCTCTTAGTATTTACCTACTTTTAAGTTACATTACCCGCACTAACGAATAGTCTAACTCTTGGTCGCATTCAGCTAACTCAAGCTAACCAACTAGTAAGTAATCATTTGGTAATAAGGGGTAAGAAAATGGTAACAGGTATCATCGCAGCATACTAAAAACACTAAAACAAATTCACTGAAACCACACGAACATTTATCAGCTCGAACACTAGTAATAATCGATTTATTCTCCCGCAAGGCATGGAAGATGAAATCTGCCCCTATGCCACCTTCCACCTGCTCGGCTTCCGCGAGGAAATGGATCCCACCAAGGCCATGAACTTCCAGACCTTCCCGCACCAGAACGGACACGCCGGCCCAGTTCCCGGACACGCGGGCACCATGCTCCCGCCAGGACATCCAGGACACGTGCACTCCCGCTCCGGATCTCAGTCGATGCCAAGGGCCAATCGCTACCAGCGCAAGAACAGCCAGGGAGGACAGTCCTCGATCTACACTCCAGCTCCCGAATACGATGATCCCGCCAACTGTGCTGAGGAGGATCAATATGTAAGAAGTCCTTATGATGAAGATGGTTTGCATATATCTGATGTGTCTTTTATTATTTATAGCGCCGTTACACCCGCGTCAACTCGCAAGGAGGCAGCCTGTACTCCGGACCCGGACCCGAATACGATGATCCCGCCAACTGCGCCCCCGAGGAGGATCAGTACGGCTCCCAGTACGGAGGACCCTATGGACAGCCCTACGATCACTACGGCTCACGAGGCTCCATGGGTCGTCGCAGTATCGGTGAGTTAAAATAAGCTATTATTTAATGCAAAATTAAAAGAAATGCATTTACTTAAAACCACAGGATCTGCTCGCAACCCTGGCAATGGATCGCCCGAGCCACCACCACCACCGCCACGCAACCATGACATGAGCAACTCCTCATTCAACGACTCCAAGGAGAGTAACGAGATCTCAGAGGCAGAGTGCGATCGTGATCATGGACCACGCGGAAACTATGGCGGTAAGTTGGGAACTTGAGTTATCATCTCCCAGACAAACAGGATGTTTAAGTTTTTATTAACATTAAATATATCTAAAATTCGCCATGATACATACGAGAGATTTTAACAATACCAATTCGCCATCTTTTTCAATTCTCTCTGTTCGAAATTTTGTGTAAAATATATTTTAGAAGACTCCAATGAGGGTGAGTGATCCTAGCCGAAGTTGAGTTAGTTTGTGTGATTATCACGATCATCATTCGAAATCTGATCACCTCTCATACTTCGAATTCTCACGAGCCCCTCGCCTCTCTCGTTCATAATCAACTATATATAACTCCATAAGATATATCCAGCGATCATTGAAATCATCATTGAAAATGTCCTCGCATTTTTCAGAGATTTTAAGTTGTCTCGCTCATAATTAAATATTCACGCTGTGTTTTGCTAAATTTTTGTAAAAGAACATTAACGTTTTAAATGTAAACGTAAATCTTAAGTTATTTCGATTACACTTTTGGTTTTGGTACACAACTTTAATATTTATTTTATTGTTAAGACTCAATTTTACTGCACATTTTACATTTCATTTCACTTCATGGAGCACACCGTTTGCATTTCAATGTTTTATGTTTGTATCTAATCACAACCCGTGAACTCGAATTAATTGTCACTAGAAATCTGCATGGGAGGACCTTTTAGAGGTCCGAATAAGTAAAGATATGGGGGATCCGCACTTATTATGGGAAACATTCCTGCACGAAGTTACTCATTTATGATTGGACGCCGATTTTATAATTTTTGTTAGATCTAAGCTAATTTTATTTTTATGATTTCATATCCATTTCGAATTTTTCTTTCTATTTTCTTTTATGGAACTTTATTAAATTTATATATTACCCTACTCTATCGGTTCGGGCAACAAAAATCAATTTCTTTTGCAAATATTTCGAACCCCAAAATGCTGAACTCGCAGCAGTGAAGCGATCCCCACAACCGAAAGATCAGCGCACCACCGAAGAAATGCGTAAACTGATTGAAAGGTAAGACAGGCCAAGAGGCCTGAAAATAAATATTCACAAACCACACGTAAATCATCAGTTGTCGAAACAGCTGCACAGAAGTCGTTGACTGTAGTTCTGATGCAGTTTCTCTTTCACTAATCGCAATCAATTAATCTTCCTTTCTTTATTTACGTAATATCCTAATTATGAATGATTATGATCGCTGACAAAAGTCGACGACAGTTGTAAGTCTTGAAAAACCCCTAACAAAATGTGTCTCACCTGCATGCCCACGCACCTACTTATCGATACTAACCAAAAGTGCATCCTAACATCTATGTATAACCCGACTTGAGTTACCGTTTTTTCATTTTAATTTTAATTGTATTGGTTTTGTCTTTAATTTCTTTTGGTTTGGATTTTGGTTTGACAGCAAATCACAGTTGAATGTTTTAAAATCCTTTTGATAAACTACTCCATACGATAAGCAGACCCTATACCATATCTGTCTATCGAAAAATACTCAAGTGTTTCCATAAGTACTCGTATTAACAGTTTATTGCAGCTTTGTGCTTGGCCTCAGCTTGCCAAAAAAAGAACCAGAAGTAAACTATGATAAGCCACGAACAGAACATAAAGACACGGCCACCAAGGCGAGATGGGATCGGAGTCTAAGAAAATCCTTAAAAACCCTTGCAAGATCCCATCTCGTTTTCTTGCAATGCTTTGGTTGCAGCATAAACATAATAATCCTAGTCCATTTTTCAATGATCTCCACTAATCAGATATGTTTTTCCCACGTGCAGAAACGAAACCGGCCCAAAACAACTCCAACTCCAACAAACAAATGGCGCAGGATTCACAGCCTACGATACTATGGCAGTGTAATTTGTAAGGCCCTCCTGCGACGATGGGCGTGGCATTTTAGCTTAGTGTTTTAAGTGCATGAAGTGCGTGGGAGTTGAATGACACTCAGACACACACACAGACAGATCATCAGAACACACGGAAAGAAAATGAGGGGAGTTATATACCGCATATACACATAAAATTATTCAACTACTTCAAGTAATTATAACGAAAAGAATGCAAATTTGAAGAAACATATTTATATTGTCTATGCAAGCAGCAAACCAAACATACATAAAATATATAAATAATTCATATATGAATAACTACTATAAGTGTGTGCAGGAAATACTAAAGGAAATTACTAAAGGTTATACGAGAGATAATACAAGAGCAGCCCCAAGAAAAAAAAGAAATCACAAAAACATACTTATATGAATATTTGAAACTAATTTCTAATAATGTATTTTAGTTTTAAGCGGTGTCTACCGAAATATCAGATGAATTCTTGTGTGTAAAGAGAAGATCGATTTCGAAATCTGTTTGTGTAAACTTTTGCCATTTATGCCAGGAGCAGAAAACTCATCCTTTGCCTAGCCTAAGTCAAAGTCATAATATTAACTCGTCTAATTGATATATTTAGTCATAACTTATACGAATTGTATAATTTCTTCCTATACATTTTGTAATTCTTAAGGACAGCGCACATTTGGAGTTTTGTTTGCGTTTTGCGTTGACTTGTGATGTTTGTTAATTTGTAGAACTTTGTGAGTCAGTAATTGTATTCTGCATTTGCTATATTCATTATGCATAGGACATGTATTTGTCTTATTTTAATTTACTTTTAATTTTTTATTCGAAAATGCGCTTCCAATAGAACAAATCGAAAACTGTTCAATGCACAAATCGCAGCCACAACAATTGAATGTATTATACAAGATCCCCAGGACACCGAAGACCCACACAGATAGACACAAGCACGATTTTTATAAACCAATTCTGATATATACCGTTTTGAACATGAGTTATACGCATTTGAAGCTTTAAGAGAACCTGAAATTGTTTATTTCACTTTATTTGATATATTTTAAGTTATTAGCTCATAAGTTGCTAAATATATGATTTTGATTTTATTTACAATTATGTTTTTTATTCTTTGGTTGTTTATTGTTTTGGGGTTCCGCCCGTTGCGCCCATGAAAATCCGTGGACAAACCACCAACACTACAAAGACTGACTAATGCGAGCTGAAAACGGAATCGGATCAATCCAAGTTTTGCAGAATGAAAACCCAGTATACAGCAAGGCATTTTCGAGATGAATCCATGATGTTTCAGCAGGCCACTGCCATGAGATCGGAATTGGATTTTGATCCTCGACCTTTGAGCACATCATGTACTGCATTTAACCAATGGGAGACGAAAACACTTTTAGGGTTCTTTATTAGATCTATTATTTCATTTCAAAATCTTTAGTTCCCACTTAACCTATCCAAATTAATACTCACTCTTACCCAGACTATACCAGTTTTATATAGTAGATATATGCGTATACATAAATGTAGTGTTGTGAAAAAACTAAGATTGCTTACCTATATGAGTGTACTACAAATTTTCATGGCAAACGAACTACAAATATTAAGTAGTGTATAGTAAAGGAAACGGCATTTAATCAATAAACAAAGGAAAGAAAAACACCTACAAATTTTGAAGTAATTAAAATAGCAAGCAATATTCTAGAGTCAAAAGAACGTTGGATTTCAAAAAATTGTAACGAACAACACGATTTTAATTACCCTCAATTTATAAACATTTCGGCAAATCAAAATCAAAACAAAAAAACTTTTGGCATTAAAAAGAAAAACGAATAAATAAACAAAGCGGTTTGAAAATTAAAGAACTTAGGATAAGTACGGTAATATTATAAAGACACAACATAATCCATTTTTCATACTATTACGTCACACATGCATATTTCAACTCAAATCGAGTCGAACGCTTTTTGAGTTGCTTCATTGTCGAAAGGATCACTTTTTGCATTTATTAAACGGCGCTACATACTTGTAATTATTTAAGCGATAAGCGTGCATGCATATACAAACATATACAAATAATTTTTTACTTAACTTTACATAAAACGCATTAATCAAAATTTAACTCCCAAAGAAACATTATTGATCAAGTCAGACATAACACGAAAGACATTCAACTTCAACGCACATCAGGCTCGAAAGCGAGAGGAACTAAGCACGATCAGCACACATTTGAATTCTGTAACCGAACGGGACAAGCAGTTTAAAACGCATTTATACTAATCACTCGCTCCTTCTTAGCAGAACGAATATTATATGAAATTAAGAGAAGAATCAATACCCCCGTGGAAGCATTCGTAATCATTAAGCGCGGCATTATATGGTAAACCCAAAATTGAATACTACAAATATGTGTATTACTAATTACAATTACGAAAGCATACATATATTAACTATATTAAATATTAAATGTATTGAATTGACAAGAATCGGCATGCCGGGGTATAACCATCTTGCTTCCGATCCGCTCTATGTGCGAAAAGGATCGGAAAGACCCACCCAAAACGCGATCACTTTGCATGTGCGACAGGCAAATAATAAATTTGTCAGTTTCCCGTTTCAGTGTCATTAAAGTCAAACAGAAACCATTTAAAATTAAATAAATGCCAATTTATGTTGGATAAAACCAAGTGCTCTCTAATTCTTATCGGCGGGAAAAAAGGATTCGGATTATGCACCTATGTAAAACCATAACAACCAATACCAAAGCTATAATTCGTCTAATGTGCTCTTTAGTAGGGAATCCTGATTTTTGTCTTATTTTCCCAAAAATTGTGTATTTAGGCGAAAACAAAAAAAAACTGTTGCATTTCTAGTCAGATATAAAGTTCGCTAACATTTTCCAACTTTTTCCAGACAAACGTGTTTTATATTGCATATTTTCAAGCATTTTTTAAAAAAGTGGTTTGGTAAAGTAAAGTCAATTACATGCATTAAAAACACAGCATTGCACACTTGTACTAAAAAAAAGGACTTCGTTAAAAAATATTATGCCATTTAAAAAATATTATTTATATATAATTTTAAAACGGGTTACTTTGCATATAATAAGAACAATTACATAAGATCTTTGTGCAGAATTGGTAGGTAAATAAGCATTTATCATATGTTTTCATTGATAAACAATTACAGCTCTACTAGGTGTACTTGAGTCCTCTAATTAACCCACATATAAAATATTTTACCGGTAAGATTATGTTCCATATTATCTTTTTTTTGTGAATGTTAAAATAGTGAGCTACCGGTTTTCTTAGGCATTGTGATTTTTTCGCAATAATATTCACGGGGCTACTCCCTTTCAATTGACAACAGATGTATGTTCACTTCCCCGGCGCAAACGTTGAAATTTAGGACAACAAAAACCAGCCTTTCCAGCCGCATTATTTGCACTTAAATATTTGGCCATCGGAGGCAGCACTGGGGATTTGCACATCCAGTTAGCGACTGCAGGCTAAGCTCTCTGCAAAGAACAAGTGCTGATGCAAACACCGCACGTTGGCCATGCCAATAGCTCAGTGCCAGCGACACCTGCAGGTCCAGAAATGCAGAAGTTACCCAAGTTTTTTCGGTCATCATCATTATTTGCATATGGCATATGGCCGATTGCCCAATTCAATCAAAAGCCGCTTACAATTCACACTCTCCGGGCAGAGAGGCCTTGCATAATATAATTAATTGTTGCAAAATCCGATGATTTACAACTAAATGTGGCTCATTAAATGTATAAAACCAAGCCGCCATGCCCCCATGTAAACGCCTCCCCAATAAAACCATGTGGATGTGGTCGGTAGTTAAGGCAAAAAGGAGAAAAAAATGAAAATAATTCGCAAACAATTGCGATTGGCGCCCCGGCACATCCAACAATTGTGCATTGTCTTCGCTGCTGTGACGCGGCTGCATAACACAAGTTTCAACATGCAAATGGGCGGCGCGGGCAGGGGAATTCCCCTCAATTGAGCGTTTAGCCGCTAAATGGCCTGCGAGCTACGAGCTACTGACTGCTGGCTACTGGCGATGGAAACATGACAAATACTCCCATCAAATATTGATCATTTAGCGTATCAGTCGCAGAACTCTGGGTGGAAGTCATAAACTGCAGTTGTCGAGGAGGTTTTTGCCATAAATCTAACACATATGGGGGAAGGGAGGCCAAACTGAATGGTAGGGAGAGAAAATAAAATGAAAACAGAGCAAAAAGTAATATCAATGTTTGACAATCAAGTCGTTTGCATTTGAATGGCTGGAGGAAGCCAACGGGGGCATTTCAAGCTCCGAACAAACACTGCAGTTGCAAGCTTTGGGCGTCAAGCGTGGCCAGCATTTGGTTAATGGGGGCGTGGCAGCAGGTGGAACAAGTAGGCCACAAGGGGACTATGCCATAATTTGCATGGGCTGAGTAAACATCATGTGAAATAAAGGAGAAATGATAAGTTAAAGCATAAAGCAAACACAATAATCAATTAAATGATTGGGCATAAAAGTAGGTATTGTTAAAAAATATTAATTAAAGTTTTATGAGGTGCTAAGTATTTGTAAATTAGTTAACTTTTTATTTCAGTTTTAATTTATGTATTGTGTGGGAGTATGCAAATTTAAAAAAAATATTACTTTACAACGCAGCTTGCAAGTTATAAGAAGTGAGCCTATAAAACTTATTCAATGAAAATATATAAATAAAGTAAAGTAAAGAGTTTAATGTTTTGAAAGTCCCGGCAATTAAATAAAATGTGACTCAAATATTTGTTGTGCCTGTGCAGAAAAATTAAACTTTTTCATTAGGAAGCAGGAACTTAGTTTAAATGGTCGTTAATAGGGTAATTAAATAACATGAGCTACGGCTAAGGGAAATGCATAATAAAATACCACGACATCTCAACAAACTAGTCACAATAGACGCGAGTCACTGGCACTCTTGAAAATTGAATAAATTGAATAGGAAAGAGTTTGGGATTGCGGGACATTTGTGAGTTGGCCAAACGAGTTCGTTGCCTGAGTCTTTTGTTTGCAACGCAGCGTTGAGCGGCGGTCAGCTATAAAATGGCATTTATATAGATTGGAGATACGGGACAAGCGCGTTGACAACGCAATCTCGGTGCCGCCCTTTAATCATCTTTAACGGCCCCCGACTGCAAGTACTTCGAAGTAGTACTACTACTACCACTACTACCCACGTCTGCCCGTTTGCAACATCTCGTTTGCCATTTCGGCAGCGTCATGGCTTTTGTGGATGGTTAGTGACTTAGTTGCCTCACCGCTCGTTTCTCTCTTGGCGGACTGCCGCTAATTCGCGCCGTCTCCGCATTTAATCAGCGAGTCTTGCCGGCGACCTTGCCACACTTGAAATGCACTTGCCTAATGTCAACTCACTTCAAAGGGGGAGGCAGCCTCCCTCTGTCTCTGCTCCAGTTCTTCGGTTCGACTTCGCTGTGACCCACATCCACATCCACAACTGCTGCTGAAAAAGAGTCAACAGCACCGCCACCTGCGAGCAATAACCCCTCGTCATCCGCACAGAGTTGCAGCTTCACGCTCCGCGGCTTCACAGCTCCAAATTCATCACGTGCCTCGCGGCTGCGGTTGGCGTCTTGAACCTGAGCCACTACATTTAGTTATTTGTACAAGAAATGTTTCGTTGCCACTTTTTTTTTACTCTTGCTTTTGTTTTTGCTGGGCGTTTGCTGCGTTGCGGGGCGCAAACAAAAGATTTATTACAATCAAATATTTCTGTCGCTGCGCCGTTGTTTTGTTTTGATTTGATTTTTTAATTTTTTGTTTTGTTTTGTTAGCTAAAATTTATTTTTATTACATTTTTTCAATTTCTTTCACTCGGTCTGTGTGGCTGGCTACGTTTTGTTTCGACTGGAGGCTTGTGCAATGGTTGGGATGTTGCTATGTTGCTGTTGCTTTAATAATTAAAACAACAACCATTATGTGCTTCACTCGAATGCGTTAAGTGTCGGTTGTTGTTGTTGCTGCTGTTGTTTCTGCTGCTTAGTTATAATTTTTAGCTCGTAAGTCTAAGCTTAGCATGACACTTGTTATATAAAAACGGAATGCACTAAGCACTAGCCATGTCGAACAATTGCAGTTAACAAAACATTGATACGGATATTTTGGCTTGTGACAAATTTCGAACAAAAGAAGACAATGGTGCGTTGATAATGGTTTCAAAATTGTATAAAAATCGAATCGATTTTCTCTGTTGTTAGGAAAAACAGGGCTTCGGCGACCTTGGCCTAATTAGCCCCTAATTGTTGCACCAAAGAAAGAACCTCAAATGCTGAAAAATAACCGATTATGCAAGGGAAGGAAATTCAATTACCAAAAGTCAAGGAAATACGCGAAGCGAAGACAGCCGCCCATTGTGCTCATTAACAATATGTATTGCATCTGCCGGGTTTATCGTGGCTCATCTTTCGCCTGTCAGCCTTCGGCGGCATCCACACCCCCTAACAAACGCAATTGTTGATTTGCCAAAATCTCTGGCAACATCATTAGGCAGCACAAACTACTGACTGAGATTTGCCAACTGCAAACTGGGAATGTTTGCTTGAACTCGAACTTTTTGCTGCGGTTACCTAATCCCCAGGCTCCGATTGCAACTGCAGCGGCAGCGTATCAACCGGTGCAACAGTTGGCTTCCTCTGCTAACCTTATGCGGGTTTCGCTTTTTGGCACACAGACACACTGCGCGAAAGCGGGGGGAGTCAATTAAAGCAACATGTGGCAACCGACCGAGTGACTTGGAATTGCGGAGCCGTTAGATGCGGTGCCACCGCGCTCTCCCTTCGGGCTGAAACTGAAACTGAGACTGCATCTGAAACTGCATCTGCAATCGAAGCTGCAACTGAAACTGAGGCTGAGGCAGCTGCATTCAACTTCAACTTGGCAACAGGAAGTGGCAGCGGTATTGTTGCCGCTTATCTGACGCGGAGATGCTTCCTTGAGATTTATTTGGCATCTAGGCAAAAGGCAAAAGGCATCGCCATCCCATCAACATCCACAACATCATCATCATCGTCATCGCCATTGCAGTTGTTGACTTTGGCTCATGGCCTTTTTGCCAATTCCAGCTGAACGATGGTGCCGACTTTTTTGGACTTTTCGGCACTTATCTAACTTCCGGGTGTCGTGGGTCGAATGCGAACATTTATGAGTTGCATCTTCGCTGTAATGGCCATCGAATTCGATTAAAAAAACATCCAAAATTGCTTCATCCACAAAAAACGGGGAGCAACGCTTCATCCCGTCCGATGTTTTGCAGATGCGCCAAGTTGGTAATTTCCCCCCAGACCGTAATTAAAAGCATTTAGTTTTTATGTTTATGTTTATAGTTATTGTTATAGTAGTTTTTATTTTCGTTCCAACTATACGAGAAATATTTTTGTACATCAAATTTCGTGAGTGTGTGTGGTCCGCTTGGGGATTATAATTAAGTTTAAGTACATATTTACAAAACAATTTCTTTTCGCGGGCCTTTTGTTGGGTTTTTGCCCATATAAAAAATACCAAATAAAATATGTTTATAATTTTTGTTGTTTTATTGAATTTTGTATAACTTAAAGACAAAAACGCGCGCATGACTAATTTGTACACTTGGGAGAGACGGCGATGACAGGGGGAGGATGGGTAATTCCAACAGATAACGAAAGGTATGAGGTGTTTTGTACAAAATGCAGGAGGGAAGTAGGGATGCCTTACAACATTAAGTCTATGTAACAATTTCAGCGGGTGTTTTGTGATCTGAGGGGAAGGAGGAGGAGGATGGATCGCAGGTGGATCAGCGGGATCAGTTATCAGAAATCAGTCAGAGACAACTGTCCATGGGAATTAGTCCCATCCGTGGCCATGGCTCACCGGCACCCAGACCTTCTCCCAGACGGGCTTCCACACCTTCTTCCACTCCTGCACCTTGACCTCCTTCCACACGGGCACATTCACAGACTGCCACTCGTCCTTCCACGCCTGCCGCTTCTCGGTGGCCCACACCTGCTTCTTCTCGGTGCGCCAGATCTGCACCTTCTCCTCGATCCAGGTCTCGCGCTTCTCCTTGATCCAGATCTGCTTCTTCACGGGCTTCCACACCTGCAGGTTGCGCTTGTGAGTCAAGGAATCCTATGATTATAAACTAGGGCTACCCACCTGAATCCACTCGTCCTTCCACTCCAGCTTCTTGTCCTGTTTCCACTCCTGGACCTTCTCCGTCTTCCACTCCTGCTTCTTCTCGGTGCGCCACTCCTGCTTCTTCTCGGTCTTCCACTCCTGCTTCTTCTCGGTGCGCCAGACCTTCTTCCACACGGGCTTCCACACGAGCTTCTTGCGCCAAAGATCGTGGCTGGTGTACTCCCAGCCCTCGTGATCCTTGCCCAAGAACTTTTCACCGGGAATGCCCATTTTTACCTGTTTTAAAAACCAACTTGGTTATGGCTTCTACAAAAGATAACTATAGGAACTCACCCATTGGGGCTCAAACATTTGCTTCCAGTCTGCCACCTGTACTTCCTTCCAGATGGGCACTTGGATCTCCTTCCAGAATGGGACCTGCACCTCCTTCCAGATGGGCACCTGGATCTCCTTCCAGACGGCCACCTTGGTGGGCACCCAAATCGGTTTCGTTATCTTCTTCCATTCGGCCACCTTGACCTCCTTCCAGGCGGGAACCTCTCGCTCCTCGATCTTCGGCTTCTTCACGATCTTCCAGTCGGGAACCTGTTCTTCTTTCCAGACTGGAACCTTAACCTCCTTCCAAATTGGAACGGAAACCTTCTTCCACTTGGTCTCCCACGCCTCCTTCTTGACGGTCTTCCACACCTGCTGCCAATCCTCCTTCCAGGTGAGCTTCTTCTTCCACACACCCTCTGGGGGATGGGCGTAGGCTAAACTTAGGATTAGCGCGCAGCTGGCGCTGAGTAGCTGAGGGAAATTATAGAAAATAGAAGAATTGTTATAGGAACTCAGTAGTATGCCATTATATTTTATTTTATATTGGAGGTTCTTTTTTTGGTATTTTAATTATAGTCAAGTTCAAATATCTGTAGCTACTCTTCTTTACATATGTATTTAATAACATTTTATTATGAATCTTTTAGTTTTAATTATCGTTAGTGTTCCAAGACATAAACTTCGACCTTATATAGAGGTTGTTATACCCTTGTAGAGGGTATTATAATTTCAGTCAGATGTTTGCAACGCAGTGAAGGAGACGTTTCCGACCACATAAAGTATATATATTCTTGATCAGCATCACTAGACGAGTCGATCTAGCCATGTCCGTCTGTCCGTCTGTCCGTCTGTCCGTCGGTCCGTCTGTCCGTCTGTCCGTCTGTCCGTTTCTATGCGAACTAGTCTCTCAGTTTTAAAGATATCGCGATGAAACTTTCCCGAAAGTCTTCTTTCTATTGCAGGTAGTACATATGTCGGAGCGAGCCGAATCGGACCACTATATCTTAAGGCTCCCATAGGAATATTCAAAGATATATAAGAAAATTCATTGTTACTTTGTAGGAAGTAGGCGCTTTAATTCTTGACTCTTTAAAAACAAAATTCAAAAATAGAAACGCTGAATCTGCAAGGGTATATAAGCTTCGGCTGGCCGAAGGTAGCTTCCTTTCTTGTTTTTAATTTGATCTTAGTTTTTAGGTTTTGATTTGTTTGTTTCATCCATAAACTTTATTATTATTTTTGCACTGGTGTTTTCACTTCAACTGTTCATTTTTTTATACACATGTTTTAGGTAGTCTTTCGAGGATTCACTTTGGTAACTTTCGTATTTTTTTTTTCGGACACTAACCAACAGACTTAGGGATCTCATGCTTGGTATCCCTTGCACCACCAACGTCGCGTCAAAACAAAAGGAGCTGATATGTGCCTCCTCTGAGGTCTTCTATGAACACTATTCGCATTTCCCTACATGCACATCTATTTATATTTTGAATGGTCTCGTCTCCGGCGTCGCAGTCGCCGTGGGCAGAGCACCAGAGCGCCGGAGCAGCGGCGGCCAAAACAAAAGAAAAACCAAATCAGCAACCGCCAGCGGACCAAAGCTACGCCGCTCTGCCCAGGTGACTTACTCCAGGTGCAAAATGCACGCAGCCGCGGCGTCGCGTCGCTGCCGACGTTCCATCGAAAGCAAAAGCAGAAGCAAAGTAAAAGCAAAAGCAAACTGAAATCGAAAACCGCAGAGAGTGAGAGTGGAGTGGAGAGGAATGGCGCTCAGCTGATGGAGCTGCCTCAAGTTGGAACCGCTCTTGGACCGCCGATGACTGCGCGGATTTTCCCAAGGTAACGGCGCAGCTTCAAAACAATACGAACAAGACCACGAATACGCATACGTACCGTAGGCCGGCCTCAAGTGCCGAGCGGTGGCTTTGGACCCCGGATCTGTAGGTCCATGGGTCCACGGATCACTTGAGACCCATCTTCGCGGAATGGAATGGATGGTCAGAAGAAGAAGAAGACCCCGAGGTAGAATGCGAACGCGAGGTGATCGTAATTATGATGTTGGCTGCGGTGATTGGTCAAGTGCAACGCCATCCAATCCTACGCAGCTGAAAACTAAGAGGTGTACTTGGGGCTCATCATTCTTTGGTGAGTTAATTTTTTACACTGATAACTGTTAACCCTGATTTTATTGTCTCAATTATGCACAATTGTAATTAAGTTTTATTATTGTTTGTTCATTTAGGTAGCTTATTTGAAGGAATGATCATTTATTTTAAAAATAATCTTTGAATTGGGTTATTGTTCACATCAGATCGTCATAAATTGCGGTATTATATGATCCAAATATCAATTAAATATGATTTGTAACAAATGTGTATTTCTATTAATCCGGTGATAGGATCAAGGTCTTTTAACTAAACATTTTATTATTTTTTATCTGCGTGGGTAACCAAAATTAATAACCATCGAATGTTTTTTGCAAGCTGCTATAGTAAATCCAAATTACTGCCATAATTAAGGGGCGTTGTAGTAATTTGGCTTTACTATAACAGCTTGTAGCAAACGATCGAACTTTGCATGTAGCATTAATCATCTGCCACCATCATCCCAAAAAATAAGTTAATAGGGTAACGAAGTCCTCCCCTCCGAAAAGCGATCAATCAATAGCAACGCAAAGTGGTTCACCTCCCATCGATAAGGTCAATTGCTGTGGGCGTGTAGCGCCTGACTTTGTTACATTGGGCCAAAGACACTAAGTAGTCTTAAGCTGCGGCGATTTGGGCTACGTGCCCGCATTTTATATGGCATGATTAACCATGCCCGACTCTCCGCTCTGAACTTGAGTGACAAACAATTAGCACGGCTAAGTTCGGGCAGTCCAGTTGCTTGCAAAATGATCATCGGAGGAATTCGGCTGGGCAAACGGAAAACAACAAATGCCATTTATGGCCGGGTCGACCTAACCGCTCAAATGGCAAGGCGACCTCCGCGGCATGAAGACGTTTAGCGCCACCAATGGTAGTGATTTTGTGCACTCAGAGAAATTAAATATTTTCAGGGAGATATTCAAACCATCATATATTTATTCTTGATTATAATCCCAAGAATTCCCGTATTTTTCTAACTCTTGTCAAAACTATACTTTTGAAAAGAGAAATCAGTCCATTTCATTTTAGAAATAATTTCAAATACAAAAAATATATATTTAATTAAAATAATATTCCAAGGTAAAAGTAAATATTTAGGTAAATTTAGTGGCGTCTTTAAGCTACCTATAAATTATAATAATCAAAATAAACCTAAAATAAACATTGTAGATTTACTTAAATTAATATTGCAAATTTAGAGGTGCCTTTTAGCTACCAAATTTTCTCAGTGATATTCTGGTAGTTCGCTTCAATGACTTCCAGGGGCCAAATGGACTTTTTAACATGGTGATATGATGCGCGTTTTATGGACACCCGGAAAGTTTGGCCACTGGGCTTTGATAGATGCGCCAAGACCAAAGAGTTGGCAAAATAATTAACACCCGACAAACGGACCAAGTCTGCGCTTGAGTCCCAGACGCATCGAGCTCTGAAGTTGACCCCTCGAGACAACGACGACAACCCAATATAATCGTAAATAATACATTATGCAGAAATTGAAACCGACAGGCTGGTCGCCCCAGAAATTACATCACTATCCAAAATCCCAGGAGGCGGGGCGGGCAGACGGCCTTCAGTGCAGCAGTGCAAAAAAGGAGAAACAGACAAACTGAAGCCAGACTCGACATGTTAAGCCAATTTACCAAAAAACCAAAACTCGAAATTAGGTAAAGAAACACGAATATAATGAAGAATGTGCAACAGGCTCTGCACTCGGATCGGAGTGTATTTTGTTTTATTTTCGCCCAACTCGCTTTTTGTTGTGCAAAATGAAATTGAAATTCCTGAAACGTGCAGAGCCCAGCAGATCTGCGACGATTGTCGACTGGCAATTCGGGTTTCGGTTTGGCTTCCCGACGAAGATGTCGTGGATGGAGTCAGGATGGATCGGTGGTATATAGGTGGTTCGATGGTTCGATGGATGGCGGGCTGCAGGCTCTGGAAACACCTTTCGCTGCGGTTGTCTTGTTGTCCCTGCTCACCCAGTTGCATAATTTACGGCATCTCTTTATTGATCTGGACGCTTATGCCTGTATGTAGGTTATGCATTGCCTTATATTATGACTATCGGCCAGACAGACAGGTTTCCGCTGCACGGATAGGAAGCGTGTGAAATTGGCTGGAAAACGACTTAGACCAACCACCGAGCAGAGAGCACCGAGTGCTGCAAGGAAGGAAAACTGAAATTGAATTTAAGAGAAAGGTTTGATGGGACTGACATTTCGCTTAAAATGTTTTGGCAGTTCATTCAGCTAATCCCATAATGGTTAAGATTTGTTGTAGCTGGGAGAGAAAAGGAGGAGGTAAAGTGGCACTGACAGAAAATATTTAAACTGAAGGGTCATAAATTAATGTAAAGATAGAAAATATTCACCCTTAACCAACGCAATATACCCTGAAAATAGTGCCACTTACAACTGTGCCACCATTTATTTAACTAACATTTATATTATTGAAATCAAAATGGATAGCTCGTAATAATAAGTTTATAGGATTTTTGAGCCACTAAGATTGGAGTTCAAAATGCATTGTAAGTTAATCAAAGAATTTAAAGTTCTAATTATGAGTTTAATCACAGCTCCATGATATTTCAAAAATTCTTTGTTTCACTTTTATTGCATTTCTTGCTAATCAAATGCATTTCCCATCGCCCCACCGGGCGTATACTTAATTTTATTGCACATACGCCTCATTGAGTGGGTCGCTGTTGCAATGCGACAGCTAGAAATAGCAGAAATGGCAGGCACTTATCCGCCGAACAATGAGCCATAACAAAGTGCTCACGTTCACACATGGTTAACCTTCAATCGGTCTCTCGGGGATCAGGCCTAATCCGAATGTGGATGAGGTGGTGGAGGCTGAGGAGGAGCAGGCTGACCACCTTCATGGCGGTCTGCAGCGTCATCGCCATCATCTCGCCGGTAATTGCTTGTGGCTTTCTTCACTCGCCCCTCGACACTTGGTACTTGGACTCTTGGGCTGCTCCAATTTGTTACGTGGAGCTGAAGACTGGAAACTGGACCCAAATTGGGCCCAAAACTGGAGCTGCAGGTGTGCTCGAGTGTTGACGTTAATGTCATTGTTGCCACGGTCCAGCTGACCCACATACATGGCAAATGAAGCAGCGCTAATTGCAGGCCGATAAATTGATTTCATTGCAGTTGCATCACGCATCCCATCCATTCGATTCCATTCCATTCGAAGCGGTGGGTGCGTTTAGTCGGCTTAAACGGAATGCCAAATTAATTGGCCCGGTAATCAGAGTTGAAAGTGCGTGCACACTTAGCCTTTAGTGACTTTAGTGGATTTAGCAGCAGGTGGCCAAGTTGGCGCCAAGTGCTGGCCGAAATTCGAAATCCGTTCGGAAAGATGAGCGTCGGTTCACTTGTTTCCGCCAAGGTCATCCGCATGCAGAGTTAACAACATGTTGAACACCGCCAACGGGTATTAACGCTTATTAATGGCAACATGCAATGCGCCTTTGTTGCTCGGTTCACTCTGTTCACTCTGTTGCAATGGCCATTAGGCCAGAAGATGCTGACTTGCAGACGGAACATTGATTATGGCCAGTCGTCCTTTACAGATACAGATGCAGATACAGTTACAGATACAGATACATGTGCAATTTGCCATCGCCCCGAATGTGGCCGAATGAAACCGGCTCAGTGGCAGATATTACGCAACATCCAATGGCCAAAAGCGAAGCTAAGCCAGGCCAGCCGTTTTATTCACACAGTCAGAGGTCTCGCATTCCAATTTGCGTAGACTCGTCGCAAAAGTCCACTAGTGGGGAGTTGGAGTTGAAATGCTGCTGATGCTGATGCTGCCCACTCCTGTGCCCCAAACTCCAAACTTTGGCTGTCGGCTGTTAGCTGCTGGCTGCTCCAAGTTGGTCAGGCAGTAAGGCAGTCAGGTAGGCAGCTGCACCCGCTGCAGTTGATTTCCTCATTGCTACACAGTGCAAAATATTGCCATGACGTTTGACTGTTTGACCTCCGGGAAGTCTGTTGGTGGCAGGAAATGTGGGGGAGAAGATACCAGGATCGGGAGTTTTTAAAGTGTTTTGGGGTAAGTCAGCAAAACAAATAAATAAAGCCTTAAAACTTTTTCATAAAAAGAAGAGTCCCTAACATTTTAAGAGGAAATAATAACTTTTGATTGAATGTAGTCCTTTGAACACTAAATAGGCTGAGTAAATTGCAGGTTTTCTCGAGCCTTTGACATTTTTAATTAAGAAGTGAATAAAGTTATAAGTTCATTCTTTTTTTAGTTTTTTAAATAAAATGTAAAGTGGAAGTGGTTAAATATTCAGTTGTTACCCGGTCGAAACTGAAAACGATTTTTTCGTTAAACTAAAAATATATGAATAAGTAATTGGCCCGGAATTTTTCTTTCCCCTTTTTTTCACTTTATCACTTTTATCACTTTCGGGTTAATTAAAATAAAAAAATTATTTTTAAATTGTCGCATTTTTTAATAAGTTCTTATATTAACGTTTCTTTATTTAATCGCCAATTTATGTAAAATATTATTACATACGTGGTTTAAAATTCGGTATTTAAACACTTTCTTGCCATGTTTCCACAAAATATTTTTATAATTTATTTATGAAGGACTTATGGCAAAGTATAAATATTTTTAATGAATCACTTTAGGATTATTAAAGCTGTATCTTCAATATGTAAACTAAAAGATATTTTATCAAGTATTTATTATTTAATTATAACCCTTTAACTTAGCCAAACCAACTCCTTCGTGGAGCCATACATTTTTGGCGAGTGTATCTAAGCTGGAGCTCAGCTGCGATTTGAGATGAAGACACCGCGACACGCGAAATGAGACCTGCCTAGGCAGTATTTTATAACACTTTGACAAATATTGCTAATTAAACGGCATTTCTTGGCTGCCACCTGGCCGTCGATTGGCCAAGAGTGGGCCATCGCCGGGAACCGCCAAGGAGGGGCCAAATGCAGATGAAACGGGATCGGAGGAGGAGCAGCAGCAGCGCATAGGCCATTCAAAAGCGGAACTGCCGGGGAGACATCTTCGGTTTCCTGCAAGACAATTAGATGTTGCGCAATCGGGCCGTGACTTACCCATCGATTCGAGGTGTGTTGCAGGGAGCCAAAAATAAAGATGCAACCACATTACGTCAGCTCCCCTTTCACTCTTCTTCTTGTTACTCTTCCAGCACGGCTGCTATCATCATCATCATCATTATGACCATTACCGCCACATTAATCGCCGCTGTTATTGCGGCTGCATTTCTTGCCTAGCTGCCCAATTGAATGTCCCTCCGGCGGATGAGTGATGGCCCAGGTGGGCGTATAGGAAGCCACAGGTGGCATGTGGCAAGTGTTATAAAAAACTAGAGTCATTGGCATGCGTGCGAATCTCTTTTTGCTCATTAATACGCAAATTCATTCATTTTACGGTTTTTATTGGTGTGTGACTCGTCGGGTGTGTGTTGCAGTTGCAGTAGCAATTGCAATCTCATTTGGATTTGAATTTTGTCGCGCGCCAAAGTTTTTTTTTTCTTACCTGTTGCGGTTGTTCCGCTTGCAGAAAACAGGAGCAGAAGAAGCCAATTTGAAGACGAAAGCCAGTCTCCCAGGCACAGTGGGTCTGTATAACTATAACTCCTCCGCCGCGCAATCATTTTCCCAGTTTTCCACACCAATTATCTCACTTTCCACTCACTCCCTCCTCCAACGCCGCCAGTTTGTCTGCTTTATATAATGACATGTGAGATCTGTTTGCGTTGTGGCAAATTTATGCGGTCTGAACTTCCACTTGTTAGGCCCTGTGAATTGCTGTCAAGATCTGGATGGAGTTTTCGTTGGTAAAGCTCAAAGCTACTGTTCACTTGAATAATTAAGACAATGCGTCTATTGTTAAAGGTCAAGAATTGAAAACTTTTTAATGGCCTGCGGCAATTGAGGAAACTTAATTATTTCATTAGCTTATATTTATTATCTTAATAGTAATAAAAAAATTGTTTGATAAACTCTTAAAAATCTTGCTTAAAAAAATGAAATAATAATTTGGATATTACATTTTAATTTACATAAATAAAAAAATCCAATGGCTGAAAAAAACCAATATCAAAATTTATTTAAAATAAATTTGCATTTTTAATAGGATAGTTAGATGGATTACAACTTGTAATTTACAAGTCTAAAATCAACCAATAAAATTATTTCCCAATAAGTGTGTAAGCCAAATATATTTAAAACTACAAATTTTCTCAATTTATTTGCGTGTATCAAAAAATAGGTAAACAACTAAAGCAATGAACAAATGACTCAGCCGATTTGGACATTAAAATTTCATGTTAAAACTTAAGCAACGCCTACTTAAAAAATAAATAAGAAGATTGATTTATTAATTCAATTGATCAATTAAAGTGCTTCCTTCACATTTCGATGAGGCCAACTGACCCATTGATTTATTGACTTCCTTGAGCGGTTAACCTCTTCAAATTCTATAAGCTTTATTTGTCAAACATTTTTCGAACTCGCATGTATTTTTTCCCCGTTTTGCGGTTGTTTGCTCATTTGGTTCAGATTGACAGGCTGGCGACATGACGACAACTAGCGGCTGGCGACAAGTGACAACAATGCCAACAAGGAAGTTGGTCGCGCATCTTCCACGCGCGCCCAATTATGACAAACGACAACGGTGACGAACCCCCAAAGGGGGTTTCCCCCCACCCAACTCCGCCCACTTCCCAACCGCAGCACCCACCCTCCTTGCCACACGTTTTGAGGAACTGAGGCATTGAGTTATTGCTTGCAACACCTGCGGACTTTCGGCATTGTCATTGCCGTTTCGAAGACGCAACAATGTAACTGGAACTGCGAATGGGCCCCAGGTAACTGGTAACAGTCAACAGGTAATTTCCAGCTTTATACGGCCTGGCTTTTAACGATGCGCTTTGTGAAATTCTGCAAAGCAATTCGGCTAATGCAGTTTGGCAGGAGCCCAGACTAAAATGCATGCGACACAAAATGTTAGGGGGTGTCAAATTGGGATATATTGTGGTTGGCCTGGCCTTGAAGTTCCAATTTTCAATGCACTTTGCTTATTAATACTTAAGCATTAATTAATTTCCCATGAAGATGATTTAAGGGGTAGAATGGGACTGTTTTGGGAGATATATTTTATTATAATCTAAATAGGATGTGCCGAATTGCTCAATTAGCTTGGGAACTAATGGATGCGCCACAAAGAATGAAAAAGTTCTAGAGGAGATGATGTAATGGGAAGTACGAGAGTGGTTCGGGAAATAAGCAGCCTTCTAAAGTAAAGATTTATTTTAATTGGGATATATTTATTCTTATCGAACAGGAAGTTGTAGAAGAATTCGTAAAGTTCAGTGTATGCCACTGTATGGGATGATTTAGTACGAGGTAAGCTTTTTAACCTTCTTCTATCCCCTCTTGAACAAATTATTATAATGCGGTTATTCACATGAAAATATTTATATTATAGAGGTGTTAAACCATTACAGAATCTCTGAAGAGCCGCAATTCCATTTTACCACATAGCATAGTTTGCCACGGACTAACACCTCCGAGGGCCAAATTGAATTGCAATCAATAAATGCTGGCTCTGTGACATAATGTGACCCAATAACAAGCGCAAATTGCTAAAAACTGTCCGACAATGCCAAATCGAACCTAATGGAATTTGTGCAGAGTCTTTGAGTATTTCTGTTTTTTATGGCCACGCCGCTTCATCTACGTGATTTGCTTGGAACGGCGCTTGAATGGATGAATTGGTCGGATGGCCTGGCACGAAATTGAAAGATTGCAGCGTCATTGCTACAAAAACCCGAAAGAGCAACACATAAAAGTGAAATGAAAGGAAAATGGGTCAACAGTGGTGGCCGAGCAGCATTTGCAGATGTAATGAAACGATCGCTTTGAACACGGCTTTGTGCAATTTGCGCCGAAGGAGAGGGGAGCAGCAGCAGCTACTAGTCACCGCAAACGGATAATTACTAAATAAGCGCAATTAAAGCGGCACGAGGTGCCGAGATGGCCCAGAGACGGCCTCTCGACCTCCCCGCAAAAGACAAAAACAATTGGCAAAAGTCGATTAATTAGGTAGCGCCACTTTGAAGACCCGCACGGCATTGAACTTCGCACCCATCTTCACGCACATTAGCGACATATAATGGCCAAATATTGATGATCTCGCAGGTGGCCAAGTGTTGAGCTCAGCGGCTGACTTGTCATGTCCATTTCGACCACGCGGTTTTAGATAAATCATTTGACATATCTGTAACATATTAAGCCCAAACGGAGGATATAACGTAAAGTTTAATTTGAATAATTTAAAACAAACTGAAGAAAGATTAAACTTTTGAATTTTGTATCATTTAAATAATTTATAAATTTCAATCTTACAGTTTTTAAATTATGATTTAAAAAAATTATTTTATTTGTAAAATAATTTTATATTTTCATATTTAAATATAGATACCTATTTTTTGATATGAAGGCTGATCAACACTTCACAGCAAAAAATCCCCATTGTGAGCAGCTGCTTGACCTGAGGCACGACTTTTTCACATTTGAGTTGCATAAGAAGACTTCAACACCTCCGCTTTCTTTCATCAAATGATAAACCTGCCACACGCAGACGCAGCGCACAAACATTACTTTCATCATTCTATCAGCTACCTCAACTTATTTATGCGTGTGAACTGCGACGGAGACAGCGTCTGAAAATTGTCATAAATTGAAGCACGGCTTTTTTACTTTTTACGAGAAATGTGAAAATTCATATATTAACAACGGGAGGTGCTGTGATTACCAATGAGGTAAGAGAGAGAAAAGATTGGTGTAATTTGACGAAGTTGCAGATGTCCGTTATTATTTTGGTGAAATGACTTTTCTAATAAAAGTTGATTTTATGTTTAGTTTTTTACTTTTTTAAGAAAAATATAAAATTAAAATAAATAATTATTTCTAAAATATAATAAAAAAATTAGCAAATAACAAACTTTTAAAAGAACCCACTGAATGCCATGCTGCTCTTTCCGCATTCCATTTAACAATTGCTTTGTATTTACAGAAAAGTTAACTATATGTGAATTCATTGCATTTTGAATTCAAAAATTTAAAATTCGCGCCATTTAACTGAGCCGTTAAGCTAGTTGTCCTACTCTATCACTCAGACAGTATTTGTCTCTCTCTAACTAACGTGTTGGCCTCTGGTGCCTAGAGTCTCTATGTTAGAGCGAGATAAAGCTATGTACTGGAAAATCTTACAGTTTTAAAGCCACTAGGCGGTAAAATTCAAATTTTGGAACTCGTACTAATAAAACTTTTATCTATAACAATATTTTACAAATCCCCACTGACCAATACCGAAAAATTATAATAGGCTTATTATCCATGGTAAATTTAGATCTTTTATTCATTTATATACATAAACAGACATTCTTGCTATGTGAACTTAATTAGTTTACAGATTTTAACGTAGTGAAATAAGCTAGGCAACTAATTTAAGGGATTTGACTTTGAGTGGAGAGCAGTGAAATAATTTAAGTGTTTAAGATAGACTTTAAAATTAATGATTAGTTGTTGTTTGCGTTGCGTACGTCTACAGATGGAACCTACGGATAGTCCTAAGTCTACGTTTCTCATGCTAAAAAGGGTCTGGCTCAAAACGCGTCTCAGCTGCAGTCGCCGCGGGGACTGCAGTGGAAAAGGGTTTTGGTGGCCTTAGTCTTAGTCTAGGTTGCATATGTACAGGGTTGCGGGCTTCACTCGGCCAGGGGTCACTTCATGTAGTAGCTGCTGGGAGCTCGGCCAGAGGTGTACGTGCTCATCGGAATGCCCTGGGGTCCCGGGATGTGGCTGTGGCCCGACGAGTGCGTCACCGACTGACTGTGCGACCCGTACAGGTGGTCCACGCTGGAGTTGCCAATCCCATTGCCGGACGGCTCGTAGTCCACATCGTAGTAGATGCCAGATTGGTTCTGGTTTTAAGAGAGAAAGCATATAATTAATATAATACAATAGTTCTTTGAATGAAGTTAGGAAAACATAAGTGTAATATTTTTAGAAAGTATCTTAAAATCAATTTTTTTAAATTCACAATTTTAAGTCTTTAAAAGTGTAACTGTTTTTAGGCATAAATTAATGTAAATCGAAGTTATGAACATGAAAGAGTAGCGAAATTTCGACTTTATTTCATTCGTATAAAAGGTATATTTTACCCTCCTAATTTCTAATTAAAATGTTAAGTTTGAGATTAGAAAATAGCAACATATCTTACCGCTATGCTGCCGTTGCTGCGACTCTTGGGTCGTGGCACTTGGAAGTTGCGTCCCAGCAGATCGGCGCGATCCTCCTCCTCGCTCGAACTGGAGTTCTCCAGTGTCCGCATTCCGTTTGAGCGGGGACCCAGGCCAAGTCTTCTAAGTCAAAGAAAAACAGACTCAGCAGGGGGCTAAGAAACGAGATCGATACACTGATTCATACCTGGGCAATGGCACTGGAGGGGCCAGAGTGGCACTGGGATGCATCTGCATTGTGCTCTGAAGGGACATCCCGCCCAGAGTGCCCATTCCCATGGCTCCCAGATTTGGGTAAGCGAACATCGCCGACGAGGGCCGCGTGGGTCCGATGGGCTCAGCCTGCTGGTACAGAAAATGCGAAGGTAATTAGTATGAGATTAAAGGTAAAAGAAATGTAGATAAAAGTAATTAGGAAATGCTTGGTTTACAACTAACTTATAGAGTAAGATTTGAAAAACTTAATTTAATGAATTTAATACAAAAGGAATATAAATTCTGAACAATTTTATCAATATTTTTATCACCAAGGTACTGGTGTTTAAAATATTTTAAAATAATTTGAGGATATTTTCCATAATATTGATACTGCAATAAATGGAGAGGTTCTCCTTAACAACATGTTAAGTTCCCCTTGAATTTCTACTGAGTCAACTCAAGATAATTTCGAAAAATATCCATTACTTTAAAGTTCTAATGAAGCTCTGATTTTAGTAGGATTTAAAATCTTAAGCCAAGTTTTCACTGGCAGATACCTACCCCGTAGTGATTCGTCTGGGCCATGACATCAGCTATCTGTGCCCAGCGCATGCGATCCTCCAGAGTCACCTGATAGCCGGCCTGTGGCAAACCGGCGGACTTCAGGGGAGCGGTATTCATGTATCCAAACACCGGTGAGCCCATGGCGTTCTTCTGTTCGCGCTGCCAACGGCGGGACCACATAATCAGGCACACCAGGGTCAGAACGATGATGATGATGGCGGCCACGGAGGCTCCAATGGCCACGCCCAGCACCTCGCCATCGATCTCGCACTGGGCGCCGTAGTGACTCGAATCGCAGGTGCACACCTGGGCCCCATCCTCCCCATAGCTGCAGGTGCCGTGGTTATTGCACACGGAGTCGGCGCAGTCCTGGCACTCGCGTCCCGATCGCGCCGGCTGGTCAGCCCAAGGATCTCGGAGTCCCGCCTCGCAGGCACAGCGGAAGCTGCCCCAGGTGTTGCTACAAGTGGCGCCGGGATGGCAGTCATTCAGCTCCGGCGATTGACACTCATCCAGATCCTGGAGAGCCGACACAGCGCCCTCCGGTGAACTCACGTAGAGCACGGAATTGCCAATGTTGTTATTTCGCCGGTGGAGGACGCCCAAAAGATGCTTCTGAACGTCGCTACGCAGATTGGGTCGCAGTGTCTCCACACTCTCGTCCAGCTGGAGGAGAAGAAATAGAGTCAATGGTGTTTCTATAAAAGTAATTAGGTGTTACTTACCTTTATGGTCATGTTTACGTAGACTCCGCTGCCGCCCAGGTTGGGATCTCCTCGGTAGATGTTATTCACCTTTGCCTCCATAAACTCGTCCGAATAAGGCGTCATCGACATGGCAGAGTCCAACTGGAAGGGATTACAATATGGTAAGGTTGAGTGATAATAAAAAAAGAGAACGTCCTCTTTCAAGAACATAGTCTATTTAGGCTTTTTGCTTAAAAATCAATTTCTCGTAATCTAGTACAATTTCTGAAATTTTTGATCTTAGATAAACAGTGCTATTTCTCTATAGAATTTCAAGAAGACTACAAAGGTAGGTATTGTTCGAATCTTTACAAAAAAATTTAAATAGGCAGAAAAATATTTTCAGGGTACCTTAAGACTATTTTAAATGCTTAATCAACAAGTTAAGAGTAAATAAATATTCTGGAAAAGCAAATGATACAGAGATCATTACTCAATATTTTAAAAGAGAACGTAAATTTTGCAGGGTTAATGTACGACTTTCATAAGTGATTACAGAATTGCAATGAATTCTCTGTATCATTGAACAGTTCAAGTAAACGAATACCAGATAACGCATGTGCATAAAGCATTTCATCTTGAGCTCCCCATTCTGTGAATCAGTTTTAAATCCGCATTGGACGAGTTCGGAACGCAATGAGAAGACTTCAGTTGCTTTTAGTACAAATACTTCTCCTCCTGCTCCTTGTGGAATTTGGAATGACATTGGTGTCCGATGTGCAGTGGGCCAAGTACAAGGCCAGATACAAAAAGCGCTACAGATCGGACGACAATTACCACAGGGCAATCCTAACGAGAAGAGTCCAAGCGGTGGCCAATCACAACAGGCTGTATTCGCAGGGCAAAGTGGGATTTAGGATGGGCGTAACCGAGTTCTCCGACACCGATCAGGGTCTGCTTTTAAGATATAGAACTGCGGTAACACCGCCCCCCGAATCAAGTATTGGATATGTAGCGAAACCACCGGGATACAGGAACTACGACCAGATAACCGGAGGAATAGACTGGCGGCAGTACGGCTACATCTCGGCAGTGGAAAATCAGGGCACCGACTGCCTAAGTTGCTGGGCCTTCTCCGCCTCGGGAGCCCTGGAGGCGCATCTGGCGAGGAAGCACTCCCGCCTGGTGCCCCTTTCCCCCAAACATTTGGTGGACTGCGTACCCGAGCCAAACGACGGCTGCTTTGGAGGCTGGGTGAGTGTGGCCTTCAACTACACGAGGGATCATGGGATTGCCACCAAGGCCTCCTATCCCTACGAAGCGAAACAGGGGACTTGCCGCTGGAACCCTCAGTTGAAAGCATCTGCTCTCCGCGGTTACGTTACCCTGAATAACTACGACGAAAGGGAACTGGCCGAGGTGGTTTACAACATTGGACCCGTCGCCGTGTCCATTGACCATCTTCACGAGGAATTCAATGCGTACTCCGGTGGCATCTTGAGGATTCCGGCCTGCAGATCGGAGAGGATCAATCTTACACACTCCGTTCTCGTGGTGGGATTTGGAACTGATCCAAACTGGGGAGCCTACTGGCTAATCAAGAACTCCTATGGAACAGAATGGGGCGAGAGTGGCTACTTTAGACTGGCTAGAAATGCCAACAATATGTGTGGTGTAGCCTCCCTGCCACAATATCCACTTGTATAAATATAGGATTAAATATATTTGTCTTAGAAAAAATATATATAAAATCAAGGCAAAATTTTCTTAAATCGAGATCAATTTTATCTTGATTTCATACCTTTTTTTGTTCATTAAAAGCATTATCTTGATTTTGGAAGGGACAGTTACTTACCGCTCTTATCGATTCGTAGCTGAGCTGTCCAAAGGGTTCGCTGTGCTTGTCCATTAGCTTGGTGTCCCATACAATCCTATGCTCGTAGATGCGATCCACGCGCATGCCCAGATGGAAGGAGATGACCCGTCGGCAGGGCTCCCGGTGCTTTCGTCGCGAGTATCCTAGTGGGATTTGGATTAAAATTAAGAATAAATGGAACCCTTTAGTGAGTAGTTCCCCTAGCGAACTCACCTGGCCTGCAGTGGCAGCTGGAGACGCCGCTGTCCGTCTTGCAGCGCTCGTGCTGCGCCTGATCGCAGGTGGAGTCATCGCCCACAATGCAGGTGTCGATCCTCACGGGCGGCTGCGTTGGCCTCTGTCGGTAGTGGGGTCTCGTGGGTCCGGCATTGGTTGTCGGTGCTCCTCCTCCTCCCTGGGGTTTGCTGTGACCCTGAAGGTCCACCACCTCCGTTTCGGGCACCACATAGCCACCACTGCTCTGGGTGACTGCGTTGGCGGGGACAGCTGGGGAAGATCCAGGGGAGGATCCACCACTATTACCACTACTTCCACCACTAGCTACTGGAACAGTTCCCGATGCCGATCCTGGCAACTGAGGCAGTCGCGTGGCCGGAGTTGTGGCGCCCGCTGGGGGATCTGTGGGGTCACCAAAGAGATTGATGTAAGTGCGCTTGCCGTCGATGGAGACAAAGCCGTCGTCACCTGAAGCCGAGACGATAATGTCGCCTCCTCCTCCTCCGCCCGCCGCATAGGATCCGTATGGCTTGATGTTGATCGTCTGCTGGGAGCCACTGCCCTTGGGCCCCGGTCCCTGGATGGCGGACAGGGTGACGTCGAAGATCTCTCCGTATCCAGGTGGCAGATGCTGTCGCGTGGGTTGCACTGCTGCCGGCAGGGGGAGGGTGGGCGGTGGCCGCTGGTTGGGTGGTGGGCGTGGCCGACCGCCCGGCTTGAACTCGGGATCATCGAGGACTATCCCGGGTCGGGGTTGGTAGGGGGCGGGCGGAGTGGCATTGGTGTTAGCATTGGAACTATTAGGTGGTCCACTTTCAGTGGAACTCGAAGTTGATGGCGGGGTGGTGGTGGTGGTTGAGGTGGTGGTAGAGGTGGAGCTGCTAGTGGTGGTGGTGGTTGTGGTGGTAGTGGGTTCTTTGGAGGACGTTGGTTGGATGGCTGAAACCGGGTTGGAGGACGTGGAGATGCTCAGCGAGGAGGTGGCACTGGTTTCCAGGCCGGGTGTTCGATTGGCGGTCATGAAGATCACCTCCTCGGTGGAGGGATCCAGACCGAGGCTCTCCGAACTGTCCATGGACATGGGCACATAGGTGGAGGACATGCCCATCACGGTGTGCACCACGGAACTGGTCTCGATGATGGTGGTGATGCCGTCCTCCTCCGTGGGTTTCTTCTTCTCACTTCCTAATTTTGGCTTGTGCTTCTTCTTCGAGGGTTGAGTTGTCGTCGGTGGATTGTTGGTGGTGGAGGGTGGAGCAGGTGGCCCCTGTAGTTCATCGTCCACCTCTCCACCGCCAGTGGCATCCGTATCCTGGTCGGACACCTCGATGTACTGGGCATTGGCATCTTCATTGGAGAACTCCGAATCGTAGGTGGTGTCGGTGGGCTGCACCACATCTTCAGCTGGCTGATGATTCGACTCCTTCTCCTGCTCGTTCTTCCTGTCCAGTTGATCCTGCGATTGAGGAGCGGTGGACTGGACTTGCGGAGCTGGCAGGGGTTTATACTGGGGCAGTGGTCTCCTATTCCCGCCCACCCTGGTGTCAATTGGTGGGCGTGGCTTGTTGCGGTACCAAGGCGGACGATTGCTCACGAATCCCGGACGAACTGGTACAATCTGCTCGGGAATGGGAACACCAGTGATGAAGGGACGCTCGGGACGATCGAAGGGATATGGCGGTGGTCGCATCGAAGTGCCCGGCTTCTGGGCCTCGTAATCAATAGGGAGATTCTGGGCCTCGTTGATCCGCGGAGGTCCCCGATTGTTGATCCTGCTGGCCGACGGGCGACGGACACCCTGTGTATTCGCATGAACGTTGACATTGCCGTTGAGGAGCTTCACGATGCCCGTGATAATGTCCTGGATGTCGGGATTTCCGTTCTGCCGTGGACTATGCGGCGCCTGCGTGGCACTGGCCGTCGCTGAGGTGGCAGTACTGCTCGGACTCGGCCGAATCGGGGACCCCGACACTAGCGGTCGCAGGTCCCCCCGCCCTAAAAAAGACTGCTCTGAACTGGAACTCGAACTGATACTAGTGGTGCTTCCCCGCGAGAGGGTCTTTCCAGCCCTAATCCCCTGGTGCGTTCGCTCTGGCTGCTCCTCCTGATTATCGAACGTTCCCGTGGGCTTGATGTTGTAGTGAAAGTAGCGACCGGCTGACACATCCTTCTCCAGATCCTCCGGAAAGTTTACATCATTGGGTCCGATGGGAGATTGGCGATCTTGGTGGAGGATGGGCGACGCCGAACGCTCTACTCTCTCCGCACGCGTTTCGTTCTCGTTGAGGTCTCGAGGCGATGAGGGATTCTCGGCCAGGCCGTTTATGGAGTCTGCAACGGTGCTCTCGATGCTCAGACGGGCCGGACTGTCGTGGCTACTGGATTTGGGCGAGATCTGCGAGATGCTCTGCTGCTGGCCAGCTGTAAAAGTAACCAAAAAAGAAGGTAAATATGTTAGAAAATATTGAAACATTTAATTTAAGGAACTAAAGCAGTTCCAGATGTGTAAATACATTCGTAACCTATTTTTATTTGGTCAAAGGAATTTTGCTTATGGTTCTATTATCCTTGTGGAAGATAATTAATTTATTTAGAATTTATATAGCTATTTCCCCTCAAAATTCCAATGACAGTGTTACTAAAATGAACACATTTTAAGAAAAATCAATGGAAAATCTAATCTGATATAAACTTTTCGTAATCATTAATAAACTAATAAGCACTTCTGACAAAAATGCAATAAATATGTAAAATTAATCAACATTAACGGAATGTTTTTACAAACTATTCAATCATATCCATATCGAAAGATGAGTCTTTCATGCAGCTTTTATGCCATAAGAAAACGAGAAGAAAGGGAAAGAGTTGAGTGAAAAGAGCTTCGAATTCCGACGTTCAGTTTCCCTTGAATCCATCATCGCATCGCAAGAATCTTCACATTGGGGTTTCACTTTTCACTTGCCCCATGCACCTGCCCCTTCCACACACAGAGTGGCCCTTCCCATCAGCCACTCCGTCATTGTCAACGCGATTCATTTGCATTTTCAGAGGGCGGGGGGTTGAAGAAAACAAAGCCCAGCCCAAGTCGACTCGGATCAGTTTCAATCTCTGTCGCAGCCTTTGCCAGGCATCATTTGTTTTCGATGTCAAGTTGAAGCCACCGTCTTTGTCTTCTGTCGTATTCTTTTCACTCTCTTTGCATATAAATAATTGTGTTTGTTTTCCGTCAAAAATTGTGGGTTTGCGCGCACAACGTGTTGATATAGCTGATGGCTTGCATATCTGTCACAATGCAGAGGCTTATTACTGATTACCCTGGGTACCCAGTACTTGGATTCGTGGATTCATGGATACTTGGATACTCATGGCCTCGGGCCAGATCTGCACTCGCTTGGCAGCCTAGGAAGAATTTCACAAATTGCTACGTCAAGCGTTGAAAAGATGCCAAGCCGACGTTTCTAGTTGTTGTTGCGGCTGATTTTCATCATTTTCCTCGGATATGGCAGATAAATGAGAATGAGAAGAGCCCGCCATAAGCAACTTAAATATAGATTGTTGTCTTGTAGAATGCAGATGGCAATCGAATGGGGACAAGCACTTGAAACGAACCTCCCCTTTGCGAACGAAGAAATCTTGGAAAGGCACTCCTTATCGCATCCTAAGCTGCAATTTCCCACTCTCATCCAGGCAGTCATTACACAGAGAGAAAATATATAGTAACTAAGGCATTTTTATGAAACAAGATTGTCTAAAAGAAAGTTTTATTTGTTGTAACTTTATTTAAATCATTGGATCTTGAGATGATCTCATTTATATCATGCATTTTATTTAAACTTAAGATCTAAAAGATTTTGTAGTTAATAAAATTATATTTAGATGATTAGTTTCCAAGAAGATCTAATTTATTTCCGTTTTTAGTAACCCAATAATCACAAAGAATATTACAATCAATATTATGAACTGCATTTACTCTAAGTATTTAATAAAACCAGGTCAGAATGACTCTAATTTTATATGATTTTCTTTCAGTACCATATTCGACACCATCGATACTTAAGCTGTGAATTGTCAGACAAACATAACCGATCACACAGATCTCACTTAGCACTCAGGTCTGACCCATCTATTCTTTGACACCTTACCGAAAAGAAGATTTATTTGCCTTTCTTGGCTTTCTATGAATCCCCACTTCTTTTGGATTGTCAAGTGCATGTCATCTTTTGGGCTTTATGGAGGGTAGGCCAGAACCTGTTTAAGGTTGGAACAACAATCAAATTTCACACTCGCTCAGCGAAACACGTTTAGTTATTGAGCTTAACCCAATTGCCGCGCGGTACATTGTGGGTCTCGTGGTTTTCTGATTAAGTTCGGCACAGATTTTACTTTCACCTGTCGCTAAATCGCTAAACTGGCTTGCCTCCGATTGAAATACACAATATTTCTGTTTCACTTTCTTCGCGCCAGCTATTTGTTGCGATTTTGATACAATTAACGCTTCCTTTTGGGCAAAGCAAAACAAAAGGAGGCGACACAGTTTTCACTTTCCTTGCCTTGAATTGTTAATTTTCCAGTTTTCCTCTTGTTAAATTTATTGATTCCGAGGCGAGTCTGGTTTTGGGATTGCGATTTTGATTGGGCTGGCGGTAAAAGTGAGCCGGCGGCTGGGAAATTACCAGACATGGACAAGCTGGCTGAATGTGTAACGCAATTTGGGAAACGAAAATTGAATTCCATTTTGGAGCGGGGCATGCAACACTTTCACGGCCACTCCGCAACGAAAGTAAAACCTCTTAGTGTCCCCCGGTTTCCCTGGGCTATTATATATCCAGACGGGCTGGGTTGAATGCACCCGATATGACAACAACATGGAGACAACAGCAATGGTCGTCATTAGTTCCAGTGCTTGCCTACACTAATTCGATCGCTACTCCAACGAGGACGCACGACTTGTGCCCTGTCTCTTTGGGTTTTTTTTCCCCAGTTTCAGTTTCAGTTTTAGTTGGGCCCCAAGCCCAACCCACACAGGCGCCAATTCCTTCGCCTGTTCCATTCAAATTGGCGATTTCAGCGCCTCCAAATTGCCGACAAGAAATCACTTTCTATTTCGCTGCACTTTTCAACTGTTTCCCAACAGAAACCGAAATTAAGTCCGCCTGCTCGCCTCTAATGTGGGCAAAGCTGGCGTAGATAATTGCTTATGAAATACGACAATTTTCTGTTTCGACTTCAATATTTAACACACGTCCCAAAACATTGCGCATACGACATGTCTGCCCCCAGGCACTTTCGGTGTGCACTTGCGCAGGCGTAGAGGGCTGATTTTTAATATTATGCAATAATAACATTTAATGGTCTGCGCAAAAGGCAGGCGACAATTCGTTGTGTTTTCACCATAAATAGATTTATGTAATTACTTTTAAATAGGCAAGTTATGCAGGAAGGCGAATTTCAATGACAATGCAAGTAAAGTAATCACTTGGGAGTTATAATGTTTCAAATTGTAGAAAAATAATAATACTTTACAATTTCTAAAGGCCTATTTTAAAACTAAATAAACGATATTATAATTTAGTCTTTTGCCTTTATAAGTCTTATATAAAGGATGTAACAATACAATTATCTTTTTTTACCACACATACGAATTTATTGTTTGATCCCTTCACATTTCTTCGACTAATACCACTGTCTTCGATCAAAGCCATTAAAGTAATCTTCTACAACAGATCTAAACAAATCTCAACCAAATATTTCTCTCACCTCTTTTCATTTTTCTATTTTATGAGTTTGTTGCCTAAGCTTCTTTAATTTTTTTTTTGGTTTGGCCCATAAACATAACTAAGCCGCCCGATTGTAAATTCCGCAGACCCTTCGGCGAAGATTTCCATTAAAAAAGAGTGGTGGTCAGTCCCACATCTTGAAAGGCCATCTTGAAACAGCAGCCACGCCCCGAATGAAGAGCTCAAGAACCTGAAACGCCTGAGCTGAATCCATTCCACGCTTTTCTCGACGTTCTCTAATGCTGGACTATTAAAAATTTGATTTAGTGCTAATTGATTTCTTGGGCATTCGACTTTCGTTGTGGGCGTTTGGACCCAAATGCTGAGGAAGTGGACGAAATCGAATCAGCAGGGAAAGTCGTGGCGCTGTCGGTTCTAGTGGGGCAGATTGCCTTCATCCCGTCCGTGGGAGCTGCAGAGTCATTCCTCGGGCATTTCATTAGCAAAGCAAATAAAGTATCTTTGGCCCGGGCCCGAGCACTTGTGCAATCAAACCGTCAACTGGTTGGTGCTGTTGCCCAAGAGTTGTCTGCACAAACAATTGGCCATGAGCAGAACCTCAAGAGCGTCTTGGCCAGACTTTTCTCCGTCTCTCGGTATCTGGAATCCCAGTTGAGCTGAAATGCATGAGCTGCAATTAACAAAGTGACGACGACAACCGACACATGGCAGCCTGAGACAAGCCAAACGGCACTCCACTCCAGTCGACCCCAAGTGGAGTCTGGTGAAATTGAAGCATTTCGCTGGAAAACCTATTTTCCGTATCCATATTTTGTGGTTTTTCTCTAGCAGACACCGTGACCATGACGTTTGGCCTTTGGCACTGCACGAGTGTTTTTGCCTTTGAAAGCGCGTGCCTGGCAGTTAGATATGTCTAAAGTCTTTAGACCAATACAAATAGATTTTCTAGTCAACTATAAGAAGATTTCGGCATGGTTTTTTGTAAATATTTTAAAACGTTTCGAGGAACTTTTTAGTATTTTGTGAAGATGATATACCAAGATATTCAAAAATAAATATATTATTAAATATATTATATCAAAATCTTATTTCAACCAAAGCATATTCATTAGCCCAATTTTAGCCTCAATAAATCAAGTCAGCTTATTATTGTTAATAAAGTCAATTTGTGCAAATCAAGAAAATTTGCATTTATAAGTTTTTAGAGTTTAACAGACCATGCGAAAGATAAACAATGTGAATGAGAAATGCACTAAAAATAAGTTAATTTAGTTATTTAGCAACTTTCATTTTATTTCTGTTCATCTCCACCATTTTCTTTAGGTGTTTAGGTTGCATCCTTTGTATTGGCCCCTCAGACGTGGGTCCAAAGCGAATGACCTTAATCAAGGTCTAGCTCTGATCTAACCGCCTTAAAGACGGAGCCAAAGACGCGGCCAAAGTCGAAGCCAAAGCTAAAGGCGGTTGCAGTCCGACTGCATTGCTGGTTTGGTCAGGCTTCCGCAGATGTTTCTGCTGCACTTGGTTATGCTTCGCTGCCTGCTGTGGGCCAGCAAAGTCTAAGCCAGGCCGAAAACCAACAGGAGTTGGGGGAAATTTATAACCTGGATGCGCTCTGTTGGCTTTAATCGCAGCAGTGCCAAGAAACTGCAAGAAATCCTCGCATATCAATAGAAAGTAGGAGGCATGAGTAGGGATTCCTATCCCATGGCCGATTTAATGGCCGCCACTTATGAAATCTAATTGTCTCACATGCTTAATTAAGTCGCAGGTGGGAGCGAACAGAGAACCGAGCCCGGACCGAGGACCCGGCCCCTAATGGCCTGGCCAGAACAAGACTAAACCCTGTAACTAGCTGCAATTTAGCTGGCGATAAGCGATCTGCACGATCTCTTTGAGAATGTGGGGAGAATAGTTGAAATCGCTGTCTTTGGTGCAGCCCCTTTAAACATGCCACGCGAATATTTCTGGAGTCGATAACTTGGCTTGGGTCAGTAACCCAGTGGAAGGCGGAGCCCCCAGCTCTGATTGAAAAATTATATCCCAATGAGAATAAATGGAACACTGGACATGTAATAGAGCATCAGAGACGCAGAACAGATGACGAACCTCCAGGCGAAACGCTGGCCAACATTTGAGCTTTAAATATATTGATTGAAAGGTATACCCTCTCTCTATTCCTCACATAGCCATAGTTCCCATCTCTCCGAACGAAACTGGGTCATTGTACCCACAGTAGCAGCCGGCTTAAGTATAGTCGCCAAACGGCCACAAGTTGCCAGCCAATATGGTCTTAATGGTCTGTGACAAGTCCAGCATTGGCTGTGTGTGCGTCAAATAAAAGTCTACAACAAGTGGCCAAGAGAACCGGCTCGCTGTCTCTGTATAGCAAGAATCCCACTTAATACACAAGACAGTCAGTCAGTCAGCTTTTTATTGGGCTATTTCCAACTGCGTGCCAAATAGAAATGGGGGAAATGCCAGTGTGTCGGTGTGAGTGAGCGTGGGTATTATTGTGTCATTCTGGTCGCTGTTTTGTTTGGATAGCCAGTTAACTGCACCCATTTAACGGTTTTGTATGCCCAGGTTCTTTTTGTCATTTCTTTGGTTTATTATTTGGCTTTGACAGGTTCTCGGATCATTTTATAAATTAAATTTATTTTCTGAGGATTTTCTGAGGAGTAAAATAATCAAGTTCGTTGTTGAAGTCTTTCGATTTGAAGTTCGACTTAAAGCAGTAATTATTTAATTTAAAAAAATATTAACGTTATTTGGGTTAAGAACAAAACACTATTATTTTCTGCTGAGTTCGTTTCCTAGGTCTTTAGTTTTGGGTGCTAAATACCAGCCAATCTTAGGTTAAAATTATATAGAACTTTTTTTTAACATTTCCTGTTACATGGGCAAACCCCAAAAAAGTTAACTGATGGTGCTTCGCTTTTTTTCTTGGTCAAATGAAAGCCTTAGACTCACTAAATTTAAAATTATATGCCAAAAAAAATCTGTGATTAAAAGATTCCACTGCAAACCGGTTTTAGGTGGTCTCCCAAAAAAAGCATACAGAACGAGCATAAAAAGCGTATTTTCATTGATTGCCATTGATTGTCAACGCCGACACATGTAAGGGTCTCCGTCTGCAGACACCCCACCCGGCGGCATTCCTTTCTGTTCTCCAGCTCACCGCAAATTAATCTGGGCCCACAGCGCCCCAGGACAACCATTAAAAAAGATCGGTGGAGAACAGCGAAAATAAAAACGAAAATAACAACGAGATAAATTGTGGGTTCAGTGTTCAGTTTGGGCCTTACCTGCCCATGGGTGTGTGGATGGGTCTGGCCGTCTGAATGCGCGATCACTGATCGTGCCTGGCAACTTTCGATGTGCTGAATTTCATTGTACAATTTTGGGCATCCCAACCCGAGAGCCGCTTCGCTTCTCTTCTCACGGGAAAGGGAAAGTATGCAGTTATTGATACGGCTTCGATTTCGTGTTTTGATTGGGCAATCGCATCCCAGTTGAAGCTCAGCCGGTGCTCGGCTCTAATTGAATGCCCCGGTCAGGGTGGAGAAACGCTTAAGTTAATTGAATATGAGAGATCAGCATGTGAGCTGATTAAGAGCTTGAACCGCTCGAAAATATCTGCGTGGAGAAGGAAAAAATACGCATCTTTCAAGTCAGCAAAACCGAATAGATTCAGGCATTGTATGGTTATAGGAAAATGGTTCTAGTATCAACTTAAATAGTGCCTTCAAAAGCTTTGGGTTGGTAATAGTTACAATTTAAAGATTATAAATTCATGATTTGTTGCGGGTTTTTTCGTCACAATTTTGTTAAAATATATGTCCCAACTAAAAGCTTAACATAAGGGAAAAATAAAAAAAAAGTTTCTTTTTACAAATTTTGGAATTTTTTCATAAAAGTCGTCCAAAAGCAGTATGACATTCAATTTTAAAGAACTTATTCCTTTGGAAAAAATACTACTTTTCGGAAGAAAATTAGCAATAAGAAATTATGGCAAAAACAGGAATTTAAAGCGTTTTCGGTCGTAATTCGGTTATAATTCTGTAACAAGTGAACAACACTGCACGCAAGTCGGGAAATTCAGTTTTTTCGACCCTCTTTGCAGCTGTCACAATCCCAGACTCATTTCACCTGCCTCAAAAGCCTCAAAAATGCCATAATTAATTGCGTCGGCATTGCCAGTTTGTGAGCAGGTGGCCCACCAAGAATCCCCAAAGATTCCCTGGCCGAGACAAATCCAAGCCGAGATCGAGAGAATATAAAAACCTGCCGAACGAACCTGCCTCTTGACCCAATAAAAAGTCAAGCGATAAATTTCTGCTCAGCCTGCAACGACGGCGGCCTCTTTCTTCCTCCTCTTTCCCATCAGGCAGCGAATTTTTTGATTATTTATATTTCTCCTCTCGCTCTCCGGAGCTTGGCAAGTGGGCCATGTAACCGAAATGTGCCAAAAAAGAATAAAAAGCAAACGAAAAATGTGAGGGGAAAATTGCCTGTGGAAGCGGCTAATCTGAAAATTTAATCAGCTTAACAGTTGGGAATGCAAGAAGAGATGTCTGGAAGGGGGGAATTCTGAGACAAAGGGGAATGAAAACGAAAAACCCAACAGGTTGCGGTAGTAAGTCAGCGGGTTAGAGTGTCACAACCGAACCCGATCAACGAAACCATCGATAGATCGCTGAATGATTCGCTGACTCAGCTGGAGACTATAAAATAGGGAATACGGGAACCGAAAAGCCCAACTCATGGCGCTTTCTTTGACACTTTTCCAGCGGCTCGAATGCCACATTGAGATTTCAATTCGCTCTGTGTATCGCCTATCGTACACTCATAGAAATTTTCCGGTAAAATCGCCCTAAAAACAAGGAAAATCGCCCTAAAACGGGGGTCAATGGCGACTAGGCAACAAAATTAGGGCAAATTGCCCTAAAAATACGGGTGAATTTGTCATACATTTAGGACGATTTTTCGTAGATCTAGGGCGATTTTTCTATTTTCAAAGGTAATTGCCCTAAAAATAAGAAATGAGACCCTTAAACTAAAGGCAGTTTCCTTTAAATCCAGGGCGATTTTTTTGGACTTAAAGGCGAATTGCCCAGGAAATCGGAAAAAATACCTTTAAACTAAAGGCAATTTTTTATAAATCTAGGGTGTTTTACTGGATTTTAAGGCGAATTGCCCTAGAAATAAGGAATAATATCCTAAAACTAAAAGCAGATTTTCATAAATCTATGGCATTTTCCCTGGTTTTATAGGTAAATTGCCCTAAAACATGCAAAATGCTCCCCAAAATTTCACAGCCATTTTTCATAAATAAAAATACAATTTCAATATATATTTTTTTTGTTTTTATTTTTTTGTTTGTTGTTATATACATTAACTACAAATATATTTACACGATTTATAGTTATACAAATTTACATACTCTCCTATTCTTATTGCTAAATGGATTATATCGGGTTTAAAAATAATAAATAATAAATAACTTTAAAAGAAACGGCTTCCCGAGTCTGCAATGGTGTGCTTCGCGTTCTTGCTCCCGGCGTCCTTTTTTGTTCTTGCTGTCGGCACCAACACTGAATGGATCGCAAGCCAATTTAAAGTTGATTGTATCTCTATTAAATGAAAACAGTCTAATTATTATATGATAATAGAAAAAAAGAGAAGCACTTACCTTCAGAGCTTTCCAAAAATTTGAGCAGGTTTATTTCCTGTTGCTTCCTTACTCCTGCTTTTAATAAGTCCGAAAAGTGGTTTGCGAAAGCTGGATCTGAAAAGCGTTCTCGATCTAAAAAAAAAAGAAAAAATTGTTAGAAATTAATATAAAAATGCACAACCAACACACACAATTTTCATTTAGCCTGCGATTGCGTTTGCTGCTACTCCTAGAAAAAAAAGAAGCAGCAAAAGCAAATTTCGAACACTGACGAAATGTCGCAATAGAAATTTGGGCGTTGTTTTGGCATATGCCCTTGTGAATGCTTTTTGTCCGGTGCATAAATACAGATTTCTTGTAAATATATACATATGTATGTGTGTATTCTGTTGCATCATCTTTTTAACTCAAGCATTATTTACATATACACATACATATATGTATACTCTTATTAATGATCTTACTTTGTTCTGCCACACTTCCAAAACTTCCGCTTCTGGACCGACTAGTTGAACAGGAATTTCTCCTCGTAGCTGCTTCCACTCAAATTTTTTAAAGTTTCAGCTGCATTTTCCTTTGTTACAGATATGTAAATGCAATTAGTTATTAATATCCAAATTGCACAAATATATATGTATGTACTCACCAGAAAACAGAGAAAGAATCGCCTCCCAAGTCCTTTAATAGCGTTTACATTTTTCACTTTTTCACAAACAAAAGGTTTCATACAAACACGTCTTTCACTGCCAAGCGCCCGAAAAATTATGACAAAGTCTTGACAATGCAACTCTTTCTAACCCCACCCTTGCCACTGCAACGGACGAAAAGTAGCAAAGAAGAAGAAAAAGGGTGGACTTCTCTAAAGTCGAATGCGCTCAGCATCAAAATTCATAGAAAAAGGTCCGCCCTAATATACACACACTTTCACTTGTTTTGACCTGTCAACCACACACACATACACACATGTATTACATATGTATCCATTAATTGCGTCTTAAAATTTCGTTTGACTCTTCCTTGTTTTTAGGGCAATTTCAGAACATTTTTTTTTGCTATTTTGTTCTACGTTTTAGGGCGATTTCGCCATAAAAAGAAGGAATAACTTTTGGAGTCGACTCATAAAAATTCGCCCTAAAAAACAGGACAAATTTGCCTTTTTGAAAAAACTAACCCTAAAAAAAATTTTCCATGGCGATTTTTCGTATATTTAGGGCTAGCCACCCGTATAATAAGAAAATTTTCCGTAGTTTTAGGGCGACCTCGGTTTTAGGGCGACTTTTCTAGTATTTAGGTAAAAATTTCTATGAGTGTATCGAAAGCCCCAAAAAACCGTTAGTTAGCTGGGTGTAACTGTTAACCGTAGCACTGCTGCTGCTGCTGCTGCTTTTTTCTGTTTCACTAAGCCATAACTGAATAGTCCGGCGCCCCGAGAATCTGTTTTTTCTTTTAATTAAGCTTGCTGTAAAATAATTTTCACTTCACCCAATTTTCCGACTCCACGTATGTAAATTCCCCCGGGCAGAAGCCCCCACCCGCCACTCCCCCCATGCTAATGCGGCTTATTAGCAGCATGAAAGGTTTTGGCCCGACTTCAAATGGCCCAGTAAACAGTGCAGTTAGCTTTAATTGATTCCAGCCCGCTGAGAGCTGCCCGCCTCAGTTGGCCGGATTCGTGCAATTAAGCGGTTACAGTGGAGTGGCTGCCTGGCGGAGAGGAGAATTGTGGATGGATGAAGCTTTCGATGGAATGCATAAGTAAATGGGAGCGACGGTGCCGCGGAATCCACTGCACTGTGTGCTCCTGGTTAGGGCTTAATTAATTGCCCTGTTCGCATGGGAAGTTGCACTCAGCGCGCATTAACAAGCAACAAATCTGTCTCTAAGCTATTCACTGAAAGAAAAATTAATTCTCTGCAGTATAAGCACTTGCCTACACTCAAAGTACACGCTACTAGTTAAGTATAACTATAACAATTGTTATTAACAATAGTTTCCAAAATTTAATTTTTTCAAATAGCTATAATTATTCTGTAAAAACTTTCCTATATATTTCTGTTTTGTTTTGTCAAGACAAACCTCCTACAAACTTATTAAATTTATGGGTATTTCTCTCATCGTTATTGATTTAAACCAGCGGTCGGCAGCGTCATATTAAGTAAGCAAAGCGAATTGTCCCATTCTCTGCCGTTCACGTACATTGTATTATGTGCCGACCGCTGATTGAAACTAAGCCCTCAAACAAAATATTATTTTACATGTTTTGGATATAAGTTATTTTTAAAAAATATAAACTTAAACTTAAATTAGAGAATCTTAAAAGAGGTGATTATTTTCCAGATAAACCTATTTCGCCAAAAAACCGCCAGCCCTCATACATTGTTTGTTCTGTGGTTAAGTTTTCCAACAGTCATGGTGGTTCTCGATAAGAATGTGCCTTTTTTCATTTATTTGTGAAATTATAAGGCAAATCTTAACTGTGTATAATAGGAGTTATTATAATAACAAAAACTTCTGTTAAGTCACAGCTACTGACTAATTAATGTGTTCAAATAAAAACCTTAAATTTTTTTGCAGATTCTTGTTAGGAATCCATGATATTTTCTTTAGGCTCCTTTATACCAATTCGTTTTTATGTGGCCAATTACAAGGCCGGATGACGGTTTTATTTTCACATATTGCATAAGCTCAGCTTCAGCGTCACTTAACGATTATAAACCACGCAGCAGGCCCAAGTCATAATAAACTTTAATTAACTTCGATTCACGCACGTCACGCACTTTGTAAGCGACAAAGCAAAATGGAACCAAGCAAAGGCAAAGAAAAACGAAACAGAAAACCCAAGCAAGAGTCAATGAATCCGGTATGAATAATCGCAATTGTGCAACACAGGCTAACCCAACCCTCGGTGGTCATCAGCCAATGAATCATAGCCACCGAGATGCGATCACTGCTGCTAGAAAACCCAGATGCAGATGCGATCGACCCAGATTTCGGGGCCTTTAAACCGTTTGAAATGTGTCACGCGGCGAGAACGAGACTCCGGGTGACATATCTCGATTTTTAGTGGGTCAAGCCCGTATTTCAGTGGCAAAAAAGAAAATTAACAAACTTCTCAGCGTGCCCGAATGACAATTGAACGCATTTGTGCGGGTGTGCAAACACCTTTGGCACTGTACTGCGCCAAAGGTGTTTGCACACCCGCACAAATGCACACTTCATTACGTTTGGCACAGTTTGGAGTACTATACCATAAGCTATTCGTATGAATACCCATCGGCTCTCCTCAGCTTTGCATTCTTTGTAACGCCTAATAAATTATGCAGCTAACGCAAGCTTTCTAAAAAGGAGAAGACGAAAATGAGCGGTGGAAATGGAGAAGAATAATCACGTACTGAGTCTGCCTGGAGCATGGAGCATCTTCATCACATGTTGGCACGTCGGGGCGAATTCTTTCTTATTTTTCAGCTTTTTGTGAACCGACATTCCTCGGAAATGTATCAAATTAAAAATTAAAATTATGCTCACGTGTGGAAAAAGTTGCTCGAGGTATCTGCGTTTGTAATAACTAAATGCTCGCTTGAGCAGAACCCTTGGTGAAAACACATGATTATTGCAGATAAGATCCATTCAGAACAAGTGCGAGAGATTCGCTTGGTTGGAGCAAAAAAAGGGGAAGTTTGGATGCAAGACGAAGTGGGTTCTTCAAGTGATGCACTAGAATGCATTCTGATTTTAAATTTTATAGTCTTATTCTACACACACAAAAAAACACATCGCGGACAAATCGATATGAGCATGGTAAATTTCTGGCATATCGTTTTTAGAGTGCAGTACCGATTTCTATCTCTTTTGGAGATTCTCTGACTTAGGAAAAGTGGAAAAAGCAATGTGACAACTTAAATTACGTTATTGGGAGCGAGAATAACTAATTCTCTCAATTCAAAATAGAGTGAGATACCATATAACGTCAAATCGATCAGCGTTGCATTTCACATTTCATATTTTGGGTAAATATATTCTATGGGAGGAAATCCTTAACCAATATAGGTTGTTTTTGGAATGGGTAAGGCCATTTGGAACAATGCAATTTTTTTAGGGGTCAAAATCCAATGGAGTTTATCAATTGAGAGATCTATGCAAAGATCTGGCGAAGATCATGGCCTTGCTATCTCCACTTTCATCCTCCCACTTTGTTCGACACCGTGAAAGTTCCTCAGCCTCAGCCTCACAATTAAAGTTCAATTTATTAACTGAATGCATGTGAAATTCTTTTGTTGGGCATGTCACTGTCGTGTTCCCCGCCCCTTTACCCCCACAAAACCCCCTTTCTGGCCAAGACTTACCTGTTGTTTGAACGAGGAGCAGGAGAAGAGCCAGTGGCAACGTCGACGCGGCCATGGCCATCAAGTGTCGATGGTCTCTTGGCATTCTATTGTTGGAAATTGCTGACGGCCGGGAGGTGCCTCGGCCCCCTCCCCCCTTTGTTGCTCCGCCGCCTCTGTCTGCGGCTCTACTCGATGGTATATTGTGTGTTAAATTCTGTGGCTTTCGTCGCATGTTTGCATAAACTACGAGTTCCGCGGAGGCCACACTCTTTATACCTCTTTGAGGTTTATTGTCAGGGGTTTCTGTTATTTATTTTCGGTATTTCTTTGTTTTTATTGATCCATGTTTTGGCTTTTACCGGGTGTGTGTGTTTTTTTGTAAGCTGAAAAGAGGGAGAAAGGTTGGTTAGAAAAGCTTAAAATAATTCTAAGGTTCGTGTCTTGAGTCTTTTGTTTTGCCAGAGTTCTTTTTCGCACTTTTCGCTGGGAATCTGCCTGAGATCTAATCACTCGGCCCCTTGAGGTGCCACAAAAGTTAACTGTACTGGTTTGTGGTGGACATTATGTTAGTTAGCCTCGGGTCGAACCCCCATTAACTGGCAGTAGTAGGTACTCCACAATGGCCACCTTTACATAAGCAGCGGCCTAGTGAGTCAATAAACCCGGCTATCTAAGGAAAACACTTTCAGAAAAACCCTAAGCTGTTACGTAAAGCGAAGCGTTCCATTCAGGCAGTTAACTGAACTCGGCTGATTGAAATGCTAATTTTGATTGATGTCCAAGCTGCAGCGAAAGTCGGCTAGCAATTTGAGGTGTCAGAAAGCAAAAGTGAAATTCACGGAGTTATCAACTGGAGCAGATCGGCAATATGTCGTCAGTCCTAATCGATTCCTGCTGCCCGAGATTACCCAATGTCGTCTGTCGTGCTAATCAGAAGCCAAAACAAGCTGCGGATCGCAGTAGACCGCAGTAACTGAAGCAATTGCCGGACATTAGATGGAAAGTGAAAGCATCCAGAGCGGCAGTAACCAGCGGTAACGGAGGTAGCAAATGGAAAGGAAAGGTAAGGTAAGGTAAAGGTTGTCTCTGCAAGATACTCTCGTATTTACGTGATCTCAGATCTCAGACCGGATCGGTGGTCGTATGCCGCCTGCAGTTGAGTCATGCCTCGAGTCCAGGTCTCTGATATTTTGGCAGCTCTTTTATGGTTCGGTTTTGAAAAGGAACCTTGAAATATCCGCGCTCTGTACGCTTGAAGAATCCCAGTGAAATAGAAAGTTTTACGTGAGCAGCCAGAAGAGCAAAACCACAACAAACTCTACTCCATTTTCTTCGTGGGCGAGTCGTTGTGTCTTTGCTTTTCGGTTTTCAGTTTTCTGTTTGCTTTCTGGGCCTGTCATTAAATGACTCCATTTTTCAGCGGATTGTTGTGCTTTTCCATTGAGCGATTCGCCCACGCTGGCGCTTGTTTACATTTTCATTGGAATAATTTTTGGTTTTATCAACTTTGCTTTCTTTTCGGGGATTTTCCTCAACACCCAACGGAAGTTGCAGCGGCGGTAATTAGTTTTCATTTCTTTCCATCATCTTCAGTTAAATGACTCATGTGATTTTTCATAAGCCACTTTTTTTGGGGCTTTGTCTTGTTGCGTAACCGTTTTTTGTTTTTCAAGCCGGCAAAAGAGTCAGAGAAAGGTGAAGGTGGATAAAGGTGAAGAAGAAAAAGGGAGTTGATATTGACAGAGGGAAAATAAGAGTGCCTGAAGTATGATATCGAATATTGCATAAGTCCCAGATCTTTAGGATTGTCCGTTTTGGCAAAAGTCTTTGTTATATTCTGTGACGGATACCGGTTTTTTTTGTAAGGGGTTTTCCATTTATTTTTCACCCGATTGGTGGATCCGCGCATGGTTATATCGTTAAAACATCTGTGATATTGTCATTTCCCCTCCTCAAGACTCAAGACTCAGTACATAAATTTTCTTGATTTTCCTTTTCGGACTCACCTCAAAGCGTTTCCATTAATCACACGATTGCAATCGTTGAGATTTTGATTGATGTTTTTTGCGTGCAGCCCGCAGTTGCACGTTATTTTCAATTAGATTTTGCACATAAATAACGTTAATAATGGAAAATTTCACCAGCTGGTTCCAGCTAAACTAACTGCAAGAAAGGCACACCAAATTGAAGATCTCGCCGACCCAGAGCCAAATAATCCAGCTTGGGACCGGACCGGACCAAAACCGAACCGAGTAGCCGAGTAGAAATGCGGTTTTGCGGCTTGCGCGGAATGCAAAACTCTAAATAATCGAAAAGCAAAAATCAAGCGACAGCTGCCCCCTGGAAAATTGGCACAAGTGCGCTCCGAAATGGCACAACTAACAGTATCAAGTGCTGGAACAGCAAACGGGAATTGGGAATCGGGAGTGGGCAGTCTTCGACTCGATCTTGGACGTGGACTTGGCCTAGAGCAATTTAGCGGACATGTGTAGGCCGGCAGACAGGTTGCAGCGGACCACGTATCCGGTTGGGGCAACCTGGCGGATACGCGATGCGCTGGCAAAATGTAAGCCTAATTAATTCTGCTTCTCTATTCCTGTGCCTCCAGAGGGGCTCTCTAATTGGGAGTGAAACGGCGGACAAATTATGAATTTGCAACCAATTTCACAGCAACCGTAAACAAAAGCCGCAGACAAAACTAACTTGGCCACTCAGTCGGTCGGAGGCAAAAAGGTAGCGCGAAAAAAAGAAAGTTTTTTGAAGTTTTCGTTTGCTGCCGCCTTGGGGCTCGTATGTACAATATATTTTTGCTTGTCTACACACACAAACGCGCATCGCATCGCATCGCACAAATATCATTTATTCGGTATACGTTAGCATATTCACTTGGAGCAAAAAAACACTCATTTCTTTCTTCGGCTCACTCACACGCAAGCGCAGCCTGTGGCTCTAAGTTATTCACTTTTCATAGACTCGACTGCGAACGCACACACTCGCACGCACTCGAAGCCCCGATATCGAATAACCCGACGATGGCTTCTTCAATTCTCTGGCCCACAATCCGCGCTCACCTTCAGCAACCAAGAAACCGTCAACAGGTGCGCACTGTTCGAACGCTCGACTCAAACTGACTGCAGGTAAAAGCCGAAGACTCTGCAGAGAGCCGAAGAAACGAGAAACCTGAGCAGCGATCGCTGGCTTGGCCTCTCTTCGGAAGAGTATTCGGGAGTGGAAGATTCGCTGGCTCGTCTTCAACTCAATTCTTCAGAGTAAACATTCACATGCGGGAGTAAAACTAGTATTTGGCAAAGATGTTCCATTTCAACTATCTTTTTTAATTAGAAAATAATAATATCTATATTAGTTTTAAAAATTTTACCTCGAATACTTTAAAAAGACTTAATACCAGGGAACGTAACTGTTATAAGTTTTATTTTAAAAATCACACTTTAACAGTTATTTTCTGATTTGTAAAGTAAAACTCAAAGAATAACTGTTATTTTTTGAGTTTTATAATAAAAGTTGACAAATAACAGTTATTCGTCGTGATCAAAAATAAAACTCAAACTTGATTTATGGCGATTTTGTGGGTAAACAAAATTTAAAAAAAATATAGGTATAAAATATGCGAGGTTGCCTTTTTTAACAAATTTTTAGTAAGTTATAAAAAGCACGGGTATCACGTTTTTTTTAATTATTTCATTTTTTCAAAAATGTCAAGGGAATAACTGTTATTCATAAAAATCAAAAAATAACAGTTATTTTTTGAGTTTTATTATAAAAATCAAAAAATAAAAATCATTACGGATTTGTAAACTACAATGGCTAATAAAAATTGTGGTGTATTTAAAAAATTTTTAGGACCCTTCTAAGTGCGTTATTTTTTTGTATGAAAAATTTACAATAACAGTTATTTTCGTTCCCTGCTTAATACCTTTGATCAGTCATATCTAGTTTAAGCTCACAATTCTTATTCAATATTTTTTTCACAATTTTGCCTATGATAACAACCAAAACATTTATACGGAATTAATTACCTATGTTTCAGAAATCTTATTTGCCTATTTACTTTAAGCACAAGTTGAATTAAAAGAAGTTCTCTTTTAAAAGAAGTTCCATAGCGTAAAGGGGTTACCTGGGTCCTATATTGAGCAAAACATTATATCTTTAGCAGAACTTTTATATTAAGGGGATGAAATGTGATATTTTCCAAAAACTTATTTAAATTGTGTTATTAAATGCAAGATTTTAAATATTTAGAGAAATCTTTTTATATTTGTTGTTAAAATCGAAACATCTATAAGTATTAATCTATAAATCTCTCTTAAAATCTATAAATAGTAGGTATTTATTCATGTATGCACTTAAGGGTTTTCTTGTTATATTTTCTTTTCTAATTTGCTTGCTAGAGTAACCAAAATTCCACATACAAATGGACTTATATTTCTGACAACTTGCTCTGCAAAAAGCTAGCTCTACCTCCAAAGACTTGGGTGAGCTAGTGGCACTGACACAAGCCACTTGAACGGAAACAATAACAATTGAAAGTGGCAATTTGGCGAGAACACGCTCCTTAATGCGATCGCGGATTAAGATTGTCCCAACGAGTCCTACATATCTGGATCGAAGGCCATTTCCCAGCGGAGCTCATTTTAAGCAGCGGCAATTACTATGCAAATGACCAAGGTTGGTTCCGCTGATTTTGGCTTTCAATTGAAAATGGCTTGCAAGAAAACCGAGCTCAGCGTTGGAAAAATGATGAAAGAGAATCCAATCGAGGCAGTCTGTTCGATCGTCTGCTCATCTTGCCACAAAATCATGCCCCATGACCAGTGAAATTGTGTTTGCCGGGCTTGTTTTCTTTTCTTTTCTTGTATTTTTATTTTATTTCGTTTTATTTTCCTTCCCTCCTCTGCGTTTTCACACTTTTCACGAATCGACGTCTCCATTGTTGGGCAGCTTTGCTAATGGAATCGGCAAGCAGCCACCATTAATTGAGCACGCTGGCGGCTTTAATAGTTCTCGAGCACCTGGGTATTAGTGTCAGAGTGGCAGCGGTACTCCGCTTTAATTTTCACAATTAACTTTATTTATTCAATCATAAACATGTGCATTTAAGGGTAGGGTAAAGAGAGAACAGGACTACATGGCTAGTATTTCGGGAGCTCCGAGTAGCGCGGCGGCGTGGACCACAGGACGCTGGAGTTGCGCTTCAGCTGGCTGGGATCGATGTTCGGGAATATCTGCTTAAGGTCCGGTGTGGTGGGCGCCACCGAGAAGAAGCTGTCGATGATGTCCGTGGGGCAGTGGCTCTGCATGGCGATCGCATCGCCCCTCACGTGGCCTAGAAAACAAGGATATTTAAATGTCGGTTTAAGGGAAATCAACTGATCTTACTTCGACTCCAGGTGGGCGCCGGCGGGCGCTTGTGCGTGACCTTTCCCTCGTCGTCGGTGGAGTCGTCCTCGTGCAGCATCTCCCACGTGTACTTGGTCTTCGGCGGCGGCGGCAGCATCTTCTTGGGCTTCGCTCCGGTCAGCTGCTGCAGTTTCTGCTGCTCCAGCTCCTTCATCTTGGCCTTCTTCAGCGCCTCGGCCTCCTCCTGCTGGCGAATCTTGCGCTGCAGCTCCTCCATCTCCTGCCGCTTGCGCTCCTCAATGCGCTTCCGCTCCTCCTGCTTTTTGGCTCGCTCGGCGGCCAACTTAGCCATGCGCTCGGCCCGCTCCCGCTCCTTGGCCTCGCGCTGCTGGGCGGCCTGCTGGTGCTTCTGCTCGCGCAGCTTCTTGCGCTCCTCGGCGAGATTGTGCAGGCCCTTGCGGAAGTCGTCGCCGCTGTTCTCGCGCGACAGCGTCTTCGTGGAGGTCGAATTGGCGGAGCGGAGGTTCGTTCCGGTAGCAGTCTTCATCAGGGTGGTGGCCTTCGAAGCGCTAGCAGGTCCCTTCTTGGGCTGCGCCGAGCTTAAAGGCAGCGCGCTGCTTGACTGGGTGGGCGTGAAAAAGCGACCCACTGTTGGAGCAGGCAGCTTGCCAATCTTGGGAGTGTTGTTCGCTCCCGGCGTGCCCTGTTGGGGAGTGGGAATAACTGATTAAGTGGCTGTAAGGCATTCATAAACACCAAAGTGAAGTTACCGCTTCCTTGCCCCTTTTAGGACGCATGCTGTTCTGTGCCGCATTCTCGAACGCCTCCACGCGCAGCTTCACGGGACTCTGCAGCAGTGGGCTGTGGGATCAACAGAAATACTTTAAAGATAGATCACATATAAGAGCATAGGAGCTACTTACTTGAAAAGCTCATGCGTGCGCGTAGGCAGCTTAATGGACTTCAAGCTCGAAAGCAGCTTCGCTGGCGGCAGCTTCTCCTCCAGCGACTCGTCCTCCGTGAGCAGGCTGTCCTGCTTAATCGGCGGCGCCTTCCTGTCGTTGGAATGCACCTCAAACGTGGCATCCCCGGCTGACATCCCAATGGGACTGTCGCCAGTGGGCGCGGGACCCAGCACCATGGTGGCATTGGAAATCGTCACCGTTTCGTTGGCAGCCGGCGGAGCAGCTGCAATGGGCGGACCCTCGAGTGCGTCCTTGTATATGGAGCGTTCCTGGTTTGGTCGCGACTCCGTGCTGCACTTGCGCGTGCGCGACGAGACGGGAGAGCCCTTGTCCAAATCGCTGAAGCGCTCCACCTTGATGGGTCGATGGTTCTCCACGTCTTTCTTCTTCTTGCGCCCCTTCTTGGCGACCTCCGTGGATGTGGTGTTGGTCGTCGTGTTGCTGGCCACCGTATCATCGGGACGAACAGCCTCCAAGGTCGCGGAGGAGACGGTGCTCGCATCGGTGGGAGGTACTAATCCCTCGTTGCTCAGCTTCTCGCGCTTGATCTTGACGCGCAGGGTCTTCGTGGCGTTGGGATCCTCGGCATCCTCCTCCGGCGCCTTTGCTGTTGGGACGACTGCCTCCGGTTCGGGCTCCACCACCGCCTTCTCCTCCTCGGCAGGCTTCCCACTGGTAGAGCTGTTGAACTGGGACACCCGCTGCTCGCTCTCCACCTTGATCTTGATGCTCTCCTCGCTGCTAGGCCGCCGCATCTTGCGGTTGAGGGGAACTTCCTTCAGCAGCTTCTCGCTCTTCAGCTTGGCGGCGCGCTGCGGCCGTCCGGAGCCTAAGGTGGTGTCCGCCGTGGCGGGAATGGGTGGCGGCGGCATCAGCGAGGCCGTGGAGTTGAGCTCGTCCTCGGCGATGGCCAGCAGTTGGGAGTTGCTGACCCGAGCGCTCTGTCGGAGTGAGGAAGTGTTGGTCGTGGTGTCCGGAGCAGCTGGAAGGGAAGGGGGTGGGATTAAGATGCTCCTTCATCTGCTGATTGGAATACTCACCCTCGGGCTCATCTTGATCCTCGGCCAGGGAGGTGAGTCGCTTGGGCCGCTTCTTTGTCTGCTGCGGCGTCACCGAGGAGTTCTCCTGGCTCTTGGCCACCGGCGCCGTGTCCGCCGCCGCCTTGGCCTCCGTTTCCGGATGAACGGTGCCGTAGAAGAGTTGGTCCAGCTCCTCAAAGTGGGCCTAAAAGGGCAATAAAAATACGACGCCATGTTGACTGTGCAGGAATTTGGGCTTGTGATCCTGGATCCTTACCTTGCGCAGCACCTCCAGCTCGCGCCGCAGGTCCGGGAGCGAGCTCAGCACGCCCAAGATGTCCTCCATAGCTAGCGACTGTATCCTGAATCTGACAAATTGCAAAATCAGGATTCGATTACTTCGTTTTTTTTCAAATGGCGGCAATTGAGACGCGCGTCCGCTTAGTGTGACCGCGGTGGCTTTTTATACCAATTAAATTGGTTTAAATATACTAAAATACTTCTTGAAACGGAATGTTTGGGTGGTGTCTTGGCTAGATTAGCGGTGTCAGTTAACAGATTTCCAAAATTTTACAACACTGTACGGGAGAGAAATTTCCCGCGCAAAATGAAAAACACAACCCAAACTTGTTTTTAGGGTGAAATTTTAAAGAATATTTATTTTTTACTCAAAAGTAAAAATAAGTAAGTAAATTGGACAATTAAAAACAAGTTTTTTTAACGCTGCCAGCTAAAAAACAAATATTAAATTGAACCAGTTCCCACTGGTTCCGGAAAGTACCATCTCTAGCAAATAGTGTTGTAAATCTCTTTTGCACCCTAATTTTAGACAAAAACGGAAAGATAGAGGAAATTATAAGGCGAGGAATAATTTATTTGAACAAATTAAAGCTAAATAAATAATAATAAGAGAAAACAAAGCCCAAAGACAGTAAAATTATATCAACTACCCCTCCAGTGCTGTAAAACACCCCCCGCCGATAGTATCGCCATGGCGAGCTGACCCGTTCGCCCATCGCTAGCACATTTGTTAAAAAATTTGCAACAAGCCAACGAAAATCGACCAGGAACGGTGGACAGCAGGAAAAACCGCGCGCTCTGCGACGACCACCGTGGGATGCACATACGTACGCGCACTTGTGCCGCGGAGTAGACACAGTGCCCGCGAAACGCGCGACCAGCGCCGCGCCAATCCCCCCGAGAAGCCAGCTGCGATCCCGCCTAGAAATGGGCCTCGACTTCGATGCGGTGGAGTACTGCAAGGGCGTCAAGAGCCAGCAGTCGCAGCCGCCGTTCGCCTGTCCCGTCCGCGGCTGCGACCGCAGCTACAAGACGATCATGGGCCTGCAGTATCATCTGATGAAGTACGACCACGACAATCCCCAGCCACTCACTCCGGTGCTCACGCCCAGCCGCAAGAAGGCGCGCTCCCGCTCCGGAGGCCATCACTCCACGCCCCGCCCGCCCAAGGAGCACCCAGCGCAGCCAGCAGAGGCCAGGAACGGCTGCTCCTCTGCCGGAGGAGGAGGAGCATCCGGAGGAGCAGGAGCAGCTGGCCCCCTGCGGCAGTTTGCCAATCCCGAGTCCCTGGTGGCCTACAACGAGGAGGAGGCCACCGTGACGTTTAATCTCGACGGCAAGAGCGTGCGCCTGGGCATCGACGACGCCCTGCCGCTCGTGGAGGAGGAGGAGTTCGCCGCTTTGGTGGCCAGGGGCTGCATACTGAATGCCGACGCCCCGCCGCTGGAGGAGAACGCTCCGTGGGCGCGCGTCCAGGTGCCCGTGGCCCGGGTGGCCGAGATTCCCGACTACCGAGTGCCTGATGCGCCGCCGCGGCCGCTGGCCTACTATCGCTTCATCGAGAAGTCGCTGGAGGAGCTGGACGGCGAGGTGGAGTACGATGTGGACGAGGAGGACTCCGCCTGGCTGGAGCACATGAACGAGGAGCGCCAGCGGCTCGGGCTAAATGCCGTGGGCATTGACACAATGGAGCTGCTGATGGACCGCCTGGAGAAGGAGTCGCACTTCCAGGCGGCCGCCAATGGCACGCCGACGGGCGTCGAGGTCGACGACGATGCGGTGTGCTGCATTTGCCTGGACGGCGAGTGCCAGAACACCAACGTGATACTCTTCTGCGACATGTGCAACCTGGCGGTGCACCAGGATTGCTACGGAGTGCCCTACATCCCGGAGGGCCAGTGGCTCTGCCGGCGCTGCCTGCAGTCGCCCAGCAAGCCGGTCAACTGTGTGCTCTGTCCGAATGCGGGCGGCGCCTTCAAGCAGACGGACCACGGCCAGTGGGCGCATGTGGTGTGTGCTCTGTGGATTCCGGAAGTGAGGTTCGCGAACACGGTTTTCCTGGAGCCCATAGGTGGGTATTATCTAAAAAATCCCTTTATATTCCCCATTAATTGCTGTTAATCTTCTTTAGATTCCATTGAGACCATTCCCCCTGCCCGCTGGCGACTCACCTGCTACGTTTGCAAGGAGAAGGGCCTGGGCGCCTGCATCCAGTGCCACCGCAACAGCTGCTACGCCGCCTTCCACGTCACCTGCGCCCAGCAGGCGGGCCTCTATATGACCATGGACACGGTGAAGGACGGCCACAACGACTCGTCCATGCACGTCCAGAAGTTCGCCTACTGCCACTCGCACACGCCGGCGGACGCCAAGCTGAAGATGAACGTGCCGGACTTTGAGGACACGCGCCACAAGATGCGCGAGGCGCGCAAGGCGCTGGCCAAGAAGCGCTCGACGGCGCCCGTGGTGCTGATTCCGACCATTCCGCCGGACCGCGTCCAGGAGATCGCCACCATGGTGACGATGCAGCGCAAGAAGGAGTTCCTCGATCGCATTATCGCCTACTGGACGCTCAAGCGGCACTATCGCAACGGAGTGCCGCTGCTGCGACGGCTGCAGAGCCAGGGCAACAACCACGGCGTCATCCAGGGCAACGGCATCGAGGGATCGCCGGACACGAACGAGCTGTACCGGCAGCTCAAGTACTGGCAGTGCCTGCGGCAGGACCTCGAGCGGGCGCGCCTTTTGTGCGAGCTGGTGCGCAAGCGCGAGAAGCTGAAGGTGGCCTTTGTTCGGCTGTCCGAGGAGGTGGTGATGCTGCAGCTCAATCCGCTGGAGGCGGCGCTGACCAAGCTGCTGGACTCGCTGGAGGCGCGCGACAGCATGGAGATCTTCCGCGAGCCGGTGGACACCAGCGAGGTGCCCGACTACACGGACATTGTCAAGCAGCCCATGGATTTGGGCACCATGCGAACGAAGCTGAAGGAGTGCCAGTACAGCTCGCTGGAGCAGCTGGAGGCTGACTTCGATCTGATGATCCAGAACTGCCTGGCGTACAACAACAAGGACACGGTGTTCTATCGCGCGGGCATCCGGATGCGCGACCAGGCGGCTCCCCTCTTCGTTCAGCTGCGAAAGGAATTGCAGCGGGATGGTCTGCTGGAGCGTACGCAACGCTCGCACGTCGATCATGTGGAGGCGGAGGTGGAACAGGAGCTACGCTTGCTGCTGGCGGCGCCGGCCGGCGAGGACATTGTCCAGAAGCTGCTCATCCTGGCGGACAAGTCGCAGGTCCTGAAGAATCCCAGCTATCGGACGAAGAAAATCAAGCAGATTCGGTTGGAAATCACGCGGATGCGCAAAAGTCTCCAGAAGGCGAGATTTGCAGCGGTGAGTTTTGGCTCTATCTTTTGTCGTTCCATAACTAATTCCTGGCTATTTTCCAGCGACACTCGTCACATGGCCACCAATCCCAAAGCGAAGATGAGGAGACGTCGGGTGCTTCGCCTTCTAAGAAGCGCACCCGCAAACGTTTGAACAGCAGTGCGGTGGACATGGAACTGGCCCATGACGAGGAGGACGAGGAAGAGGACTCTGACGAGGACTCCATGGGCGAGGGCGAGGATAATGTGTCGAAGGACTTGCTCAACTCCACCCAAACGCCGCCCTGCAGTCCCATCAAAAGTCTGAACAACAGTAGCTCGCCCGTGGGCATCAATCGGAGGTAAGTGTGATTTGCAGAAGCTATAGTTCTGCTAAATAGAGGTAACAAGCTTTCGAATTCAATTGCCCTTCTATATTAGAGCCCTGCGTGAATCATTTAATTTTTGCCATGAAATTTCTAATTTGTTTAATTAATTTTCTAATTCATTTTCTATTTTTTCTAATTCATTTTGAATTGAATGAATGAATGAATAATTTTTATGAATTTAAATTTAAAAATAAAATTTAGGCAGATTTAATCACAAAATTATGGCCCTTTCTTCTTCAAAAGAAATTGTCGTTTGATGCCATTCATTTTTAATTTTTTTTTTTGCTTTCTTTTGAGAACAAAATAAATAAAATTCAGGCAGATTTAATCACAAAATTGGCCCTTTCTTCTTCAAAAGCAAATTGTCGTTTGAAATATTTTGGAATTCATGCCATTCATTTATTCAATTCTGTTAAACTCAAAATTAACAAGAAAGGAAGCTACCTTCGGCCAGCCGAAGCTTATATACCCTTGCAGATAAAGTAATACTCACTCGGTACAGTTCCAGGGATTCCAGATTCAGGGTTCCTATTTTTGAATTTTGTTTTTAAGTAGTCAAGAATTAAAACGCCTACTTCCTACAAATTAACAATAATTTTCTTATATATGTTTGAATATTCCTATGGGAGCCTTAAGATATAGTGGTCCGATCCGGCTCGCTCCGACATATGTACTACCTGCAATAGAAAGAAGACTTTCGGGAAAGTTTCATCGCGATAGCTTTAAAACTGAGAGACTAGTTCGCATAGAAACGGACAGACGGACAGACGGACATGGCTAGATAGACTCGGCTATTGGTGCTGATCAAGAATATATATACTTTATGTGGTCGGAAACGTCTCCTTCACTGCGTTGCAAACATCTGACTGAAATTATAATACCCTCTACAAGGGTATAAAAATCTTTCAATTCTATAAAACTCCAAATTCTAATAAATTCATTCATATAAAACAAAAAATTTAAAATAATTTATTTAATCCATTCATGCAGGGCTCTATTCTATATCTTATATTAAATCATATTAAATTGAGGGCAGATACTTATAGAACTATAAACTCACTCAAATCCCGCATAAATCCCCTCTAGAACCGCCATATTGCTGACGCGCAAGTCTCAGGCTGCCCTGAAGCGACCTTCGGAACCTCTGACGACGCCTGTGAAGGAGGAGCACCACAATTCGCAGTCATCGAACACTCAGTCCACCAGCGGCAGCTCATCCTCGGCCACCACGGCGGCCACAGCGGCCTCCAGTGGCGCAGGCCCCCTGAATCACGTCCTGGCCTCCGCTGCGCCCACAGTCTCGAACTTTGCGTTGACGCAGAACAACAGCAGTGGTGGCGGTGGATCCCTTGCATCCGGCATTGGACTGGGAGGTTCGTCGTCGGGAGGATCGGCGGCTGGAGCCAGCTTAACCTCCACTGGCCTCGCCATGAACAGCAAGTTGAACGCGAGTCTGGCCAGCAAGTCGCCCAAGAGGCCGGGTCGCTATCGTCGGATACCCGAGGTGAGGCACAGCTCCTCCATGTCACCAAAGAAGTCGCCCAATCCGGCGGTGCCCGTTCCCGTTCCCGAGCCCCTGCCCTTCGAACGAATCCCGGACAGCTTCCGGGTGTATCGGGCCAACAATCAGCGCGACGTGAGCGACAGCGACGATGCGCCCTCGCAGTCGAGCAGTCCGTGCAGCAGTTGCTCGGACTTCAGCATGTCGGGCAGTTGCTCCGACTTCGACAGCGACGAGGCGAGCGATGGCGACGGGGAAGCTGACCGAGAAAGGGACTCCACGTCGCAGGAGGGCACCACCGATGCCATGGACTTGCAGCACGCGAGCATCAACAATGTGCAGGGAAACAACAACGGCAACATGGCCATCAGCAGCAGCAGCGGCGGCAGTGGCGGCGGCAGCTCCAGCGACGACGATGACGACGATGAGGAGCGGCCATTAAGCGCGCGGCAGAACAAGGCGTTGAAGCTGGGCACGCGCAGCACACCCACTCCGACGGCAGCTTCGTTGACGGCGGCACGGGGACGTGGCAAGCGGCGCAGCAATCTCAGCGAGTCCACCAGCTCGACGGCCACGCCACCGCCGCTGCTGCAGAGGGCGGGCAAGCTGCGGTCGGCCACGCCCAATGCCTCGCCGCTGGTGAACAACATTAAGGCAAGGAGAAATACCATGGCGGCTGCCAGCACAACAACGCTGACGAATAACAACAAGTCTGCGTCCTCGGAGCGGCACAATCACCACTCGCACGGCCAGAAACCGACGTTGGAGCCACTGCAGCTGGTGTGGGCCAAGTGCCGCGGATATCCCTGGTATCCCGCCCTCATCCTGGATCCCAAGACGCCCAAGGGATTCGTGTATAATGGAGTACCGCTGCCCGCACCGCCCACCGATGTTCTGGCGCTGCGCAAGAACTGCCTGGACGACATTGTGTTCCTGGTGCTCTTCTTCGATGTGAAGCGCACCTGGCAGTGGCTGCCGGCCAACAAGCTGGACATCCTCGGGATCGACAAGCAGCTGGACCAGCAGAAGCTCGTGGAGTCGCGCAAGCCGGCCGAGCGGAAGGCTGTGAAGAAGGCGTACCAGGATGCGCTGCACTACCAGAGCCAGGTATCCGATTTGGAGGGCCAGGGACCCGATCCGATCATGTGAAAGCTGATGGCCCGACTGCAGCTGTAGGCGCCGCTCGAAAGGCTTTAGCCATTTAGTATCGTATTTTTATATCTCGTTTGTTGTTACTCGCTACTCGAAGATGACGCAGAAGGCCCTCCATTAGAGTATTTCGTTGCGAATTTCCAATTTGCACTGCAAGTGTCTTTGATTTTCGTTTGTTGCCAAGTCACCTATACCATTATGTACAGTTTTTGTAATACGTTGGAGGATCCTATTCTTTGTACATTATTCGGCCTTTGTGACTACGATTATGAAATGTTAAATAGATCCCGAAATCGGTTCGAATCACAAGAACATGGAATTTATAACCTCAAGACGATTCACGCGAAATCAAATCAATGTTTAAGTTAAATAGTTTTAAGCTCGCCTACAGTTAAGCCCAAAAACAACCATACAAACGGAGAAAAAGAAAACAGTAAAAACAAGTTAAAAATCGTGTAAAAACTTAAACCGCTATATAGAGGTTAGAAAATGATTATGAACATTTACAAATTACAAATTACAAATAGCATTACAAATTGTATAGATGTGTGTGTGTGCGCGTGAGTCTCTACATAAATCGATATATCTCTATATGCAAATAGTGTACGTCTTGATTTCCATATGAACAAATAATATATTTGATTATTATGATGTATTAGGAAGATGAGGATTATTATTATTATAATTACTGTGTGTAATTAATGCAAAAATTTCGTATGCCTAAGTGGAAAGCGTAGACAATTAAGTATTGAAGTAGTTGGCTCCAAACTCCCCAATCAATCTCCCCAAGTCCCCCCGCCCCAAACTCAACCCGACACCACCACCTTTGCCCTTAACAAGATTGAATATTGTTTAAATCTAATGGTAAATTAAATGCAGAAAAATAAATGTTTTAAACAAAACGGTGTTAATATTCATTTCGCAATTGTCACCAAAAGTGCGTCAGTGAGGTGCGACAGGAATTGACTTATATTTACTTTGATTATCCGCAGTTCGTTCACCGCGTTTTGGCTGTTAACAGTGTCATATTCACCCCACATCAATTATCACCCGGGCAGATGTTTTGTTTTACAGTTTTTCGGCAGTACAGTTTTGGCTCGGCACGTGATTCACTTGTTCTCGGTAATTGACTTTCGGTTTCAGGGATTCACTTTGAAACTTTCTCAAAAATTTTGAAATTAATAACCGTTTATTTTATTAAGCTATAGTTCACTTAACAGTCTCCAAAAGTTCGGTACAATTTCAAATTATTTATTATAATTAATATTCTAAATAAATAATTTTTTAAAAACTATTTTAAATACTGAAAAAATGTAGCTTACATTACCTATAATAATACCTATAATTTTGATATTTTAATCCCTTAATAGAAGCTGAGACAAACATTTATTTTTTTAAACTTTAATTTTTCCTGACTAGTTGCTTAATTTAATTTATTATTTCTAACATCTTTCCACCTTTTTTGTCGTGGAAAAAAGGTTAATAGTTTTAAATTCACAAGTCACGGCCCAGAAACATGATTAGGCCAATTAATTTGAAAGGCAAACATTAAAATTAAACCATAAGATTGAGCGAAGCGATTGAATAGACGGTCAAAGCAAAACATAAACAAAGTGATTTTTTCATGAGAAATTAAGTTGTTTGCGTGACAATTGCAACGCACAACAGAAATAAATCCTGAAATATTTCTACGCATTTCTCACGTGCTTAGACTTGAAAAACCGCAGCAATTGTGTTTGGGGCCTCCATGCACAACCACTCAAGTGCTAAGCCCGGCTCAAAGTTGTCAGACGAGGGGTTATTAAACAACTCAATTTGAATTTAACTGTAGATGATAGAACGCCCAAAATCGCCAGCCGGCTGCTGGCCTTAATTATTAATGCAAATTTATTAGCGGCACTCGTTGAAGTTGTTGGTGCTCGAGTGATTACCTGTGGTCCGGTTGTTCGACCAGCGAATGAGTGGCCACTGCAGGCCGGCCAAGTGCCAGGTGTAGGTCATTGCGTTGGCGCTCTAATTGATGTTTTTATTACGCGCATAATTACTATCCCCACATCTATCATATCTATTGGCCCCTTCAAACGGAACTGAATGCGCGGGAAGTTCCCAAAAACTCGTTTCTTTATGTGGGGCCATGTGACGTCAAAGACGGTGCTCCGAATCGGGTACAAGAGTTTAAAAAAAGAATATCGGGGTTTGAAAATAAATGGCCTTGATGTTGGTTCCATAAAACGAATGCCGCATCAAATTATGAGGAAAACCTTTCGCGAAGTTCAAGCTCCTGCTCCGCATCGTAGTGATTTTTACTGGGTTTTTTGGGGAAGTTGAAAAATACCTTTTTTTTGTGGTCAGAATTTTTTTTACCATGATAAATAACTTTGCGAAAAATGTAAGCTCTTGCTCCAGTTCAGCCTCCATAAGCTGCTCGGAAATTTTGTTCGGGGATTTATTTGACTTCTTTTTTTCCACTTTTTTATTTGTGAGCCGTCAAAATATTTGCTTTGGGGTAAATACATTTATTGCTGACGTTGGTGGGCGATTAAAAGAAACATCAAAATAGCAAAAACGTAGTTCATTCAGTTTGCAAACCGTCGATTCGACTGTTATTGAGTTTTCGCTGTTAAATTAATTTAAATTCGCACGCAGCTAAAATGACGTCTTGGGTTATTTTTTGGCCGCTATTCGCACGTGATTTACCCAGCGTGCACCGAATAACCTGAAGAGCTTGATATCATTGGAGTTTTGGAATTTTCGGCGGATCTGCGGTTCAAGTGCATTTGTTGGCCATAAACTTTTGCCTCGCTCTTCGTTGCCAAGCAGCTGTGTTTTTGAGATCTCGGAATTTATTGACTCACCAAAGATCCGGCGACAGCTGATCCGGAAAAGCAGGCAGAATCGTGCTTAAAGCGAGCGGCTACACAGGAAGAAATTAAAAAAAGGTATAATAAAGTTGTGTTTAAAAAGAAAAAATTACCATAAATTGTCATACAATTTTTTGAAAAAGTTAAGCATAAAAAAAGATAAAGAAATAATTAATTTTAGAACAAGCGAATACTTTCTCCCAGTGCACTTTCAGTGGCGTGATGAGATGGCACACCATGTTCAGACATCTTAATGAACCACCGGGACGCGCTAATCAACGGCCAATTAACACCTGATGAATGCAGCGTTCGCAGATTGCGTATCCGCCACCGATTCGCATTTGCCGGAGTTCCATATGCAAATCGCTCTTTGCGGCAGATAAGATAAGCGACAACGTGGCTAGCCGGCCGTAAGCACTTTGAGCTGCTTTAATTAGCGCGGACGTGCCTCCGTTTCCATTCATTGATATCAAAGCGATCGGACAACAGAATCATTAAAGAATCAATTGTTCCTGACGCACACGCGCCCAGATCTTTACCCCCAAAAAGAAAATAAAATAAAAGGAAGAAGAACAAGTGGCGACGATACTCTCATCGACTGATGATCATAGAAATGATGATCCAGAAGCTTCATCATCGCAACTACGTCACATGGACAACGTGACTGTGGTCAGTTAAAGAAAGAGATCTATACTAGAGTTAGCTTTCGTTTCGCCTGGCAACAGATCCCCACAATCACCATATGCATAGGCCGGAAGAAGTGGAATGTTATGAAATATTTCAGCTTGGGAAAGTTGAGAGCCCCCCTTCTGACAAGTCTTACGTGTGACTTCGGAGGTACGTACGTCCATTACCTCAGAGTGCGAAATTTGAAAACCTCTAAAGCTGTCAAGGTGAATATTTTGTGAAAATCCAGCAAATGGAGCAGGTAATTGGGCCAGCATGTGATCAATGAATGACTCTTTTCCGACTGGAAATTACCATCACGAAGAAAATAATCAGCAGTCGCAAGATAAGCTACTGTTCTAATGAGATAGCCGTAGCCCATGATGTTCTATATATATGTTGACTTATGTTATACAGTTTTTATATAATCAGCTTGGCTATATAGTCACTGCATACGATATAAATGGGTTTATAGAACATTTTTGAATGAAATTTGAAAATAAAATATTTAAAAAGAAGATTGCGATTCCATTGAAAATTGTAGATCCAAATGAAATCCCCACAAAACTGGTTATACATTAAAGCTGAGACATCTCCAAATTTGTTTGAACTGGCCGAACCCATGTGATTCAGCAGCAGATGTTTGTCCCCTCGGATCAGCCACCCATTATAAATAAATTCCCACCTTCCTTAACTTCTTTCTACTTCCAATCGAGCCTCTCGATCGAATATATGTTGTATTTCTTTGTGAGTTGATTTAAATATAAAGCGAATTCAGCCAAAAAACCACAAAACTGTGCGGGAATATAATGCCGGCGATCGACATTGTTTAACCTTAATTCATATTAGCCTCCGTCCAGCGCCTTTTGCATTGGCCATATAACGGCGCCGACTGGAATTAACTTGAATTTATTGAGTGGCGGTCGGATCGGCAAACCGGTTGCAGGAAGCAGCTGAAGAAGGGGCACCCAGAGCCGCCATATCGAGTGACTGATCCCCCCTCATCCGATCCTTCCCTGCCGTTCGATTTGCAGGCGCGACCAGACGGCGACTGTACAAAAATGATCAAAATGACCAAGACTAAATATAAATTAACTCCTGCTGGCCATATTTGGTAGCCCGGCTGATCGAAGCAGGAAGGGGCAGCCACATAAGTGCGATCATTGAGCCTCTTTGACAAATTTAAATAATTGTCCCGAGCATAGAGCGTGTCATTGATGAATCGATGGGAGATGGGCGACCCTTCACTCGATTGAAACAGGCCTGCAGTCCAAGGGCCATAAATTCCCAGCAGCCCAGCAGGCTAAAAATAAAGTCTGGCTTAACCTTGAAGCATAACGGAAGAAGCCAAGCGAAGGCTGGTCCTGTTTTGGATGGGAAAAAGGGGGAAGGAGGAGTCCAGGCCAGAAGTCTGTGGCCAATTAAGTTCGAGATAAAGAATCCCAGCGACCTAGGGCAACAGAATATTTATTGACGCATCCTGTAGGGCCGGCCGCTGGCTCAAGGACACCGACAACCGCTTCCACTTGCGGTTCTTTTCCACTCGCCGAGATGCGGGTATAAAAACCCTCGTTGGAGAGGCCCAACCACAACAGTCTTCCAGCAGCAGTAGTCGAAGTTGTAGCGAAGTTTTGGAGCCAAGCAGCCCCGGAAGTCCTACAAGTCGCTACCCAAGAAGTTACTCATCGCAAGCGAAAACCCAACTTAATATATACTTAGTAAGATGCGGCTTTTCCTAATTGGCCTGCTGGCCCTGGGTTCGGCGAGGGCCTTCTCCGTGATCCGCACGAGTCAGCCGCATGCGCAACTGGTGGCCTATTCCCCGGCCAGAGGCGAGTTCCCCGTGGTCAGTGGTTTGGCCCAGGGATACGTGCGCTACTACGATGGAACGGGGGCAGAAAGGCTACTGCCCTACAACTACCCGGAGCCGCTGAACGGCATCCGGGATCTGTCCACCTCTAGTCTAATCCGTTCCGGCCTGCAGGAGCAGCAGCAGGAGAGCCAACAGATTGCCCTGTTCCGCGCCTGGTGCGAGCAGCGCTACCAGGCCATGCGCCTCGAACTGGATCGCCTGAAGGAGCAGGGACTGAAGCCCACGCCCCAGTTGCTGGCCCAGTTTGAACCCCTGGAACAGATTGTCAAATTCGCCGCCTTCGAAGCCGTTCCCGGATTGACTCCCGAGGTCCAGCGTGCCCGCGATGAGCAGCTGCGGATCTGGAACGAGGCCAGGCTGGAGGTCCTACGCGCCGAACAGGCTCAGCAGTTGCTAGGTCAGTCCATGGAGTACCAGTACCAGTTGAAGAAGGAGGAGAAGATGCCGCTGGAGCAGCCAGTTCTGGTGAAAACATCTACCCCCCAGGTGGTTAGCCGCATTGATACCCCGCAGACCCACTCCTACGGACAGTTTGCTTCCAGTCAGGACAACCTGCTGCTCAAGACGGCCACGCAAACTGCTCCTCAGCCCGTGGAGGAAACCGCCGAGGTGAAACTGGCCCGCCAGGAGCATCTTAAGCAATTCAACGAGGCTCTGCTCCGTCAGCCTGCCCAGGAAACCGCCATCCTGAAGACCGTTCCCGGCATTCAGCAGCCCATTGTCAAGAGCACTACCACTACCACCTACGAATCCCAGCCAGCACAAATCCAGGGCATCTTCCAGACCAACAGCTACCCAGATCAGCAGCCTCTGCCCATTGAGGAAACGCCGGAGGTGAAAAGAGCTCGCGAGGAGCACCTCAAGTTATTCAACGAAGCGCTGCTTCGTCAGCCTGCTGCTTCCGAGGAACCCATCCTGAAGACCACGCCCATTCAGCAGGCCATCATCACCTTCCCCGATCAACAGCCCATCCAGGAAACACCAGAGGTCAAGCTGGCGAGGGAGGAGCACCAAAAGCTGTATAACGAGGCCATTCTCCGCCAGCCCATTGAAGTGCAGCAGCAGCCCCTGCTGTCCGCTCCTCAGGCAATCTTCAAGAGCCCCATTGCCGAACCCCAGGCACCGCAGCCCATCCAGGACACCCCCGAGGTCAAGTTGGCCCGCGAACAGCACCTCCTCCTCCTGAGCCAGGCCAAAATCAAGGCCGAGGACAAGGTGGCCGACATTGCGGACATGATTCTCCTGGAGGAGCGTGAGCGGGACAGGGAACGTCTGATGGAGCTGGAGATGCGCAAGCAGGAGGAGAAGGAGGCCGAAAAGGAGCGCCAGTTGGAGGCGGATCGTCTGCGCGAGGAGACGCGCCTCTTGGAGGCCGAGCGCCTGAAGATCGAGCAGGAGGATCGCCTGCGCCTGGAGAGCGAGAAGCAGGAGCAGCTCCAGCTGAAGGCCACCCAGATAACTAGCTTCCAGAAGGACACTCCCGAGTATCTGCGCAAGGCGGAGCAGTTCAAGATCATCAACAACCAGGTGCAGCCTCAGCCAAGCATTGTGACCCAGCAGCAGCAGGTGCAGAATGGCTTCTTCCTGCGCATCCAGACCAATCAGCCGGTCGAGCAGCCAGCCAATCCCTTCCTGGTGCGCTACACCACCAAACCGGCGGAGATTCAGGTGCCCCTGCAGACGCTAGTGCCACTGAAGCAGCCCCTGCTTCAACCTCTCTCCCCTGCCATCCCGAACTCCCAACTGAAAGCCGGCTACAGCTCATCCAAATCCTCCAGCGAACTGGACAAGGCCACCAGGGAGCACTTCCGTGCCCATGAGATCGCTCTGGAGCAGCTGCGCCTGGCCAACCTGAAGAACCCCTGGACCCCCGACTGCCAGCACTAGGAAACTAAACCGGGAAACCTCCGAATTGGAATTGAAATCACTTGCATTGCCTTAGGTTAGATCACACACAACTCACGTACACCCATAACCCACCCATATCACTCATACGCATACTCGTACACCTGTATACATAGCTTAGCGATTCACTCCGAGTCCCGATTCAAAATGCATTCAGTTGAGAAACAACGCAAAAAAAAAAGAGAAAACAGCGGATTGGATTCGAGATTGGGTGGGTTGGTGGTCGGTTCCGCCAGGGGGTGGAACAAAGGAAATGGCTTTCTCGAGTTTTTACTGTTATAGAACGTTCCAATGCTAATTTCGAGTCGCCAGATTGTCGGTTCGATCAGCATGCGCATAAAATGCTAAAATTGCGCCGCAAACTGGCACAGATGAAGATGTTATCTGATCTGATCGATTCAGTTCTTAGCACTTGACGAATAAATAACAAGTTGGTGCTATATATACTTCATTAAGAAGTTCAGCTACAGGATACTCTATAATAATACGGGAGTTTCGAGTGCAATTAATACGAATATTTAGGTAAAGGTAAAAAGACTCAATGCTGTAAAAAATTAGAAATTTTAATGCTGCAGTATTTGCATTGGAACACCAAGAAAGTGCAGCTATGTTCCTTAATCTGCATAACAAATTTGGTAACTGCAGCCCGCGAATGGTGTCACACTTTTTCTAGCTGTTTATACAGAACTCCGCTATTGACCCTGATCAGGAATACATATTTATGCACCGACCGTTTCTCGAGTTTCTTTAGGCCCGTTACACAAATCTCCATACATCCGATATAGCCTTGCGTATAGCGTAGCGGACTTATGAAAATGATCCACAAATGTATTCAGAACGCAATCCACTTAGCGTCCACAAGCGTCCGCTACGCCACCTTCTCACTGACCTATCGCAAAATGGAAGCGACCGTTAATCGCCGCTGGAATTGATGAAATTACCGTTGAAATCAAATGCCCCTCACCCCTATTCGCCCACCTGATAAGATTTCTCCGGCGATTACGTGGCGTATGAGTAATGGAAGCGTGTCGCGGGCGAAAGTGACTGAAAGATGTTCTATAATATCAGACCATATATGGCTGGCATATGATATCTTAGTTGGCGGATGCAGAGACTCTTGATAAGATGGTTACAGCAGAAGATTTGGTACCTATTTATATTTGCAGAATGCGCTGTCTGTCGGAAGTCCAAAGTCCATCCCATATGAATCACTCTTGGGGGCGGAACATTTGCCACCGTATTCCGCTCACATGATTATTCGCTGGCGCGGTCCAAAGTCTGAGGGGGAGTTTTCGGAGGGGTGAACCAACCACCACCCCCTCTTTGTGGCTTATCTATGGCCCATCGAATCAATCGAATTGATTGAGCCATATCGACATGATACGGCTGATGCAACATTCGGCTTTAGCACGGCTAGACAACCTTTGTTGTTGGGGTTACGCTCCGGTCGTTGATAAGCCTCCGTTTTGGCCTTGCTCAACTGGATTTGGGCCATGCCAATTTCGATTCCAATTCCAATACCAATTCCATGCCGAAATGAAATCGAACCTGGGCCAAATGCGCAGTTTGCCGCTGGCCTTTGGCTATGTGCGAATTATGTGCGCGTATTTATAGAAACCGCTAAGCAAATCTCGGTTTGTGTTTACCTTTTGCAGGCGGCGGCCCACAATGGAACAATGTACGGGGAAGTGATTGGCCGAAACACCTTTCGAATCGAATTCCCCGAAACGGGAAATATTTTGAAAATTTATTGAATAGCCAAGTGTAATGAAAAGATTCTTTCCATCAATTGCTTGTACAAATATATACAATTCTAGGGGATTCCTCACGGTATATTGACTTAGATTAGCCAAGTAGTTTATGAAGATTTTTTCGGCGAATTATGCATTTGATTTATTAGCTTTGGTTGCAAATTGCAAGCAAAAATGTATCCGAAAATGTTAAGGGGATTTTCGCCATATGACTTTTCGGATATTCCAACTTACTTTCTTAGCACAGGGATTTTTAGTGAAAAATAATAATAAATCCAGCAAATAATCATAATAATCATTGAAAAAGATAGGTATAAATAAATTATTTATTTTTGCGATTATCTAAAGCAATGTAGTTGCAAAAACAAGAGAGAACGCTATAGTCGGGTGCCCCGACTATCAGATACCCGTTACTCAGCTAAAGGGAGTGCGAAAGAGATGGAGAAAAACTTTGATCCGGCGTAACTTTTTAACGAATGGTCCGATTTAAAAAATTTACATTTCGATAGGTATTGATAAACACAATAAAACTGCATTTTTACTTTTCCAAAATATTGAAATTTTAAAAATCGTATATAAGCGATTGTGGGCGTTAGAGGGGGCGTGGCACCCTTTTGAAACAAACTTGCGCTGCGTAGGAACTCCTAGAATCTGCATGCAAAATGTCAATCTTCTAGCTTTTATAGTTTCCGAGATCTCAGCGTTCATACAGACAGACAGACAGACAGACAGACGGACAGACAGACGGACAGACGGACATGGCTAGATCGACTCGGCTAGTGATCCCGATCAAGAATATATATAGTTTATAGGGTCGGAAACGCTTCCTTCTACCTGTTACATACTTTTGCACGAATCTAATATACCCTTTTACTCTACGAGTAACGGGTATAATTAGTACAAATGAGTTTAAGCCAAAATTAAAATAAATTACATTTCATAACATAACGAAAATGGGTAACTACACATTTATTGCAAAGGAGATTGTCTTATGGAAATGTAATAAACCAATAATATCCGTCCTCTAAAATATCCAGTGATTACTTACCCAATTCAAGGTGTTTATCACCTCCCTGCCAATGTTTCGTTTAGCCAGAAATCCCTATCAAAATCGCAATCGCTTAACACATTTAACGACCTTACCATAAAAACTCAACTCCCCCATTTTAGCCGTCTCCTTGGCCATAAAAGGAAATGTCAGTCCGGTAGTTCCCCCCATCAAGTCATCAAGTGGCAAGCAAACAACGGCACTTTCAGTCGCAGTCTCTGTCGCTTAAATTTTGTTTTCTTTGGAAGTACTGATAACGCCAATATAAAAGCCACAGATAAATAAAGAAAACTGAAAACAAACAGAACTGCTGATACAAAATTTTCCAACAATTATTTGCGTTGATATTTATGCAGAATATGTGTTATTGTTGCCGCTGGTATTTTTAGCAAAGGCGACAAGTTATTTTTAACATTCCAGGTTATTTTTGGTCCGAAGTTAGTGCGCCGCAAACGATAATAACAAAGACACACTCGTGTTCCGGCCATTCCATCAGTCAAAGCGACGGGTTGCCAGCCAATCTGAGCCAAAAGCGTTTGCTTTAAGCCATGCAAATACCGCCTGGAACAACTAATTAGTGATAAGACTAAGATAAGCGGAGCTATTGACGAGAAAGTGGGTCTTCCTCGTGGAAAGAAGGGTTCTCCTTGGCGGACCTTGAGTTTATTTTCCGACCCGTCACCACAAGTTGTATTCAATACGTAACTGATAAGATAAAAGTATAGTAAATCGCCATTTTTAATGATCAATTTGTTTTTGCACTTATTTTTAAATGGACGGGCTTATACTATAAGCGTTTTAGTCACTTTCGTCCCCAGAACGAACTCAAGGGGTATGAGTGTGGTATATGATGTTGTTATTGTTACCAGTGCTCCATATGTTCAAGCGGTTTATTATTTCCTTCCCCAATAATTGAGATTGGCGACACACTAAAGTTTGTTGCTAGGCCACATAATTCGGGAACACTACTAAGTGAAAGGTTATGAAAGCGAAAACGTGATATGATAGTCACATGCGTGCGATTATCACGTTTTGCGATAACTTTCTTTTTGTCTCCAATGGCAAACAACTGGAACTTTTTTGCTTGCCTTTTCATGCTGCTAGTTTGAATTGGATTCACAATATGTTCTAATGAATCTTGTAAATTTTAAATAAGAACTAAAGTATATTTTTTAAGAATTTTGCTTAATCGATTTTAATTAAACACTTATGTTTAAAAATATTATAATATTATGAAAAATTCTATCCAAGAAAAATAGCTTAGGGCCGCTTTCTCGAGTCCCTGTCAAAGTCCCTGATAGCTATCTGTTCGAAAAACTTAAAGACCAGATAAACTGTTCGTAAAAGCAAATCCGCTTTCTCGACTGCTTTAATTTATCTGAACGAGAAACAATTACAGAGTGCTGTTAACGCACTGTAAAGTGCAAAAAATGGCATGCTTAGATTATTTCACCAGCTGTTTGGGTATAATTCAAAGGAAAAGTCAACTGTGATTTCGTTTCTTCTTCATAGTTGGCTTTGGGAAATCAGCTGTCATTCTATCGAGCCGAAAACGCTTAACAGGGACTCCGAGTCCCTGTCAAAGTTAGCTCTCACATTTATGCTCGAGAAAGCCAAAATCCCTTAGCAGGGACTTTATCTGTTCGAGAAATGTTAGCCGGCACTCGAGAAACCGGCCCTTAGAGATTTAATTGTTAGCAAATCTTAAAGCAAAATCATAGCTTATGAATCACATCATAATATATTTCTCATTAATTGTCATTGTATATTAAATTACAAATTTTGAAACAAAAAAAGTACTAAACATCCGGTAATAAAAACGGAAATCACAGACTAATGTTTTTTAAAATAGCTTCCTCGGAAGAAGAATATTATCGCGGTAATCGACAGCTGTGGAGCAGAACGCCCCCAAGTTTTGCGTAATTTTGTTTGCCGGCAGCAAACAGTTTTCAAGATATAATATGTGTTTGTGTATAGTGGGTCAATCCTCCACATACGCACCCCTATCGCCTCGCAACAGAAGAAATCGCCTCCAAATATATGCCAGCGCCCATGTGATTTTTCGACATTGACGTCACAAAGACATTTGCCGTCGTCACTGTTTTGGCAGCATTGATAAATTCGAGCATAATTTTAGAATCCTCTGGCCATTGTTCAGTTGTGTGGGCGTGGTGCCTGAGGGGGCGGCAACCGCCTCCTTGATCTTGGGTAAACAATCGCGGTGCGAATGTTTGAATGTTTTGTTTGTCCGATCGGCGATCATGCGATAACTTCATTAACCCCCCCAGAGGATCGTTAAAAATCATTTTTTACGCCGCCATAAATTCGTATTTATACCTTCGGTATCGGTATTATGAGATTTTGGGGGCTGAGCTGCAATTGCAACAAAGGATAAGCCGAGATTCGGTTGACAAGATAGCGGGACTCTCGGTTTTTGACTTACGTGAGAAAGTTTTACGACATTGACGCAGTTGACGCAGCTGGTCGACGGGCGGTGGGTGGTGGGTGGAGAGTGGAAGGTAGGGTGGTAGGGCGCGAATCAATGTTCTGGCACAATAACGGTATTGGCGACACGCTGAGCGGCGGATTGTCGCACGATTTACGTAAGCAGGTGAGATGGAGACGGAGGACAGGAGGACATGTGGCCCCAGGTTCGTCAGGTATGCAGCGGAACCCCGTAACTCTTATCACTCCAAAACGTGCTCGAACATGTCGACGGTCGAATCGCCAGGTGCAGTTGGCCCTCCAATCAGAATCTCGGTCGCAGATCCCCCGCAATTAATCTAATCAGTTTCATTCGGCACGCGTTGAAGGGAGATTGTACACTGGGAAAATAAATATTTGTAGTGATTAGTTGTTGTTTAGGAACTTAAAAGAAAATACTAATATTTATTGAAAATAATAGTAATAATAATATTTGTTTTTTTGTTATATTTAATGCTGAATGATAATATTATTGTATTTACTTAAAAATTAAAACTGGTTACAATAAATTATGTTGAAATGTCATTTACCACTGAACTCTTGTGATTGTAACTGTTTTTTAACATATTCTTAGGATTTATTTTATTAATACGGCTTTTGTTTGAATCAATATTTAGTGTACATATGTAAATAAAACTTATGAACTACACTCAAAATAAAATTAACCCTAAAGTCAAGGAAATCGCCCTACTTTTGTCTTCAAGACAAGCTCGCCCTAAATTTTAGGGTCACAATTTTCTATATTTTTGATTTTTTTTGACGTCATATTTCTAAATTTTAGGGTAGTTTTACTAAATTTAAGGGCAAAAATTTCTAAAAAGTAGGAAATTTTCCTAAAAAATAGAAATGAAAAACAAAACAAAAAAACATGTTCAATCGTGATTTTTTTTGTATATACGTATATATTATGTACTCCTTCCTATATACATATGCAGGCGTTGTCTGTCTTGTATATTGTGAATGTTAAAGGTTATGTATTTATTATTATGTATTTGTGCTTGGATTTCTTATCTAACCAAAGTCAAATGTGGTTGTAAGTGTGGACTACGGGACTGCGGAAGATTGGGAATGTAGAAATTATGATTAGTTAATATTTTATCTTCATGAAAAAAACTTACATTTTTACTTGTCCGTCGGTGAGAATCGAACCCGGGTCTCCCGCGCGAGGAGCGAACGGCCTACATACTGGGCCATTGTACCACTTAAATTTGCTGTGGCAAACCGAGCATTGTATGTAAAGGGTGAAGCGGACAACACATTTGAATACTAATTGCATAATTTTGACCATTCGCGTTTTACTTATTTACATACGTATATACATATGCATATATTTATGCTATCGCAATTTATATTATGTGTAGTATATAGTAAATAGCTAAATATAAACCAAATTATTTTCGGTTTACCGCTTGCCATCAATAAAAAAAAAGGAATAATAAAAAAGATTAAAAAAACAAATTAAAAAAAACAATAAAATAAATTAAAAAAAACTAAAAAAAAAACTTAAAAAAAAAGGTAAAAATAGTTTGCTCTGGGACTCGAACCAGGGTCGATTCGATTGATAACCAAGTGCTTTAACCGTCTGCGCTACGAGTACAGCCGCCCGACAGCTGACAAGTTCTGGCATTGAACATTTTGGTGTGCCAGAGCATGTGAAAACAACTATTTCTATTTTTTAGAAAAACTTTCTACTTTTTAGGAAATGTTTCTATTATTTAGGGTTAGCTTAATTTTAGGGTTAGGGCACTCATTTTTAGAAAAGGCGTTGCCAAAATATTTCATTCTTTTGTTTGCCTTTCTATTTTTCAGAAAATAATTTCTAATTTTAAGGGTATTTTTCCTAAATTTTAGGGTGATCTTAGTTCATGGTAACCATTTTCTACATTTTAGAAAAACTTCCTGGATTTAAGGAAAACTTTCTTGACTTAAGAAAAATTTCCTTAGATTTAGAAATAACTTTCTTGTATTTAGAAAAAAGAAATTTTAATGGCGATTTTCTAAAATTTAGGGTTAAATTTATTTTGAGTGTAGCAAACCTTTTTGTATTCTTTTTGTAAAAAGAATTCCCAAAGAATGAGAAATATCAAAGCGGTCTGAGTTCTTGTGAAATTCATCGAACCAGCGTTAATTTTCCCACAAAGAGTCACGGAAAGAGATAGCCATCAAGTGTGCAAATGAGATAGGTAGCGCTCTATAAAGTGAGCTCGCTCTGATAGAGAGCGTTATCAAATTTGTTTTATGGCCGCGATAAACAGCAATTAAATATTGGAGTTCGACCGTACCTGTCTATTTTGCTCTCAATTATAATCGTGGCGCTAATTTCACACGAACTTGTTTGTGCAAATATTTAACCTATCCCTCGTGGGCGGGGGTTAATGGGGGTGTGGCGTACCATAAAGTGCAATTGCGTTTTACTCCAGCCTTATTTAACTGTTATATGGACCTATGTTTGCCTTTCCGATTAGTTTTCCCACCGAAATGTGCGATGTGCTCCTGCTGAAATTCGCAGATCATGTGAGAAACCAGACCGAACCGGTTCGAGTGTGAAATAATCGTCTGCTAGACATTTTAGTGGGTCACTTATTAGGAAGCCTTGTCTTAAACTAAACCTAATTACTCGGAAATATTCATGTTTTGGCAAAATTAAAATTGGAATTTGACTTGCTTCTTGGAAATACAATCAAAACGTTTCCAAAAAACATGCATAATTATTCAGAAATCGCAATGTTTGTTTCCCCGTCAAATAATCTTTAGTTTTTTTGTTATTTCCTAATTTGGCAGACAGATTTGTTTCAAGCTAAGCACACAAAATTATTCAGAAAATAAAATGTTTGGCGGTTGTTGTTGATAAGAATTTTGGTTCTCGGAAACCCAATCCACTAATCCCCAGCTTCAGTTTTATTTCTATATTTGCGAGTCTGCTTTCTCAGGAACGCGACCGTTATCTAATGTAGAGCACGTGATTCCGGGAATTGTTAAATATTGAAATCCGAGCCAATTCAATTACTCTAAATTGTTAGAATCACGAAATCGGGGCGCCACAATCTTCACCTTCTTATCAGCAAACCGAAACTCACGCTAGATTTTGCGACATCATGCTTAATGTTCCCCCAGAGAGACTCTAGGGCAAATATTGTGTAATAATAACGATTAAAATGTTTAAGGTGCCCGGTTAAAGTTTTTATTTGCATGCCTGTGTTTGTTTTCAGTTGTCTGGTATACCCCGAGCACATTTGTAAAATTTCCCCCTTGAAAAAACCCGTTTTCCAACGGCAATATTCATTCATAAGCTGGCAAGCCCTGGTTTTTTCTCTGGGAAGTGTAATCAATCTAATCAATTGAGTGTGGAAAAGTTCAATGCTTTTGGGGTAAAGTGAATCGCAGTAAACCAATGTGGTTCGATTTGATTTGATTATGGAAATTCTGGACTTTTATCAGTAGCAGTGGGTGGGTTTGGTTTGGAGATTTCCACTGCCGCGTATTTATATCTCAGCTCGTTAAAGTCCCATACGCAGTACGGTTCTGCGTAAGTCCCGACTGATAATTCTACGCCGCATAATCCGCCCAGGCCTGTAACTCAAAACATTGATAAGCGACTTGTATTCCGTATAAATAATGAGCTTACGGGGAAATCCGCGCAGTTTAATGTTCGATTAAATCGAAAGCCAGCTAAAGCGTAAATAATAATAATAATATTTTGTATTTTCGTATTCAGCCGAAGACAACATGTTTGCTTTTAATGCGGGGGCAAATACTCGAATTAAAATCGATTTACCACAAAGAAGAAAAAGGGGGAGGGGATTTTCACGCAGGGCGTTTAGCACGCGCTCATGACAATCACATGTATAAGTCGGCAGCTGAGAAAACCTAGACTTTGTCGCACGAATCCGAAACTAGTTTGCCAACAGGTTGTAAGTCGAGTGATTGGGGCTGGGGTCTGTATTTGTCTATGGGGGTATTCCGAACGGCCATTTGAAGTATCGCATTGAGAATTATGCTAATTTCCAGCTGGCCGGGTCTAGCACCGTTCAATATGAATCATATTTACCTTCGACGACATCGCCGATGGAGGTGAATCTCTATCTCTGAAATTTGCACTGCGTCCGCCCTCGGAATCCCGCCAAGTCACGCTCTTCGTTCGATTCCGTAAATGGGCAAATATACGAAGCTATGGGCGATCACATTTGCATGTCGCGGGTCCAAAAACTTCCCCTTCTCCAATGTCCAATCTCCCATTCAAAGTGGGAAAGCTTGGCCGAGAGCCCGGCTTCAATTGTTCAGTCAATGGCCGCATGGCTCATTACTCAACGCCGAATGACTTGGCCCGATTGGAAGCGGCATTGAGTACGCGGCCCGTTCTTTGGAATTCACGCTTGATCCGCTGGATCAGGGTAAAGTACATTCGGTGATGATTAAGTGGGGATTGCTTGTGTAAGCGCTGGCGGATCACCTGGATCATCTCGCCGAACAGCCGGTAATTAACCCAATTGCGTTAAGCCAACGTATATCACACCCGGTTGTTCTAATCTACTGGGACAATAGTGGAGGTGATAATTATAAGGGCATAATTGATCGGAAGCGATCTGAAACCGCCCTAAACCGATCCAATTCACTTATTGTGCAATTTAAGCTAATTTAACCATATGACCAGGCATAATAATCATTGGAATTTATGTAATCACCCCTAAATAAAGTTTTTTTGTCTCTTAAGTATTTTTTTTTAAATGCTTATAGTACGGTACGGCACAGTCATTGTATTATAATTACTTATTCTTAATTAATAAATTCTTATGATATTTTTGATATTATTAATAAGGGCTTAAGTTTTGAATACATCCAGGTGGAAAGTTTGCTAAGTTCCCTGAAGAAATCGTGTTCGCCTAACTGACCTATGTCTTGACCACATAAATCCAATGCTAATCGTCCTAATCAGTGGTTAACTTTTTTCCAGTGATTTTCCCACGGCACGAGCTACTCGCATGCTTTTCCCTCCCATCCGATGGGCTATCGTTTGTCTCTTTTTTGGCTCCCTCGTTCCATTAAACCAACATTGTGCGATGTCTGGCATTGATTATATTAACATGTCTCGGGCTCAACATCTGTCTGCTTAGTTAACTCAATTGCCATGATCGCGAACGTGCTGCGATTCGAAATCCCCATCCAACGGGGGAGGGTATGGAACAAAAGTGGGTCTTGTATAAAATTAGGGGTAAAAAAAAGCACCTTTGCCTGTCATAAAAATGTTTATTTACGATCACAGACCGATTTATACAACACCTATTAGACTGATTAAAAAATTTCACCATTCCGAAGTACTTTACAGAGTTTTCATTTTTCCCAGCTATAAGCATGACCTACGCTTTAAGTTAATTTTGCACTGATCGGTAATTTATTAGGTAAACTAACTATTTTCACACCAGTTATCGATGGGCCACGGGATTTCCTGAAAAAAAGAGTGTGCCAAAGATTTTTCGGAATTTATATAACCATCAATCTCCCCAGAGTCTTCTGAGGGCATCTCCCATTCGATGGGTATTGCTGCCCTCGATTTCAGTGTTTATGCGTGCCTCACACAATCGACGGGCTTCCGAGAATTCCATTGATAAGGGGCCCCAACGAGGGGCTCTATATGCATGGCACGCTTTCTGGGGAAACCCCGGCAAGTTATGCAAAGATTGATGAGTCGGCTTCCCGTTCCAAATGCAAGGGATTTGCACTCATTGACGTCAAGATATGGATATTGCTGAAAGAGATTGCTGAAAGGGTTGGGGAAATAACAAGACAGAGAAAGTTTTGGTTTTTTGTATGTGTTTTTATTTTTTGTTAAAAATCTTTTTAATTTAATTTTTGTTCTTAAATTAAATAACAATTTTTTTGTGTTTTTTCATCATCTCTTTTGTTGGGAAAAGCTAACATAACAAAACTTTAATTTATACATGCAATTTGCTGCTCTCCTTTTATAAGTGTAATTTACAATTTACGGCGTACAGAATAATTGTCATTATCAGTAAATTTGCGCGACGCTTAAAGCGAAAAAATTATACAGAAACAAATTGGCTATATGTATGAAGCTATATGGTATGGTTTGGCTGGGCAGCTGGTCACGCGCTTCAGTGTGTGTGATGCTGCTCCCTGGCTCCGAGTGTGAGTGAGTATCTGTGTGCGACTTCCGCGGGTATCTCGACTGCAGGTTCTACCGCCTCGAAGGTCGCCTTTCAGTTTCAATTATTCGCCAAGGCGCCGGCTTATCAATGCTCCTCCTCCTCCTCCTCCATCTCCTCGCTGAGTTTACAGTTAGGTTAGGGTATATATATCGTAGTATACTATATATCCAATATAGGTAGGGCGTTTCAGTAACGCCCCGAAGCGTCGGATTCCCTCGGGAACTCTCCAAGACGTTCGGGGTACATCAACCCCCAGCAGCAACTGGTTTCTGGTTTGATTGTTTTTTGAGCGATTTAAATCTCTTGTGGCCCACTGTCCTTGCGGGGCCTGTTCAATTCGATGGCTGTGGTGGGATTCGATCGACTCACACGGCCGGCAGCTGGACAATGGGATGCTGGGGGGCGTCCCAGTGGGCCTCGCAGTAGTCGACCAGCTGGTTCTCGGCCTTGGTCAGCTGCTCCTCGGGGGCATCGGCCCAGACCTTCTGGACCAGGCAGCAGGATTCGACGGAGTCCTGGCCCAAAATGCGGCTCAGCTTGGTGGCATCGTCGACCTTGATCACATAGATGTCGTTCTCGTAGCAGAAGGCCTCCAGCAGCACCTCGTGCATGTGGGTGGCCGAGTCGCCGTCCTTGGGCTGGGCCATCAGGCAGAAGAGGGATCCCTCGGGGGACTTGGAGAGCACGTTGATGGCGGCCGACAGGCCAACAATCACACGAGCCTCGCTTTGGGCCCTCAGAAGGGCCGATTTCACCACGCGTCCAATGGGGGCGCACTCCATGGCCAGATCGATGTCCAGCTCCAGCTCCATATCCAGATCGCGTTCCAGGTGCATTGTGCAGGTCTCCTCGACAACCATTTTGTTAGGGTATTCCGTTTGTTGGGCGGTTTTCTTGGGGTTTTGTGTAATTTTCAAGCCGTTGGCTTCCACTTTTTTTGCACTGTTCTCTTGGCTGGCTTTTATTTTAGCCGTGTTTTTTGGTTTGCTTGCGAGTGTATCTTTTTGTTGTAGCACTCGATTAACTTTTGATTATGAAATTCTTTTCGCACTGGGCTCTGCTCTGCGTTTCAACCGTTTTGTGTCCGCGTTGTTTCAATTTTGAGTGGCAATTTCACAATGAATGCCCTCAGTTGGCGAGCGGGCGCTTTTATAGCCGCGCTCTCAGCGGCCTGAGAATTCCACTGAATTTCATCAGAAACGAGGGAGAGCGGGAGCGCAAGCTTTTCGAGGGGCTCGCTCTTGGGGTTTTCGGCTCTCCTGCTCTCTTTTGCTCCAGCTGAAATCGGGTTTTTCGCTACTTTTTGGGGATCCAAAAGATTTCCGTTGATTTCAGGGTAATTAGCGGTTTGGGGGTTTCTTTCCATGGACTGCAAAAAAATGCAGTTTTTGATGCTCCAACAAACGGGGTCAGCCAACTTGGAGGGGCTCTCCCACATATCACATCGCAAATCTCAAATCTCGACAGCGAGAAAGTGACTCCCTTAAGTTAAGAGCTTCGTTATTTCATTATCTTTCGGTGGAAAAAACATGTGCAAACAAGTTTTGAGTGAAACAAAATTGGCTCATCAAATTTCGTAAAAAAATCTGTAAATAAATTTCACTTGAACGATTTTCCTTGACTTTTTAAAAGACTTTTTCGCCAGAGTCTTGTGAATGGACCCCTAAATTTTGGCCCTCGGCCAGCAGCAGCAGGTGAGCAACAGGTCTAGACTTGTCGACCAACGCGGCGTATACGCGATGTACGTGTATACTAGGCGTATTATTAACGGATGACCTTACTTAACGCACTCGAAATGGATTCGGGTTAATTTTATTTCTGTTCTGGCTGCGCACGAACGGCAGTTCAATCAATCTTTTTTTGGGATTTCGCCCAGACGAGTGGACAAACAGAATATATCGGAGTGGCCAAACACAATGGAGGCTGCTAATCAATTTATCGCGGTATTCCAATTTTAAATTACCCCCCTTTCACGCCGTACAATCAGCACGTGGGAACGTGTCGAAATCGGGAGTTAAGATTGCTGAGTGAATTTTATCAATTGAACCCCGCAAACTACGCCATTCGGCGGCATTTTCAACTGACTTCCGTCGCGGGTTCAACTACCGCACATTAATGCACTTTTTAATGATTAATTAGTGCTTTTATCGCCGAACTTTGTTTTGATGCGCCAAGCATAATTCGGAGGGCTTTGTTGGGAATCGCAGTTGAATCATTTATAAATAGCAGCTGAAAAATGATATTTACATATGTTTTAGTTTGTTTTGAGTTGAACAAACTGCTGAAAGTGCAGGAAAAAATTAAAAACAACTTTTCTGGGGCAGTGCAGGGTGTAATTTAAAAAGATTTACGGTTGTTGTGAAATATATGTCTTAAAAACCTTACTAATAAATCGATAATATGATTCGTTTTTCTATTTTAACGTGGTAACCAATTGAGAATATAAATGATAAATCTATTTCTACGTCAGAAGTTTCCTTTGAGGTAATCTGATAAAATTGGAAATTACAATCTGTAACAAACTTTAACTGTTTAAATGTACAGCGGTAAAAAGTCGTTTGCTTTTATTTCGCAATCAATTTAGATTTCACCCATATTGCAAATACTCTGCAAAGGTATTTAGAATCTTCCAGAAGAGACAACACTTTATCGACAAATACATATATAAGCAGATTAATACCGAAAATTTCATCCAACTCCCCCGCCAATTACTGACCTATGTGTTTTGTACTCGAAAACATAAACAATTGTCGTGCTTACGAGGCGCATACTCAAATGGATCATCCGGGGAAGTGCTGAGAAATAAAAGTGCAACAGAAATAGAAACTGCCGACTCAGCTCGGAATTTGCGCGCCAAATTCGCCTCGAAAGTGGCCAATGAACCTGCGATTGAGCTCGAAGGGAACCCGAGAATTGGTGACTAAATGGGGGTTTTCAAGCTAGATAGGGTTTTCAAGCTATTTATTTCCCTACGAATTTGTGTAACTCCTGCGATTTTGAATCCAATAAATACATTTTGTCCTTAGACATTTTAATATTAAAAACTTTTTAAATAAATAACTATTAAAGTCAAACAAGCATAACCAACTTAAAGTAGTATAAATACAATTTTGTCTACGAATTTAATAAATTTTAATCATGTTAAGTAGTTAAAAATATCAATTTAAATTTTTTTAGAAAACACAGTTTTTTTATATTTATGGAATTTTTATAAAAAAGTAATATAAAAGTATAGTTTCCTTGTATAGTCACAAGATTATAAATGGCAATTTACAATTTTCTATTACTCGGGCGAACGTGTGAAATGGAACATGTAATTATTCATCTAGACGTCACAATCGAGAATACCAATTGTAATGAATTTAGATATTTTTAGCTTTTTTGCGGGGCGTTGGATGGACAGCACTGCCTGCGGGTTGTTTACCATTTACCATCACCCTGCCACCCAATTATGTGTGCAACATGCCATCGGCACATGTGATGGCGTTATGTCGGATGGCTTTTGTTACCATGGGTGACTATATGGCGGATGGGGGTTATCATTGAGTCCACGGAGTGATCGGTGCATGGAAGAGTGTTTTTTTTGTGCCTCCTCGCCTCATTGGATTGAATTGGATGCCCAACTGCTGAGTCACGCCGGCGCAGCACTAAACTGGGCCCAAACCCACGGCAAAGCGAAGAGCCAAAGTGAGTCAAAGCCAAAAGAGAGTGCGAACTGGTTTCAAGAGTTCCCCGAAAAAGCGTTTGCATTGGACCGCACTCGCATTCGGCTTTTGGCTTTCAAAGCCGGTCCAAAGTCCTCACCTGTACTACCTGCAACCGGTCACCCAGGCCAAACTGAAATACCGATGAATGCCGATGCCGCCTAAAACATCACGTGCACCTCGAACATCTCGATTTGGAACGAGTTCTTTTACAGCCAGTCTCCAAGGTGCAATTATGTATGGCAGTGCAGCCACATATGCTGGGGACTTCCCATTTATCGCTGGCACTCGGAAAAACCCCAATATCCAAGAGAATTCTCGGCGGAAAACCCCCTTGTAATAATGCTGTATTTTCTGTTGTAATCTTTGGTAGTATTCCCCACTCCGAATCTGAATTATTTTTTCGTTTAGCCAAAGAAGAAAGATATTTATCGGGTTACTTCGGGGGATCCAAGTGAACAAGGTGCTTCCCGATTTATTGCGCTTCGTCGCGGATAAAAAAGTATTGTGAAACATTCGCCAGTACGTTTCAAATAATGACGAAATATTTCGGCTGCTCTTTTTTTGAACAGATGTATTGTCTTTAGAATCTGATGCAATATGTAAATACGTACAAAGCTGAAACTGAAGAGAGAGCCAAAAAATGGTGTGCAAATTTTTTGTTATTTGTTTTATTGTATGTATAAATTGTTGAATTGATTCTTTTGTTCCAGTTTTTTAACCAAACGTGAATAAATTTCCTTCTTAGGGTAATAATGTATTGTAAAATGTATTAAAGACCTTTTCAATGTAGTTCTAATTTTAACAACGGTTTACTAAGTATTAGTTATACATTTAATAAATTTTTATGAGAATCTTTAATCTTTAAAATAATTGTTTTAAGTTAATGTAGGTCGTAGGTCGAACACGCGATTTCTGAGCTAAAATGAAATGTATTTTGTGTAATAATCTATGTTGTAATGATCCTAATGATCCTAGTAATTGAGCTATGTTCACACAAACTAAAATTATATTTAGCCACGCACATATATGTGGGAGTGATATTACTGAGGGAGTGATATTACTAGAATAACCCTACCTATCCCTAACCATCCCTAAGACAACGACGAGAAGTAGCGCATTCCAGAAGAAGACGAGCCAAAGAAGAAAAAGACGAAACCAACGACGATAGGACGAGAACGACGAGTAGGAGCAGTATTTGACGAGATCTGATCCAAGGAAGACGTGCTTGTGTGAAGAGCAGAACGACGCGACGACGGTCTCAATTCTACTGACATTGTGACATTATTTAATCATTTAAATAAACCCTTAAACTTATATTCTTCAAAACTAATAAAAACCCCACATTTGGGGGCTCGTCCGGGATGTATCCGAGAAAGGTGAAAGTGATACGTGAAAGTTCTACTACGTGAAAGAGACACAAAAAACCCTTCGTGAAACATACATTTTTTCAATTATGGCGTGTCTAAACGATTTAATTTCAAACAATTTAAAAACAGCATCAAAGGCAAGCATTTGGGCTTTGCACAAATTCGTGTTTGAAAAAGAAGGAGACAGGAATAATCGCAAACGCCTTCGCGAATTTTCTGGCTTTCAATACGACGAAAATGACGCAGTATATAAAGCCAAAAGTGTGTACGTGCAGGCAAAACTGACTGAAAGGGATTTAATCTCAATATGCCTAGTTTTAGGCATAAGCCACGAAGTCGAAAACATGCAATTGCATATTTTTCGCAATCTTCGATTTGGCCAACTTCTCGCTGGCAACGAAGTGGAAGACCCAGAGGAATCTGATGAAGATGAAGAAGACGAAGAGGAGTATCAAAGCGACGACGAAATCGAGAGTGTCATTTCAAATTCCGCAAGAACAAATCCAACGAGTGAAAAAGACCGAAAGAAGAATTCGCAACCAGTGCCAATTCAATACAACGAAATGCCGCGTTTCGCTTTAAGTTTTCGCGATATAGAGGAATCTATAAAACAATTCGAAGGCACAGACGAAATTCCAGTCGAGGTCTGGATAAGTGATTTTGAAGACCAAGCTGTACTCATGGGTTGGAACGAAATGCAAAAGCTGATCTTTGCCAAAAAATCGCTCAAAGGTGTCGCGAAATTGTTTGTGTTGAGCGAGAAAGGAATAAATTCGTGGAGTGCTTTAAAAGAGTCTTTGTTAAGCGAATTCAGATCGAGAGTGAGCAGCAAACAAATACACATGCAACTTGGAGAGAGTAAACGACGCGCAACCGAAAGTGTACAGGAATATTTTTACCGTATGAAAGATATTGCCTCACGGGGAAATGTTGAAGAAGACGCTCTCATCCAATACGTGATCGACGGTATTGATGAACTCTCAATTAATAAATCCATGCTTTATGGAGCTATAAACATGACCGAATTTAAGGACAAGTTGAAGGACTACCAAACAATCAGTGCAAAATCTCATTTTGGCGAAAGCAGTGTGAAAGACAAGAAAGCTCAAGCGGCGCACAGTGGTACAAAAGGTGGTGTCAAGAAGGAAATCGTTTGCTACAACTGTGGCGAGAAGGGACATCTGTCTAGTGGTTGCAACAATAAAGAGAAGGGCAGGAAGTGTTTTAAATGCAACAAATTCGGTCACATCTCCAAAAATTGTCCCCAACGTGTCGAAACAGTCGATGAGTGCAAGCCAAACGCGCGAGTTTTAAGTGACCACAACAACATGACGAGCAAAGTTGTTTCAATTAAGTCACAAAATTGTATCGCACTGTTCGACACAGGCAGCAAATTTAATATTTTGCGTGAAGACCTTTACGAGGAGCTAGCTTTGCCGAAGCTGAAAGAGTGCAGTGTATATCTAATTGGATTTGGTAAAAATCGCAATTCCAATAAGATCAAACCAATTGGACAGTGCAAGCAAGCAGTGTGGATCGACAACAGTGCCTACGATTTGAATTTCTTTATAGTTCCGCTCGATTGTATGGACACTCGAATGATCATTGGCGAGGAATTGTGTTTGCAAGCAGAAATATCGTTCGGTCCCAGTGGTTTGCGTGTGCGAAGTATAAATAATCTTTGCGAAGACAACATTCCAGCTAACTTGCTGAAAATTGACACGGTTATTAACAACGATGAACTCGATATAAACGAATCAGCCAGTGCGTGTGCGAAACAAAAAGTGCGTGAACTAATAATGAATTACAAGCCGGTAAAATCGAAGTCGACCAACATTGAAATGAAAATCCTTCTAAATGACGAATCGCCAATTTTCTCGCGCCCGCGCAGATTCGCTTTCGCTGAAACAAACGTGATCGACGAACAAATAGAACAGTGGTTGGATAACGGTATAATCGAGGAGTCTGATTCCGAATTTACAAGCCCGGTAGTACTTGCGAAGAAAAACGACGGTTCGCAACGACTCTGTATAGATTTCAGGCGTATAAACAAGGTAATCGTAAAAGATCATTTTCCCTTGCCCCTGATTGACGACCAACTTGACCGCTTGCAAGAAGCGTTGATATTCAGTACAATTGATTTGCGGAATGGCTTTTTCCATGTGCCAGTGGCCGAATCTAGCAGGAAGTACACCTCATTCGTGACGCAGAGTGGGCAATACCAATTCCTAAAGGTGCCCTTCGGTTTGTCCAACTCACCTGGTGTTTTTCAAAGACACATCAATGCGATCTTCCGAGTACTGACCCGTAGAGGAATCGCTCTCCCTTATGTAGACGACATAATTATCCCAGCGAAGGACGAAAAGGAGGCGGTGTCGAATCTCAACGAAGTTATATCAACTTGCAGCGAATATGGTCTCGAGCTCAACCTAAAGAAATGCCATTTTCTGCAGACCCGTATCCAGTTCTTAGGTCACATCATCGAGAACAAGACCATTTCTCCAACTCCTCAGAAGATCGACGCAGTTTCGAAGTTTAGGACGCCACAGAACCTAAAGCAACTAGAAAGTTTTCTAGGACTCACAGGATACTTTAGGAAGTTCATCCAGAATTATGCCCTGATTTCGAAACCCTTGACTGACCTTACCAAAAATAAAGCTGAATTTGCTATTGGCCCTGATGAAGAGAACGCTATTGAATCTTTAAAGAAATACCTGACTTCCACCCCTATTCTAGCTATTTACAACCCGAAGTACGACACCGAGGTACACACTGACGCCTCCATAGATGGGTTTGGCGCCGTGCTTTTACAGAAATCAGCTGACGATGGCCAATTTCACCCAGTTTATTTTATGAGTAGGAAAACCACAGATGCTCAGCGTAAATATTCCAGCTACGAATTAGAGGTGCTAGCGATCATCGAAGCTATAACAAAGTTTAGAGTCTATCTACTTGGCATCCCTTTTAAGATTGTGACAGATTGCAATGCATTCACCAAGACGCTGGAAAAGCAAAGCCTGTGCACCAGAGTTGCACGTTGGGTACTGTTGCTTCAAGAGTACGACTACAAAGTCGAACACCGTTCAGGTACACGTATGAAGCACGTTGACGCTCTCTCTAGGTACCCAATAATGACAATCATAGACGACTCCATAGCACTTGGCTTTAAACAAGCTCAAGAAAAGGACGAACTCTTGAAAACGATCTGCAAAATAATTGAAGACTCCAACTCACCCTACGACGACTATTTTCTCAAGTCCGGAATCCTATACAAGATAGTTAACGACGCAGAACTTCTTGTTGTCCCCAGAGACATGGAAAGACAGATCATAGCCAGAGCACACGACCGAGGACATTTCGCCGTCAAAAAGACGAAGGAGATGATTTGCAACGAATATTTCATCCAAAACCTTGACGAAAAAATACAGAAATTCATCGACTGCTGTATTCCGTGCATTTTAAGCAACCGCAAGCGTGGCAAGCAGGAGGGCTGGCTACATCCATTGCACAAAGAAGATTTTCCACTGCACACTTACCACATCGACCACTTGGGTCCATTAGACTCTACAAGCAAGAATTACAAGCACATACTCGCCGTCATCGATTCCTTTACGAAGTTCTGCTGGCTTTATCCTACAAAGTCTACGACCTCAAGCGAAGTCATTACAAAACTACGAGGACAAAGTAACGTATTTGGCAACCCAGCTTGTATTATTTCGGATCGAGGTTCAGCTTTTACAGCCCAAGATTTTCTTCAATATTGCGACGATGAAAATATAAAAGTGGTCAAGTCTACGACGGGTCTACCACGTGTAAATGGACAAGTGGAGAGACTGAATGCCATAATTATCCCAGTTTTGTCAAAACTCAGTGTGGATGATCCTACAAAATGGTACAGACACGTTGATCGAGTTCAACAAGCCATCAACTCTACTTTCTCGAGAAGCATCAACACCACACCTTTTGAGCTTCTAATCGGAGTCAAAATGAGGAATAAAGATGACCAGCAGCTTCGTGAACTCATCAACAACGAAACCATCGCGCTGTTTCAGGACTCTCGCAACGACTTAAGGCTGAAGGCAAAATCACAAATTTTAAAGCTCCAATCGGAAAACAAAAAGACGTACAATTTGCGACGCAAACCAGCAAGGCCTTACAACGTTGGCGACATGGTAGCCATTAAGCGCACACAATTTGGCGGAGGTCTCAAACTAAAGCCGAAGTTTTTGGGTCCTTACCAAATCACGAAAGTCAAGCACAACAACGCCTACGATGTCCAGAAAGTCGGCAGCTCAGACGGTCCAAAAATTTCTTCGACCTGTGCCGAATATCTCAAGCCATGGCCCACCCACGATGACAACGACGGAACATTCGAGGCGAATGTTTGATCAGGATGGCCGAATGTGGGAGTGATATTACTGAGGGAGTGATATTACTAGAATAACCCTACCTATCCCTAACCATCCCTAAGACAACGACGAGAAGTAGCGCATTCCAGAAGAAGACGAGCCAAAGAAGAAAAAGACGAAACCAACGACGATAGGACGAGAACGACGAGTAGGAGCAGTATTTGACGAGATCTGATCCAAGGAAGACGTGCTTGTGTGAAGAGCAGAACGACGCGACGACGGTCTCAATTCTACTGACATTGTGACATTATTTAATCATTTAAATAAACCCTTAAACTTATATTCTTCAAAACTAATAAAAACCCCACATATATTTAAATTTCCAACTGCCATAACCGCTTGTTCTGTTTCCTAACGAATGACAACTCTGTTCACTACCCGTTAAGCTCTCTCTGGCGCTCTCAGCCGTTTTCCCCCACGTGCTTTTCCATGCCGGTGGAGCTTTCACCTTGCTCTTGCTCCCATTTGTTTAGAGCTTCTTCTTCCCTGTAAACAAAAACACACGAACAGCTGCTTTTTAGCCCCCCTTTTAGTGTTGGTAAACATGGTGGATATTACACAGGCAATTTATGTAATTACGCTAAACAATCAAGTCGCATAAATTATAAAATAAAGTCATTAGGGATAAGCTGATGGCATTTCGGGCTGAATTCTGACTCACATTTGTTCCGGTGCGAAATAGTAACAACAGAACTAAAACCACAAAGCAGTGCCAAAAGCTCTTTGTTATTGAAAACCCCCCACAAAGTCAAAAGAGTCAAAAAATACAACCAAAATGCGTAGTGTTGGCAGGAAAACAACAAAGAGCTGCTCTTTGTAAGCCAAAAAACCAACCAGAAAAAGAAGTTGGGGAACACAAACTAATTGCCCGAAATGGGCTAGATGGGAAAAAACAAACAATCACGCTGGCGTGAGCGAGATAAAAACACCGGGGCAAACCGGCCCGAGCATTCATTTCTCTTTGGGACGACAAAAGCGACGGATCGTTCGTTGTTATTGATATTTCACTTCCATCCGTGGCTCCGTTCACATCGCACATTTTGTAAATAGAACGCGAAAATCCCCACGAAGCGTTAATTTTTGCATACAATGGAGTACCTGAGCTACGTGTACGAGAAAATCTTCGGAGGAAATCCACCGACAGACGACGACGACACGCAAGGGGCTTTCCACACGTGAGTGTTCCTTCCTCGTAAAAAAATCCCGATTCTTAATATTGGTTTTCCCCTCTTTAACTTTCAGGCCTCGCAAGGTCATCTGCTTCGGTAATGTCCTTCTAGACCGATTGGTTAAACTCGAGGATCCCGCACTCCTCGAGCGATTCGGCCTGGAACTGGGCTCCAAGGGAGAACTGGACATGGAGAAACTCAACCAGTTGGCAGCGGAGGCTTCAGAGAGGTAAGCAGCGCTATTTAATACTATTCTAGAACATATAACAATCTAGGTGATTACGATAATCACTCCTTAAGACACTTTTTTAAAGAAACATCAGAAAAAATATTTTATCCCGCCAAGTTTTATAAATATGTAATATAATTAGATCAGACGTTTAATGCCTGTAAGATATATTTTCTAACCTACATCAGTATTAACTAAAAAGTCATAAAACTTTAAAATTAACAAAATTATCCCTTTTAATTTATCGATTAAACCGTATTTTTTGGTTCTTATTTCTTTTCTTTTAAAACCTGAAGAATTTGTTGGTTTTATTTTATAGTGTAAATTATAAAAGACACAGCCATCTTGGAGTAAATAGGGTTTCTTAAACAAAGTGTAACAGCCAAACTGGTTTTCTTTTCGGAGATTCAAGTTGAGGAAGTTCTGAACCAGAGAGAAATCAGTTCATACTTTTAGCTTGAAATACAAACTTAAATGTAATTTTTTTCACGCCTTATACATGACTTTATTTTGATAAGCAGCAAATGTGAAATGTGAGATTTAGCAAGTTAAAGTAACAAAGATCAAGGTTGGTTTAGGGTTTCTTATATTTCATCCCTCTTGCAATAGATAATAATCCCAATTTAACTTACAGCTCCCAGTGCCTTACGAATCCGGGAGGCTCTGCCCTCAACACAGCCCGCATCCTGAAGCAACTGGGCACAGATGCGCTCTTCTTCGGAGCCGTGGGAGCCGATAAGCACGCCGAGGAGCTGCGCCTGATCTTCCGGGAACGCGGCATCGAGGCCAGGCTGCAGACCGTCGAGGATGCGCACACCGGTCAGTGTGTGTGCCTCGTGTACCAGGACAATCCCACGCTGTACGCCAATATCGGGGCCTCTGCCCAGTTCAAAGTGCAGACCCTGAGCCACGCCGTCAGCCACGAGGGTCAGAGCTTCCTGCGACCCGTGGAGCGCAAGCAGATCCTGTATGTGGAGGGCTTCTTCGTGCCCCAGCGTAGCGACGTATGCGACTACATAGTGCAGCATCTGGTGCGGGAAAGGCGACGCCTGGCCCTCAACCTCAGTGCTCCCTACATTGTGCGCAAGAATCCCCAGGCCATGCTGAAGCTGGCCCGCGTTGCCTTCTTCCTGTTTGGCAATCGCCAGGAGTTCGAGGCTCTGGCCGAGGCAGCCGGTGGATTCCGAAATGTCGACGAGCTGGCGGAGCATCTACTCCAGTCCGGCGGCACCAAGGTCATCTTCGTGACCAACGGCAGTTCGGGCGTCCAGGTGATCACCAACTACGTCGAGGAGCTGGCTCCTCCCGGACCCGTCAGCTTCGAGGACTACAGGGCGCAGCGCGTGGAGCAGTGTGTGGATTCCACGGGCGCTGGTGATGCCTTCGTGGCCGGATTTCTGCACGCCTGGCTGGAGAAGCGATCGCTGGGCGAGTGCATCCGCATGGCCTCCAACGTGGCCGCCAAGGTCGTCACCCAGGTGGGCTGCAATCTGCCCTAGACTTCGGTCGAACTGCATCGCAATCTCGGAAAGCGCACAATCAAGCACCAAAGTAGACTCATAGCTTGTAATTATTACCATAATCTCCACAAACTTTAGGCTTAGTCAAACACGGTTTATCCACGGTTTCACACACAAGCAATGATCTTGGTCATAATTGGACTAAAGTGATTTATATATCCTCTAATGAAAGATAAGAGAATTAATTCTGCTTTCCTAATTTGCCCATGTACAAACTGGGTTGTTCCGAGGTTCACTTATCGCTTTATGGACGATAAGTGTTCTGTTAATGTTATTCATTTCCAATTGAATAAAACGTTTAAATTACAAATGAGTTTTTTGCTTGTAATAAGTAGCAATAAAAAAGTTGTTGAAGTTTTTACGGGTTTTTAAACTGAGAAAATTTGTTTCCCGTTGCTTAGATTCCCAAGAAGACAATAAAATTAATATATTTTATAGACAGTAAAATTTCTACGAAACTGAAAACGGGAACAGACACTGTCAAGTACAAGTAGACCTAATTATATGTATCACATTGGAACATTTGTTTTGACCTTCGCAAGAACTGGGAGATAAAAAACTTAACTATTTAGTATAAAATGTGCCCACATCTAATCAAGTCATGCCATGAAATCACCGGAACACTCTTTTTAATGTTTAAATATAGATTTGAGAGAATCGCTGTGTGTACAGTGGGCATGAATGCTTATGTATCTTTTACTAAAATACTATTCTAAACTTTGATTAGTTCTAAAAATGAAAATAAATTTACAAATATATTTTTTATGCTGTCACGAAGCTTTGTTTACTTTCACCTATATTCACGTATTTTAATAATGGCCAGATAAATGAAAGCTTGTATACAGCTGGTGATTGTTCGACCTCGATTGCCTTGTTAATACGATTGTGTTATTCACTCGAGCGCCGGAGTTCCCAGCATCTGTACCGTTGTGTGAATCGTCACTCGAAGCCGTTATCATACACTTAATTCCCCCAGAGATCTCGAATACATATACATATCTGGTATACATTCTTTGGGATGCTTTATTATCCGCAAACAAACGATTCTCATTTTCCTACGCCGGCTTACTCATACGTCTTACGTATATTATATATGTAGAATGTACATCCCACACGAGTCAGTCAATAAGTGACGAAGTTGGCCCAAAGAGAGCTCGCATGCCCAGATGCCATCAAAGTGAATTCCGCTTTTGTGCTGGCTGTGGGGGTGGATTGGGTTTGGCTTTAGCATTTGGCTTGGGCTGACACACATGTTTGCAAATCGTTAGCAAAAACTAAGCCGCATTTGGCATGCTTGTGCGAGCAGGCCTAAACCAGCTGATGCCGGAGGAACCGAACTGGAGACTCTGTAAGCCCTCAAAACAATAAAGAAGTCCGGGCTCAGGCCGAAAGCAATTCCGCACTTTAAAGGCCAATTCCCGGATCAGCGTAGTGAGCTGCCTAATTGGCAAGAAGCCGCTTAAACGGGCCAAGTGGAGCCAGGCTGGAAATGTGCTAAAGTCAATATTGGCACACCCACCCAATTGAGTTTATCGAGGGGTTCGCAGTCCGTACAGCTTAAATCACAACATCCTGCCCCTGTTAATTACTCGATATTAATTTTATACCGACTGGGTGGGAACCGAAGGAACTTTCTATGCTGTGGCCATGGGAACTCTGGCAATGCCAGTCCTTTGTCGGGTCCGTAATTAATGTCATCGTGTGGTTTATGGGGTTAACAGCCACTCCACAGTCGCAACTCCAACTCCCCTTTCGCTTCTATCCCTTTGAAGTCTGCGTGTGTGTAATGACCGTATCCAGACTAACCCAAGGCTCGACTAAGATCCTCACTAGCATGTGATAATTAAGCGTCCTCATTTGCCCAGTTTAGCATTTTAATTTACAATAAATTGTGCTTCGAAAATGGCTGTTGTCAAGGTAATAACCAAAAGAGTGCACTTGAAAAAGGATTGATGTTTCAAATCAGAAGGAGAACTGAATTAAATAAATATAGATTTAAAGTTTATTTTTTTCATAATTTGTTGGATTTTTATTGGGATTTTTTAATCAGGTTGTCCTATTTAATTTAAAAATAAAAACATAACTTATCAATACTTTAAATAAATATTTTGTATTTAAGCCTTATTAATTTTTAAAAAATTTTTGCTTAAAGGCCATACACTTTAATATTTTTTAATTAATTTAAAAATACACTTTTCTTGCAGTGTGGGAAATGCACAAAAGGTTTGCCTTCCAGTTGATTTATGTGCAACGCTGCGTATGAGCAACCAAATGGGGCAGCTGTAACTGACATTGCATATTTGTCCTCCCACAGTCGCCGCCCCCCTCCCCTTTCCCCCCTTTAAATCCCAACCCCCCCTCAGATTCTCTGTCGAGCATGTTTGCACAAAATATTGCGCATACGCCGCCAGTGCCCAACCTTCTTTGCCGTTCGGCTTTGTCCCTTTGCCTTTTTGCGGCATAACGCGCGGTTAAGTGGCCATAATGTGTGCCTTTATGGGCTTGGCATTGGCATTGGCATTGGACTCCTTTTTGGCTTGGTGGCTTGCTGGCTCGAAGCCCTTGTCCTGCTCCCATTTTAATTCCTTTGCCATATTTGCTGAGCCAGCATTGTTGCTGAATTATGTTATGCCAGTCGGTCGCTTGTTGATTTTTATATTGTTTTTTTTGTGTCTGAACTGGACTCGGTTCCATTTCCTGTTCCTGCTCCTGCTGTTCTTTTACCTCCTCATGATAAGCGACCAGGCCAAAATATTTGGCTCTGGCATGTTTGCTCAGTTGTTTGCGGATAATCCGGTTTTATTGTTTAATAAGTCATGCCGGCTATCGCTCCCGACTGTCCAGACTGTCCAACCTGTCCGGCCTCCCGTCCGATTTTCCCAGAGTGTCTGACTGCAAACGTTAGCGGCTCGTTGGCTTTTTGACTGCCTGTGCGACAGAGCATGGAAGACCTTTCTTTGGGTTGGGGATTTTTTTGGGTGTGGGTTTGGGAGAACGTGGCAAAATCGATGGCCAAATTAAATGGGGATTTACATATTGAACAAGAGTATGTGCTTTAATTTAAAGGGAACTTCCAGCAATTTTTGTATTATTGTTAACAATAATACAGATTTAAGTAGTCCTACTAGTATAGTTAGCATCTGGATATACAAATAGATTTTATTAAGAAAACCAAATTCTATACAAGTGGATATTGTGGAAGGGAGGCCACGCCACACATGTTGTTGGCGTTTCTAGCCAGTCTAAGGTAGCCATTCTCGCCCCATTCTGTTCCATAAGAGTTCTTGATTAGCCAGTAGTCGGTCCCCATTGAATTGGTTCCAAATCCTACCACGAGCACGGAGTGACTTAGGTTGATCCTCTCTGACCTGCATGTCGGAATACTCAAGATGCCAGCGGAGTACTGGTTGAATTCCTCGTGAAGATGGTCAATGGACACAGCCACTGGCCCAATGTTGTAGACCACTTCGGCCAGTTCCCGTTCATCAGTGTTATTTAGAGTAACATAGTCGCGAAGGGTGGCTGCACTGCATTGGGGATTCTAGAGACAATTCCTTCGCTTCGGTTCGTAGGGATAGGATGCCTTCGTGGCAATGCCGTGATTCCTTATGTGCTTGAAGGCCACGCTTACCCATCCACCTTTGCAGCCGTCGTTTGGATCGGCTACGCAGTCCACTAAATGTTTGGGAGACAACGGAATTAGACTGGAGTGCTTCTTCGCCAGATGCGCCTCCAGGGCACCCGAGGCCGAAAAAGCCCAGCAACTTAGGCATTCGGTGCCCTGATTTTCCACGGCAGAAATACACCCGTACTGTCGCCAGTCTATTCCCCCGCGTATCTGGTCGTATTTCTTGTATCCTGGTGGTTTCTCCACGAACCCAATATTAGGTTCCGGGGGCGATGCAATCGACGATCGATATCTGAGGAGTATTCCCTGGTCGGTGTCGGAGAACTCAGTTATGCCCATCCGGAATCCCACTTTTCCCTGCCAATAGAGCCTGTTGTGCTCGGCCACAGCTTGGACCCTGCGGTCCAATAACTCCCGGTGGTATTCGTCGTCCGAAGGGTAGTGCTTTTTGTATCTTTCCTTGTACTGGGCCCACTGCAAATCGGTCACCAAACTCATTCCCGATTCCACAAGGAAAAGGAGGACCAGTACTTGCATTAAAAATAACTGAAGAGTTATCATTGCGTTCTGGTCTCGTCCAATGCAGATTTAAAACTGATTCACAGCATGACGAACTCAAGATGAGTTTTTCTTGTCGAGTGCATTTACTTGAGCACCAGATAAGCGGTCATTTATTGCTTAAAAGAACTACATATAAAAGATTGAGTATAGGAGTTTGACCTTATTGCACCTACGTAAACCATTTTAAAATTCATACATAATCTATACAAAACTCAAAACAATTGATTTGAATTAGCATGGGAAGTGTTTTAGTATTATTTTCATAAATTTAACCTTTTTTACATTTCCTTCTTCATTTTTACATTTCCTTCATTTCTCCTTAGGACCAAATTGTAATATGTTCCTTGGGGCCTTGATAATATGTTTTTTGAGACCAAATTGTAATATTGTTTTTGTGACCTAATTGTAATATGGTCTTTGGGACCAAATTTTAATATAATGAGTTACACTTGCAGCCGATATAAGCTGTCCTATTTATATAGTAAGCATCTAAATTTAATCAAAAACAATTTATTTATTTATCAAGAAAAAATTATTTATTTATCAAGAAAACTGAATACATTTGAAAGCATTTATTAATTAAAATGTCCGTATATTTATACAAGTGGATATTGTGGAAGGGAGGCCACGCCACACATGTTGTTGGCATTTCTAGCCAGTCTAAGGTATCCATTCTCGCCCCATTCTGTTCCATAGGAGTTCTTGATTAGCCAGTAGTCGTTTCCCATTGCATCGGTTCCAAATCCCACCACGAGCACGGAGTGTCTTAGTTTGCTCCTCTCTGACCTGCATGTCGGAATGCTCAAGATACCGGCTGAGTATTGGATGAATTCCTCGTGAAGATGGTCAATGGACACTGCCACAGGTCCAATGTTGTAGACCACTTCGGCCAGTTCCCTTTCGTCGTAGTTATTCAGTGTAACATACACACAAAAAAATTTGCTTGGTAAAATTGACCAACAAAGATAGTTACGTAACTATTAAAATAGTTACGTGTATTTTGTTTTTGCTTTGGGTTTGTGTCTTTGCTAATTGTGTGTATTTTGTTGTTGTGAAATGACTAGTTACTTAGTAGAATTGACAATTTTGCTGGTTGGGGCCAGTTTGACAATTATTACAGTTGATTTTACTAAGTTTTTTTTTTGTGTGTAGTCCCGATGGGTGGCTGTAGGGTGGAAGGGTGGGTAGGGGTTCCACAAACAATGCCCTTGCTTTAGGTCGTAGGGATAGGCATACTTGGTGGAAATGCCGTGATCCCTTATGTACTTAAAAGCTAAGCTCACCCAACCACCTTTGCAACCTTGGTTTTGATAGGGTACGCAGTCCACCAAATGTTTGGCGGAAAGGGGCACCAGGCGGGAGTGCTTCTTCGCCAGATGTGCCTCCAGGGCTCCCGAGGCGGAGAAGGCCCAGCAGCTTAGGCATTCGGTGCCCTGATTCTCGACCTCAGAGATGTAGCCGTACTGCCGCCAGTCTATTCCTTCGGTTATCTGGTCGTATTGCTTATATCCCGGTGGTTTCTCTACGGTGGTTTCTCCAACATTCGGTTCCGGGGGCGATGGCTGCACCGATCGAAAGCTGAAGAGTATACCCTGATCGGTGTCGGAGAACTCGGTTATGCCCATCCGGAATCCCACTTTGCCCTGCGAATAGAGCCTGTTGTGTTCGACCACAGCTTGGATCCTGCGGTCCAATAACTCCCGGTGGTATTTGTCGTCTGAAGTGTAGTGCTTTTTGTATCTGTCCTTGTACTCGTCCCATTCCAAATCGGTCAGCAAACTCATTGCCAATTCCACAAGGAACAGGATGACAAGTACTTGCACTAAAATTGGCTGAAGAGTTCTCATTGCGTTCTGTTCGCGTCCAATGCGGATGTAAAACTGATTTACTGGATGACGAACTCAAGATTAGATGGCGTATACCAAAGAGGCGTTAATTTAACTGATTAAAAAAATTACATTAATATTAATTGCACTTGGCATTTTGACCTCATTACTTTAATGCTGTTTTTATAACTATAATATTTATTACATTAGCTTTCAAGCATATATTTATAACCTTTAATTCTCGGAAATAATAATCTACGTATCTGATTTTGATTAAATGAATACAATGGAATTGATGTTTATATTGGAAGCGATTTTTAAAGAGTAGCTTACATACTTTTTGAGAGAGACTAAATGATACAACAAGGATGACCTAGTAAGGAAAATTCTAAAAATAATTGTAAATTCGCCTTTGAATATTAAATAACTAGATTATGGAAATGTAAAAGCATTTCAAATGCAAATCAGCCTAGACTTGGATCCTTTGAAAATGGCAATGGCAATCGCACTTCAATTACATTACACTCATCATTAGCCAATTAGCTAAATTATAGGCTGAGCGACGACAATTGCCAAATGGCTTCAGTTCCCACTTCCACTTACATTTCAATTCCCATTCCCACTTCCATTTCCGTTTATATTGTCAATCGCTACCCCACAGATTGCCTTCCTCGATGGCGACAATTGGTGCGAAATAAAAGACATTTACCCAGCACTTTGCGGCACAGTCTAAAGTGGATCTCCTGGCTTACGGCAATAGAAAATAGCAAATAGAACGGAGAAATGGCAATCGAGGATATTGGCCTGGTGGGCATCAATGTGCGAATGTGGCGCTACTTGGGAGTACTCTACCCCACTCCGGGCACCAACTGGCGGAAGTTCGCCTTCGTCCTGCCCGTGACGGCGATGAATCTGATGCAGTTCGTCTACCTGCTGCGGATGTGGGGCGACCTGCCCGCCTTCATACTGAACATGTTCTTCTTCTCGGCCATTTTCAACGCCCTGATGCGCACGTGGCTGGTGATAATCAAGCGTGAGCAGTTCGAGCAGTTCCTCCGCCGATTGTCTTCTTTGTTCCACTCCATTTTCGACGCCAGCGACGTGTGGGGGCGTGACATCCTGCGGGAGGCGGAGAGGGAGGCTCGGAGCCTGGCCATCCTTAATTTAACTGCCTCCTTCCTGGACATCGTAGGGGCTCTAATCTCGCCGATTTTCAGGGAGGAGAGAGGTTAGTATTATCGCGAAAACAGAAAATTATAAGAGGGATTTAAGATTTTAAACTTGAGAGCCCATAATATTTTTCAAAACAGACTCAAGGAAATTAAATGAGATAAGTTAGTTGGAAATTGTTGTATAATTCAAAATATATCGAAAAAAAAATAATATTATGTAATTAATTTCAACCAAGAAGTTAATTATATTGTCTTTATTTGTTTTGCCGAATAAGTGTTAAAGCTAACATTAATCTGTTTTAAAAAGCCAATTAAATTTCGGTAAAGTGCAACCTATTTTTTTACAAGTGAAACGACTTGTCTAAAACATTCTATCCAAAGCTTTTTTAAAGCCTTATCTTTTCTTTAGTTAATATTTATTAATTAAAAATTCTTTAATATAAAACCTATGGGTTCTGTTAACGTTTTCCTCCTCCAGCTCATCCCTTTGGCGTGGCCCTGCCCGGAGTGAACATGACCCGCACGCCGGTGTACGAACTGGTTTACGTGGCCCAGCTGCCCACGCCTCTTTTGCTGTCCATGATGTACATGCCTTTCGTCAGCCTCTTCGCTGGGATGGCCATCTTTGGAAAGGCCATGCTCGAGATCCTGGTACGTAGGCTGGGCCAGATTGGCGGCGAGGAGCAGTCGGAGGAGGTGCGCTTCCAAATGCTGACCTCCTGCATTGGGTACCACAGCAAGGTGATGGGGTGAGCCGCAAAGCGAAGAGGGGTCGGTTGCCGAGGGGATCTCTAAGCTCCTCATTTCCATTTCAGCTATGTGTGTGAACTCAACAAGCTGGTAACCAACATTGTGGCGGCCGAAGCAATTATATTCGGCTCGATAATCTGCTCGCTGCTCTTCTGTCTGAATATTGTGGGTTACTGATTTCATCAGGGGTGTTAGCTAAATTTAAAAATTCAGGATTGGAATTTTAAAAAATTAATTTTCTATTTTAAATTAATATTTTTAACATTTTTGGTTAAATAATATTTTAATAATTTTCCAGATTACTTCACCCACCCAAGTGATCTCTATAGTGATGTACATCCTCACCATGCTCTATGTTTTGTTCACCTACTACAATCGCGCCAATGAAATAGTCCTCGCGGTGATCTACATAACTAAATGCACTCCATAGACTCTTTTTAATTTTAGTAATTTTCCGTAGAACAACCGAGTGGCGGAGGCCGTTTACAATGTGCCCTGGTATTCGGCCAACATTCGTTTCCGCAAAACCCTCCTGATCTTCTTGATGCAAACACAACATCCCCTGGAGGTGGGTGCATTGCATTTCATTTGCGAGTCCCTGATTCTAATCCATTCCCATTTCGGGTGCGGTGCGCTCCATTTCATTCTGCAGATAAAAGTTGGCAACGTTTACCCCATGACTTTGGCCATGTTTCAGAGTCTGTTGAATGCGTCCTACTCCTACTTCACCATGTTGCGTGGCGTCACCAGTAAATGAGCTGAAAGACCGAAAAAACCGGGCAACCAAAGGATCCCTATCCCTATGCTTTTCCCTTTTCACTTTTCCGGCAATCCGAGTAATGCAAAAAGTTGTTTTTGCCGTTGGTCCTGTGGTCCTGGCTCCTAGTTGTTTGGCATTTGCATATGCTTGTCGTTTGAAAGGATTTAATCGGACTGCTGGCATGGAGTCGGCATCCTCGTAGCTGGCATGCAAATAGTTTGCTGCTTTGAATTGGCTTCTTAGATTGTTACACAAAATAGATTGTAGATTACAGCAAAATGTTGTGCTTGAAATAAAGTCAAATGAATGCGGAATAGCAGTCCAAGGTTTTATGTTTGTGCCTAAAAGTATGATTTGCAAATATCAAAGGATTTGGATTTGTGGCGGAGGTGGTTTCCAATTTCGGGGCAAGAAAGATGCTCTACAAAGATATGAATAAATAAATATTTATCCTTCCTGGCAATTAGTGTTGATATTGATTGAGTGGAATTAGTTTGAGCTCTGAAAGTTCCTTACCTATTCATTTTTTATTGCTCAATTTTCAGAGCATACTTTCAGGATGAGCCAACAAATTTGAATATTTGAGCGGTCTGTCCTTTGCGCTTTTAATTAAAATGCCCAAAACTAGTTGTTTTGTCTGCTGCAATTTAATTAACATTAGTCATGTCCTTTATTATGCAAATAAACTGCTGCTGCTGCCGCCTGAAAGATCGCTTAATGCCGGCCCAACAGCAATAACAGCTTAATTTAAAATTCATTATAACTGACACCAACTAGTTAAACAATTGCCAGCGGCAGGAGGCATAAACATCAACAGCAACAAAGGACAACTAGAACAGGAGCAAAACAAAGGACGAAGGGTGCGCCTGGAAAATTGAAATGAGCGGCGGCAGGCGCACTTGAAATACGCAAATAAACTTCAAAGAAGGACGACTGCACGCTGTGTTCTGCGCTCGATGTCCTGGCGAGCGCATAAATAACAAAAGGAGCAAGGAGGGATCCCGGCTCCTGTTCCTGCTCCTATCCTACAGGCTCGAGTGGCGTATACTTAATTTTATTATGAGGTGTCAAGTGCGGACCAGTTGACTTGCCCGGCCGAACGCCTTTTGTGTTGTATTTTGTGTTTGCCGCCGTTATTTATGTTGCCTGCTGCCCGCCATTTGGTGGCAGGTGAACGCCTACGTGCCCCGCCCTCCCTCACAAGCCATCCACAATGTGAACTTCCTCTGGGCTTCCACTTTTTCTTGTTACACTTAAAGAAAATATGAACAAGAGTGTTTGAGATTTTGGTATTTTTTTAAATGCATAAACTACATATATCAATTGTGATTTTACCAATTATAAAAGTAAAGCAATAATCCAAAAGACTCCAGTTTAACATAAAATCATTATTCAATGGTAAAGATTTTGTTGTAATTAAGTACTGAAATATCCTTAAAAAAGACATTAATATCTGATAAATATAATTAGAAATGCCAATACAAGCATTTATGACGAAACAAAGGATTTTTAACTCCAACAATAAAATTCCCAATTAATTGGCATTTAAACATAAAAATTCAGGGACTTTGGAGACTTATTAACATACTTTCTTTTCTGAGCGGCATTCTTTTCTTTTCGTGTAAAGGACCCATAGTTGCTTGGCTCCTGCTGCCAGCTGGTCCTTTGATTTTTATGCAGGCAATATGCAAATGCCGCCGGAAATGTAAATGCGCCACTCCGAGTGAAGGAGAGACACCCTGACGCTATCGCATCCGCCGAGTCCTCATTGTCTGCTGCATAAAATTAACAAGTTTGGCAAAAAACTGTTTCATTAGAGAACAGTTCGTGGTCGCGGTCTCCAGCCACGCCCCCTGCTACGCCCACACGCCCATCCACAAAAGCAACCGAAGGTTACGTTGTTTTATAATTGAATTCATATGCATCAATGAAGGCAGCTCAACAAACACAACACAAAACCCAAAGGGAACATTTCGGTTGGTTAGGGGATGGAGAAGCCACAACATGGCAAACAGGCGAATTCGGGGGTGGTGCGGGTTTTCCCGGCTTTTCCGGGTTGGGTGGCCCACTTTTTTGGTGGCATTTTCAATTTTAAATGGATTTTCAATTGCGGTGGGAGCATTTTGCATAAATTGCTGTAATGAGTTTATTTCGAAGCCCTCGCAAGTGGCTTCGTTGGCGTCTCTCCATGTCCTTCCATCCATGTGGGATATCACCGGAATATTTCGAAACACTACGGGCTGTGTGGCCGTGCTCATTTGCAATTGTCAACTGGCTGTCACGGGTGACAGTCGTATTGACAGTTTGCTTTCGCTGTTAATTTTCATTTTAATTGTGGCATTTTGCTGACAGTTGATGCTGGAACTTTGTTGGGTGTTTTGCGGTCGATTCAGGGAATTTAATTTGCAATCCCCACTTGGCTGGCTTAACTTTAAGTGCCGGAAGTTGGTCTCCGGTTGAAGGGGGTGGAATGCTGTTAGTCTAACCATCACTTATGCGCAGCCAACCCATCAGATATTCCATCCATTGTCTATCGGGTCATTTGCGAAATCTCTCATAAGCAAAGCATTCATTTTCCAATTATTTATTGATGCCTCTGTGTCGAACTCCTCCCTCTACTACTCGGTACTACAACTTCACCTGCAATAAATCCACAGAGCCACCTGCCCTCCTCGTCCTTCGATTCCTGGCACAACCACATTGTCTAGCTTCCTGGGCAGGATGTTTGTCTGTCTGGCTGCTGTTTTGCCGTCTGGTGCCTGCTGCCTGGTGCCTGGAAAATATTTGCATTTTCACTTTTGATTTATTATTGCCATTGCCATGTGTAAATTGGCAAAGCAAAGGTGCAAACAACAAGGCAGTCATCTTCCAGGACTCGCCGCAAATGCAGCTGCAGCCGAAGAGGAGGCTGCGTTGACAAGGACACATTATGTTTGGCCAAATGAATGGTAATTGCGGCATTGAAACAAGTAATTGAAGTGCAAGCCAAACAGATTGCCAACTTTGCTGGTCGCTTTCCGGAGGAGTCGACCACATTTCGATTGGAGTTCTGGAGTTTTGGCCCAGAAAGAGGTCATCGCAGCGCTCTGCTAATTACAAGACCAAATTAGAGAGGCTTCCCCAGCTCAAGCTTCCCTTTTTCCGCTACCATTGCCAATTACTTCCGCCTCTGTGTGCAATTTCCGCTTGCCCAGGTTGGATCGTTGAATCTCCAGTTGGAGTTGCCTAAGCAGCTTTGCTGGAAAACGTCAAAACAGCGACAACTTTATATGGCCACAAAGGCAACAGTAACGAGGGCAAAATGGGGAAGCATAAGCAGATAATTACACAGGCGAACAACAACTATCTCCGAGCTTCTTTTTCCCGTTTTCCTGGCTGCTTCTCCTACTGCCGCGACCACAGAGTAGAAAATTACAGAAATAAAAAACCACAAGCGGAAAATTAAGAGCCAAGAGCCTGCGGTCCGCAAATGGCAGACGGTCGTAGAAAACTCCATTTCCATTCGTTTGCGGCCCCAACTTGGGCCCCAAAACTTTAAGTTCATCTTCGAGTGGCTGCCCTAGGCCTAGAACTTGATCGGGCCCTTTGATTATCACTGCAAATGGGAAATTCCTGTTTTTCGGGCGAAAATTCCCAACCAGCCAGAAGCTGGGAAACTGCGGAGACATTTTCGGCATTTTTGACTGTCTGCCAGTGCCTGTAAGCGAAATGCAAACACGGAGTTCGGCACTCCATCCCCCAGAAAACGCGAGAAACCCCATCAACCCCTGCCCTTTGTGTCTGCCCTGCAGCCACATTTAAATATGCCGCCAAGTTTTACCTTCGCTTCGACGCCTCGCCCCCTGGAAAGGAGCCCCGAAATCCCGCACCCTCGTTATCATCATCACATGGCGGTGGCTGGCACTGATTTCATGCTTTATAACTTTCGATATCCGAATGGCAAACAGCGTTTAGCGCTTTGCCCTGCCACCTGAAAAGTGGCGGGGGCCATCACGGCGTATGCGCAATGTTTACTTTGCATTTTTCTTCGTTTTTTCAGCTTTCAGTGGTTGTTTTTTCAAGGGCTTTGCATTTGCAGGGGGTGTATGCCTCATGGCATATGCATGATACATCAAATATTTAAGCTATATTTCAGCCATTCCGACAATGAGTCAAATCTGAAGGAATGTCTGGGGACTGCGATAATAAAGTTTACAGATAAACGACTTGGCAATCGAATTATGCTCCCCAGCCCAAGAGACTTGATTTCGTCTCTAAAGGTATTTACATATTTCCATTTGGTATTTAGATTTTATTTATCGTTTTGATTGGATTGTTTTCGGTGACTTAAAGAGAGAGAGGGAGCAGTTTAAGGACCTGGACAAAATCGGTTAGCTGGGACCACATGATATTGTTATTCTTGTCGTAATTAAAAACCCATGAAAGCAAGGGCGGCGACCAAACAACTGGCCACATATGCACCCATCCACATGCTCGTTCAGACAGACAGACAGAAGGATCCTGGGGGTTTGCATGTGTGTGGCAAAATAAACATGAAGCGTATTGATGGCAAGGAGTCCTCGCCAGGCAAAAAGTTTCATCTCAATTTTAAGCCAAAGTAATGAAAAAGTAACAACAACAGTCAAAGGAAACACGAAGCAGAAGGAGGAGCAAAAAAAAAGAGGAAAAATTAAAACGAATGCTATAGACAAAGCATATTTGCACGCAGCGCGAAGGACTCCATCCTCCTGGCAACCCGATGATGAAAATGATGATGATATCGTTGACGACGCAGCACACAAAGCAACGCTAACGCTTTATGACAGCCCAATGGGCCGCAGGAGAATCAGAAACTGGGGAATCGGAACCCATTTCATTCCATCGTTATTTTTCTCGTGTTTTTGGTAAGAACTCCTAAGGACGCTGTTTACATTCCCTGGCAAAAGGACAAGCGAACGGACCTTGTCTGCAAAGCGGCGAAATTAAAAACCAATAAAAACGCTGCGAGGAACGAAATTAAAAATTATGTTTTCTCTCTTTTAACAACAAACGGAAACAAACATTCCCAACACCACCGCCGAAAAAGTTGTAAAAACACGAATTAAATTCCGGGCTTTAAAAAATACCGCTGCACATAAAACTTTTACAATTAGGCAGAGGCGAAGGCAAAACGATGCAAGGCATAAAAGTTGCCTATGCCAAGGCCTATGAACCACTTCGATAATTGAATATTTTAGCGAGCGGATCAGCTGCCGCCAGACGAGCGGAAAAATCCCCGGTGGTTCGTTGGTTCAGGGGATTTTGGTGGCTAGCAAAAATAAAACGTAGCACACATCTGAGAGTCGAGGGGCATTAATTGCTGCAAAGTGTTGTTGAAACTTTTACGCCCGCGATTTTGGAGAGTCATTTATTTAATTTACTACCTGCTATAGTGGGGCTCCAGTACCATCCATCCATCCATCCCCATCCCCTCGGAGCCAAACTGCATTGCCATGAATAATTTAAGTAAATCGCCGTTTGTCTGACTGTCCTCGAAATAGGAGTAGAGTGTTCCAAGGGAAGGGGTACTATACTATATCCCATGCCATTCTATCCACTTCCCCTCTATTTCGCTACGGACTGTTGTGTCTGCGTGTACGTGTCGCTGGGCAGGATTAGGCGGCATTTGCATATTTTAATTATTTAGATTGTTGTGCCGAGCTACTTAGGCCGCCGAGGCAGTGAAACGGAAGCGCAAGTCCCGACTTAATTAAAACTTCCACTTTGCGGAATTCTTTTTGTCCTCTCTCTATCGCAAACGCTTTCGAAACATTCTTTATCGATAGTTGAAACATGTGTTGGTGATTTAGGGAAAGTGATATCATTATCAACAAATACCTTAAAGTGGATTTAAAAGTAGTATAAACATTTAAAGAAATCCCTAAACCCATTTAAATTTAAATCTGATAAACATTTTTCAAATCACCTCAAGCTTGGCCAATAAACACATTACAAGCACCGCCGATCATAAATTCATAATGAATTATGAGGCTAACCCAGGCGAAACCAGCGCAGAAACCACAACCGAAAGCGAAACAGATACAAATGCTGTGGCCAGACCAGCACCAAATAAAATCCTGCCAGTTGGAAAAAGAAAATATAACAATAATAAATACGCTACAAAGTAGCAAACAGACCCAAGTAGAGACCTTGTCTGGTTTTCGGCTAGTAGTTCCCAAGGAATGGGAGTGGAACTGGGGAACTGGAAGCGTCTGCAGCATTAGTTTTATGATTATTTGTGGTATTTATTGTGGGGACAGTGGCTACAACCGACTGTGGCCAACCAGCTTTATCACCCCCGCCCATTGAGTCACATATGGGGTCCGAGTTTCCGCTCAGTGCAGCTTTAATTAGATTTGCACATTAGACAAAGACCAAGTCAGTTCGGCTAATGATACGGGGCAAATCAAATTGGCATTCCACACACGAAAGCTTTTCACAGTGGGTTAATAGGTTGATATTAATATATGATTAAAATATGGGATCATACGAATTGGGGTAAATTTATGGAAATATTGGAATGTGCTATACTTATAAATAAATAAGAATGTTAATTTCCGTGGTCCTTGACATCATTTTTTGTAATCTGAAAAAAATCTATTAAATTTTAAAATAAAGGCAATTTTTAAGATCGAGATATAATCGTATAGGTGACTCTTTATCTCCTTTTTTATTGTGTAATTTATAATATTTTAAAAGGACCTAACTATTTCTAAAGCCTGGTTTGGAGCCTGAACAGAATTCATAATTTATGTTTCTAATTCTTTGCTTTTGTCCTACTGTACTGGCTTTCGGCTGACTCTTTATGGCTGACTTGTTGGACTTGCTGGCTGCAGGGACTACGGTGCGATAAATACCAGACGGTTACAGTGGCCTGGAGAGCAGGACCAAGACCAGGTCCCGCCATCAATAATGCTTAATTTAATTCGAGCCGTGCGCACTTACTCCCACTTCCTCAGGACGACGACTTCCGCTATCTCTTTAAGTCCACAGGAGCGACTGCGTCCGGCACATGATTATTATTAGTTATGATTATGTATCCCGTTTAATGGTACCTCGAATGGGGAGTGTGAACGTGCCCGTCAGATTGGGTGGTGGGTTCGGGGGCAGGGACTTTGGGCCGGGCGAATATTAATAATTGTTTCTTTTTTTTGCTGCCTGGTTTTTGGGGGGCTGCGAAACACGCTAAAAATTAATTAAACGTTCTAGGCGAAGGGCATAAATATATATATATGTGTGCTGGGTATATATTGTATACAAACATATTTTTTTCATTTCTGTTTTTGCTCGGCCATTTCGTGGTTATTTATGCGCCTGACTCGACCAAACCCCACGGACTTTCGGACGGACATTGGCGGACCGGACCGGATCCGGGCCTACACTTGATTCATTGTTTTTGCTGCCGCTGCTCTTTGAGCCGAGTGTGAGCAGCACGCACTCATATTGCCAATTTATATTTGTATTAATTAATGGGCCAGTAAACAATTGCTGAAAGCTGCGCCATTAGTCCCGTTCCAGTCGATAGTGGGTGGGTTTTTTTTGGGGGAGATTGGAAATGCGGAAAATGACTGCAATAATAAGCTTCTCCGCTGGGCACATAAATTACACATTTTTTTTCATTTCCTTCTGCAGGAGTTAATAACATTTTCATAACCGAATTGTGCGCATTTCGCGTTGGTTATTAGTAAAGTATTTTTTTTTTGTGTCAGACACCATACATTTTACTGTCAATTACATTTCGAACTAATCGAAATGGAGTAATATATGGAGTAATATCACTATGGACGGCAGTCCATGTAGTGACGAAGCGCACCAGGAGAGTGTGCGAAGGCGACTACTATATATACACGAAGAAATGAAAATCTACTGTGATGGTCCGATCATAATGAATGATACACCTATCGAAAGGTATTGCAAAAACTTAAAGGATTGCATACCAAGACTTTAGGAAAATCAATTGGCTTGGGAGAGAGAGCGGGGAAAGTGAAAAAGTTAAAATTTCGAAATTTGGAGCTGTTGGGGCCGGTGGGGATAAATGCCCCCTCGCAATGTTTTAGTTGTATTCCTTTTGAAAATACCCGTCGAATGAGGGGTCATTTGTCAAAATCCGACGCTCCGTTCAAAAGTTATAGCCAAAATAAGATTTTCTTCTTCTTCCCAAAATGAAAATTTAATTCTGTTTGTCAGTTTGTCCACTTGTCCACTTGTCCACTTGTCCAAAATATGTTTTTTAAGTTCTGAAAATTTGATATGACGTTCATCACATCGATATAAAAAACTTTTGTTCTACCACTTTTGGAAAAACTAGCTAGTTTAGCGGGAAAACAGCTATAAATAGCTCAAATTCGGAAAGCCGTAACTTCTATACTACTAAAGCTACAGACTTGTGCTGCATCTCGTTTGAAAGGTATTTTTAAATGCTATAAACGCCTTCTATATGCAATTTGAGTAAATGTAATAGTTAAAAAGATATGAACAAAATAAAATTTGTTTAAACTTTCTTTTTAGCTTTTTTTAATTTTCTCAAAAACGGCTCTAACGATTTTCCTGAAAACTTTAAACTGTATAGCCCTTGAGATTCCTTAAATTTTGGTATATAACACATTACTGTAAAAAGTCACGTTTAAAAGTTATTTTTATACGAAAATAGCCACTTTTGCCAGCTCGAACAATTAACGCTCCCTGAGTATTGAATTTTGTGGGAGGGTATCCGAACTGTATTTTAGGGTCATGGAATCAGTAAATTTGCACTTAAGAGTTCCATATAGGAATCTTTTGTTCTACGACTTTTGGAAAAAGCCGCTACTTTAGCGGGAAAAAGCTAAAAATAGCTAAATTTCTTTAGTTTGTAAGTTCTACACTACTAAAGGTACAGACATGTGCTATACCTCGTTTAAAAGGTATTTTAAAATACTTCAACGCCTTTTTAACTTAATTTGTTAAAATACAATAGTTTAAAAATTATGATTGACCAATTTAAATTTAAATGTATATATTAGCTCCTATGAGAGCAAATGTAAACAAACAAAAACTTCTGATATCAAATAAAAACACCTCTTAACGAGGTAAAAAACTAGTGACGACCGCACCTTCAACATACAAAAGTTCTGATATCAACATTTGTGACGAAAAATTATTACACTCGTCATTAAATAGACTTTCTAATATTTTCTCATTCGGCACGCTGCAATAGAAAATGCCTGTGAAGGGAAAAATGCTGGAATAGTTTGCTAGGGCGGGCCGAATGAGAAAATATTAGAAAGTCTATTTAATGACGAGTGTAATAATTTTTCGTCACAAATGTTGATATCAGAACTTTTGTATGTTGAAGGTGCGGTCGTCACTAGTTTTTTACCTCGTTAAGAGGTGTTTTTATTTGATATGTATATACTTTTAAAAGTGGGTGTTTTAACTTAAAAGCCCTTAAACTTTAATCCCTTCTTTAAGTTACTAAAAAAATATGTATTTAAAAATCTAGTGAACAAATATTCATAAAAAGTTTACTATCTTCTTAGCGAGTTAAAGTTTGCAAGAGATTTTTATTTAATTTAAAGCTAGACATTTTTGCGCCCTTAAGTAGGCAATCACTTTTAATCGAAGTTTTCAGCGATAGAACAAATCCCCTGCAGAACTTAAAAGCTTTAAATCTTTCTACAGCTGGTAAATTTAAATTATTATTATACCCGTTACTCGTAGAGTAAAAGGGTATACTAGATTCGTGCAAAAGTATGTAACAGCTAGAAGGAAGCGTTTCCGACCCCATAAAGTATATATATTCTTGATCAGGGTCACTAGCCGAGTCGATCTAGCCATGTCCGTCTGTCCGTCTGTCTGTCTGTCTGTCTGTCTGTCTGTCTGTCTGTCTGTCTGTCCGTCTGTCCGTCCGTATGAACGCTGAGATCTCAGAAACTACAAAAGCTAGAAGGTTGAGATTTCCCACACATATTCTTTGGCTTCCTACGCAGCGCAAGTTTATTTTAGCCGAGCGCCACGCCCCCTCTAACGCCCACAATCGCCCACTAACGATTTTAAAATGGGTCCTGCGCCCATCTTTAAAGATTTCCGAGAAGTATAAATGCAATTTTGTTGTGTATATTTATACCTATCGAAATGTAGAAGACATTTTTCAAATCGGACCATTCATTATTTCTTAAATTCAACCTGCTTTTAAATTCTCTTAATATTCACTTCAACTCGTGGGCTGTTCAAGTTTCTCTTCCCATTGAGGGCGACTAAAGTGAAGTGCAATTTTGCAATAAAAACCGCACCGTTGAAAGTACGGGAAACAATCGCTTGAAAAGCGCAGCCAAATGCCAGGAGCAGATTGTCCCATGCAGTCACGGCCCCAATAAAAGTCGCCATCCTCCAAGTTCCCTCAGTTGTTTGTCCAACCAAATACATACTCCCAGGCCCACCGCCCAGAAAAATAAGTACTGCAGCTGCACACATTTACAATTTGCCGGCGGAGTGTGTTTGGTCCCCAGTTTTCGGTCATGATAAAAATGAGCGTCGGAAATGCGAATATAAATTCAGCCATATCTGATGTACAAGTGTACATCTGACCGGGCGGATGGGATAGGATAGGGATAAGGATGGGGCACTCCGGAACATGGCAGTATCAGTCAGTATGTATGGCAGGATAAACATAATGGCTGCACTGCATTTGCCGGAGGATGCCCGCCAGACAGGAGCAGACCAATCATCAGAAGTATGCCAGCGGCCGGAGGAAACGGCAGCGGAAATGACATGCAATAAAACACAAAGGCGCACGCATCGAGTGAAAGCTGGAAAAGCAGGGAAAGCCAGGGAAAGGCAGGGAAATCAGGGAAAGCAGTGAAAGCTCGCCCTTTGTGTCTGTCGCCCTGTCGCTGGATTATAACGAAAAATGGCATCTAACAACAAAAATCTATCTGGCAAATGCATTTGCCTCCCTGCTCTCCCTGTCCTCGAATCAGTAGAAACTTTGCGGAATTACAATTGCAAAAGTTGCGTGCCCAGAGAGTCCTTGCCATTCGGCTGGTGTCCAGTTGGAGTAGGGATCTCCAACCCCGATTTTTGAGATATATTTCCCGTACGTCTGTGCGTTAACGCCAAAGTCATTTGGCTTATCAATGCCAGACGCAGACAATTTTGGTCGCTTATCGCTCGGTCGCATCGCCAGTCCGCAGCATGCAGGTGGCACTTTCATGGGAGAAGTTGGATTCGGACTGAGGGCTGGAGGAAGCGAAGTGCCCCGGGATGGGCGTTATTAAGTGGCCATTAGCCGGGCCAGGCGACTAACTGGACATAGACGGGGGCATTTCCACAAATTACACAGCTGCCAATGATTTTCTACACTATCAGGAGTACACAGAGAAAATATCAACTAATTGATGGGATCTGAATCATTCGGAGTTGAGTCCATCATAATTATTTAGTAATAAAAAATACATATACACCCAAAAAAAACTCGATATGAATCGTAGGTCAATTTGACCTTTTTTAAGATCATTTTTAACTTGATATGGGGCCAGGTAAATGTGATATGGTCGACCAAAACTTATACTAGTGCGAGCGAGAAAACATGCTTTCGAAGTACGTCAGTTCGAATTTCGAATACGACTTTCTCGCTTCCACTCAAGTCATTTTGCTCGCCATATTGATTCTTGCGCTCTTTTTCGAAGTTAGAGAATCTTCGAGAGAGAGAATTCGGCAAAATGATATTATTTAATGTAAATTTTATGAATATTTCAGGTAAAAACGATATGAGTAGGAATAACCAGAAAATTACCTGGACTTATCGATTTTACGGCGACGTGCTTTTTTTTGTGTGTATGTATTGATAGACAAATCTTTATTTAAGTCCCACAAAGCTTACTAACTTTTGATAGTCAGTAAAAAAAATATAAAATTCTACATAAAGCATAACAAAAATGTCTTTTAGAATAAAATAAACAGAAAGGGCTTTTAATCGACACATTTTTTACGTTTTAGCATGCATAGTAAAATCTGCAGAATATTTTTATAACCTGTATCTAGTATTCTAGACAGAAAAGGTAGATGAACTCGTAATTTCATGCTGTTAAACCTAATAATTGCTTATTTTATTATACTTTTTACTGACCGATTACCCTGCATAAATTACAGAAGCAACTAGCCTGAGATTTTTTCCTCTGTGCATCGGAACCAGTCGAATGTATGCAAACATTGTTCAGCTGACGGCTGGGGCGCAAGTTGTTGATTCTAACAAAGTAAGCAGGAACAAGGGTTCCACTTGCCCCACCCCCATTCGGTGGGCCCCCAGCTTTTGTGCCCCTCCTGAGTGGCCGGCATTATTTGCTAATTACGCCCTGCAGCCAGCGTTGCATGCATGTGATTGCTCTTACTTCGACCGGGCTGCCAGTTGGCAGTTGGTTACTGCGACCACAGCACGGGTACCTGGCCCTAGTCTGGAGATCCCAAGGCTCGGCCTCGGAATGCCATAACTTGGCATCAACTTATTAGCAGGCAGCGCAATTCCGCCTGCCTGCCTTATTTTCGATTTTAATTTCCATGTTGCAGCCGCTGGTGGATGCAGAGCATGCAAATGCTCGACATGCGCGTAATTTGTATTCATTATCTGATGCATAATTATACTGCAGATAAGGCAGCGGAGCTATCGAGGCCTTCCACCAGGTCACCAAATTGGCCCGACAAATTGTCCAAACTAATACAGCAAAGAATGCTTGTGACCATTTGGAAACGGTTGTTATATTAAATCTGTAGCGAAACATAGCTATCTGAGTGTTGCAAACATTAAAAGCTTTGCCAATAAAAAAGGTTTATCTTTTTATCGCACTATTTGCATACGCTGGTTGACCATAATACTTCGTAGGCTTTTCTGTGTTTTTAGATAAATTATAAATTAATACTGTATTAAAGCTGTATTTTTGCCTGTAACTTGATTAAAAAGTGCTCAAATCAAAAGTAAGTACAGGTGTGAAAAGTTAAAAACAGCATAAATTTATCGCTGTTACTTCTCATTAAAAAATCGACAACTTCGTTTTTGTTAAAAATATAATTTTAAAAAAATCATAAAAAAGTATCACTTTTTATTGAGAATCGGCAATTGGATCCTATAAAATAGATTGGATTGGAGCTTTAATCATTAAAGGAAAATAACAGGAAAATATATATACAGCTTTAAAGCTTACTCTTCCATTGAAAGCAACTAAAACATCTTCGTATACTCTTTCTTTGAACTCTTTATTCTCGTGAATGTCGGCTTAAACTAGATTTATTGTAGAGTTTCATTAGCCCAATTGCTGGCATCGGAGTCTCGAGGAACCCTTTTGCATATCTACTTATTTGTCTAGGCGTAAAGTTAGAGTATCTGGTAAGCCTAGTGTAGTGTAATAAATATAAATAAAGTGTTTAAATAGGGTTATCTGCATTGTATTCTCCCTACGCTACTGGTAATTATAAAAATATATATAGTTCGGATCTTCAATTAGCTTAACTAGGGATGTGTATTTGGAACAGTGTTGGCTCTTAACGTAGGGTTTCTCCTCCTCCGGAGTTGCATATGTATGTTGGTGAGTGTATCTTAACTAGGCGCCTTAATGTCAAGTTGAACTTTATTTTGCTTTGTGTGGTGCGTGGAATTGATGATCTCCGCGAGCGTTTTGAACCACTTCGTTAGCTGCCGCCACATTAATAACATCTGTGTATCTGAGCTCTGATTGGAACCCCCTCCGGCGGACGGCATCACGAGATGATGCAGTTCTTGTCCTTGTCGCCGCCCATCTCGCTGGGCTTCCTCTTCCGATCGTAGGCCAGTGCATCGTTGGGCACATAGCTCACCCGCACCCCGCCGTAGTGGCGCCTCTGCGGCAGCTGGTACATCATCATGTAGTCCTCGGAGCTGGAGGAGCTCGAGGAGCAGGTGGAGCAGACGTCCGACTCCTCGGATTCCTCCCGCTCCCTCTCTCTGTCCCTTTCCCGATCCCTCTGCTGTCGATTGGGCGACTCCTGGACGAGATTGGCAGCCTGCAGCGCCGAGGGTGGACCTTGGTAGGAGGAGGAGAGTGGCTGCGCAGGCGCATAAGTATCCGCCCGAGTGGTCGAGTGCGAGCGATGCCCGCTGCCGCTGCGATGGTGAGATGAGGTGGTGGAGGAGGACTTGCGACGTCTTCGTCGGCGGGAGGAGTGCCCGTGACCATGACCATGGCGACCACCCTCTTTATCCTTCTCCCTATCCCTCTCCCTCTCGCCACCTCCACTCGTGCCCGCTCCATTGCCCGAGTAGCTGCGCGATCGCGGCAGAGTGTCCGGGATTCCCTCGAAGCGCACGCCCTTCTTCTTGCCCGGCTCCCCGCTCATCGGCGAGGAGGAGGAGGCGCCACTGAGTATGGACACCGGATGCGGGGGTCCATGGGTGGCGGACTGCGTGGAGAGGGGCGTGTTTAGCGACCTTTCGCCCGCCGAGTGGGTGGGTGAGCCCATCAGTTCGGGTGGAAGGGCAGTGGAGGCCACACTCAAGTTGGGAGTGGGCAGTTCGGGAACCTCACCCGGCGGCGGAGGCGGTGGATGGAGGATATCCGCGTACTCGTGCTGCTGCTGGAATTGCTGCGACGAGGAGACGGCGTGCAGCTGCGACAAATGCTGCAAGTGGGCGGGTGGCGCCACCATCTGTCCCGACATTCCCAGTTCCGGCATGCTGGCGGTGTGCGGATTCTCCAGGAGCTGCCGCTGCATTTGATAGCTATTCGTGGGCTTCGCCGGCCAGGCGGCATCCAGATTCGAGGACATCTCGTTGAAGTTGTAGACCCCATCGCGCTGCAGTTCCATGGGTTTGGGCAGAAAGTGCGGCTGGAAGTCTCCCGGTGAGTTGAGAGGCGATAGATTCTGCGATGTGCTGGATGCGCGACCTCCTGAAAAGTCCGTCAGGTCGCCGCCATGTGGCCCGTGGGGCTCCAGATCCTTGACCACACCCGCATCCGAGTCCGAGGTGGCGTAGCTCTTGCCCTGCTCCACCACCAGGCCAACGCCAGCTGCCTCCAGCTGTTGGCTCTGCATTTGGTACATGGCCTGGTTGAAGGTCGCCTGGTGTTGCTGCTGCTGCTTCGGCGACATGGGCGGTGAGCTGGAGGCGTGGCTGCTGGGAATGCGCGTCGGGAGGGGCGCCTGCGGATGTGGGCGCACCCGCTGCGTGGGCGGAGTGGGCGTGGTGTACATCCCCGTGCCGGAACTGTCCGACGGCGTTGGAGGCTCTCCCTTGCTGCAGGCAATCGAGCAGTAGATCGCCCCCCTTCGTGGCAAGAAGGCGCGACCCAGCAGCGAACAGCGACACGTGTTGCACGAGAAGCACTCGTCCGTCGCATGCCAGTGCTGCCCGTCGTGGCTCATCTGGCCCTGGTCCACCCCAATCGCCTCGCCGCAGTAGTCGCAGTACTCGGCGAACATCGCGTCGAAGCAGTGCAGACAGTACGGTTTGCCCTCGCGCATGATGTACCGCTGACCGCCCAGCTGCTTGTCGCACTCGTGGCAGGCGAAGTGGTTCATGTGCCACGCCCTGCCCTCCGCCTCCGTGCACTCGTCCGCCAGGATGATCTGAGGGTAAAGAAATTAGATGAATTAGTAAAGTTATTAAAATTTTCAGGAATTTAAATATGTTTAATAATCAAACAAATGGTTAGGCTGGCTATTATTTTATAATAATTTTTTAAATACACCTACCGAAAAAAAAAACGGCTTAGGAATATTGTTATTTATAACACCAGAGGAGTTACTTGGGCATTTTCGAGTTAAAACCCTCTCCCCACTCTTGTTAAAAGTATTGCGTTAAATCGAGTGATAAGTAAATGGGCTATAGCAACGATACGATATCAAGAGGAATTTAAGAAGTTACTAAGAAATTTTTTTTAAGTTTATTCAAAGTGTCGAATAGTCTTAACGTATGATTCATAACTTATAACTTTATCCACCGATTTTCCTAAAATCAAATTGAAAGATAAAATATTTGCAATCAAAAAAGAGCTGGTAATTTCATAGACCATATTATAATGATAAACTTTTAACTGTTTTTAAAAAGTCTCTGTTTGACTGAAAAATATTTTTTGAAAAAGTGCTCGTCTTTTTAGATCACCCTCGTAATTGTAACAAATATTTTTGGACAGCAGCCATATTATTTTCAACTCCTCCGATTTTTAAAAGGTTCACTCACCTCATCGCAGGCCGAGCAGCGGGGCTTGAGGGTCTCGGCGTGGTGGCGTCCGCAGTACATGCGACCATCCCGGTGGAAGTAGATGAGGTCCACGAGGAGCTCGCGGCATACGCAGCAGGCGAAGCAGGCCGGATGCCAGCTGGCATTTGGGCCGAGTCGCGTGGCGAACACGGCGATGTCGCCCGTGGAAATTAGATCGTCGCACTGAGGGGTAACAATCCATATGAATAGTTAGATATTTGTGGCATCCAAGTGGGTGGATGGAATACTTACGCCGTCGCAGGGTCGGGCGCTCATCAGCTGCCGCACGTTGCCGCGGCCCAGGGCATCGCGTTTGCGCTGCGTGGAGAAGAGCCGCAGCTCCTTGCGCTCCTCATCCGTCAGTGAGTGACAGTAACGAACCTGCAATGACAGCGAGTAACTGAAAACTGTGGCTTTTCTTTCGTCTTTCGACCCCCTCCTCCTCCTTTCGGAAAAACACAGGGAAATCATATGTTCAAGTGGGGCTCGACAGCGCGAGGAACCAAAGCCGTGGGTCGAACCAAACCAAACCAAACCGAACCGCTGCCTGAAGTGATCTTTCCAAGAAGCGCGGACAGGGAACGGGCGGAGATTGTTTGTCTCGGCGGACAGGCAGACAGGCCCACATCCCATATTCCACAGCCACATCCTCAACCCACAAATCCAAATCCCAGAGCCCGGAGAAAAACGCAGAGCAGACCGCAAAAGGCAAAACGGTAGCCAGTAGCCCAGGCTGCCCATCAACGCTTCACCTCCAGCCTCCTGCTGTCCACTCCATCTGCATCTCCATCTCCATCTGGATCTGCTTGGCCCATCTCCCCCAGAACGGACTGCGGTTGGAGTCTGAGTCTGCGGTTCGAGTCTCGTTTGTGTGTTGTATGCAAATTTTTTTCGGCTGCCTCCACTTATTTTTCGGTTCTCTTTTTTCTCATTGCGAGTAAAGGCCGGCCTTCAATGAGTGTTCTAGTCATCGTTAGCCAGAGCCCAGATCTCAGACCCCAAATCCTGAAAACAGTGATGGGAAGTGCCTCGGTAGCTGAACATATAGTACCCATTCATTTCGGAGGAGTATTAATTTGGTTACCGTTTACAAACTCATGTTCTAAAAAACTCTGAAGGCTTTAAAAACTCAACATCACGTTTAGAATCATCACAAATGTTAAAAAAATTTGTTGTTCGAACGACAGTAATCTAATGATAGTATAGTCCATATATCCTGTTCCTTGTATATCCAATAACCTTAGTAACTTGCCCATCACTGTCCCCAAACCCAAGTAACTGATATCTGGGAATCCGCTCAGCATTCCCTCTTTTTGTTTGGCTAGTTTTTTGTGGTCAGCGTCTGCTCTAAATACCAAACTCAGTCGGAGTCTGCACTTGTTTCCCCGATTAATTAAAGGCTACAAAACGGGAAATGGTCGGGAGGGATTCTATGGATGGAAAAAGAGGAAGGTGTGTGTGGGAAAATCGCCGCACAATTTGACTTTGAAATGTCATAGCCCGTAATTCGAGTTGGTTTCAATCACGATAAAGCGCCTGCCATGCGATGCCAGCTCCTCCAGTTGGGATAAATGCCGCAAAATTGACGGGGCCACGATCCCGAGGGGTTTGGGTTTGGTATGGGGTTTGGGTTCGGGGTCAGGATCCCTCCTCCCTCTTTTCGTACTCACCTCGTTATCATGCGGCGGAAGTTGATGCAGCAATTGTCGCACACGATACTGCTCCCCCGGACTGTTGACGTATGGCACTTTGTCGTCGGGTATTTGCGAGAAATACAAGCGAACCTGCGGGAGAACAGAGCAGATGGATTCGAGTGGTAAGTAAGTATTTTGCGGAATGGCTAAAAACAGTTAAAGAGGCGCGCGGGGGCTTAAAAGGGTTAAGAGCCGCAGCGGCACAGCGGGCAGAGATTTTTGATTTTATTACGCTGATTTCTTGGCGGCGGACGGCTCTTCTTTCGTTCTGAGCCAGGTTGAAAGGTGCACAACGTGCTAAGCCAACTTTATTGGCCACGCTTTGCCAAAGCGTTCTTTCATCGGGAGCGCGGGTAAATGGAAAATGGAAAATGCCAGCTCAAGCGGCATCTGACTGACACATGGCTTATGCCGCATCAACGTAAATTGCTGCCACATGGCTGTAAATAAATTTTCAATTCTGTTTGTAAAGTCACCCGGCGAAAAGAGAGAAACAAAACGAAGAAATGCAATGCTAGTAGACATCTGATAGGTCTGATAGGCCCCATCGGGATGGGTTGGTATGGAATGGTATGGGATGGCTTTAACGGAAGTCAAAGAGTTGAATGCAACGCGGCGGAGGCCCCGAAAAAATACCAAAATTCAGAGTTCGGAACTGGGAACTGGGCGCTTCTGCTGGGGCAGATTGTGAAAGATTTATTTGGCATTGTCGCATATTTTACGCGAATAATTTACGAGTTCGTTTCGTTTCTCCCAGCCTGGCAAATAATTGAAAAAAGCACGACCATGGCGCTTTGCAGCCACAATTGAATTGGCCATTAAAGTCGAATGCGAATTGAGGAATGGCTGGCGGCCCAGAGGCGGAGCATTCATTAGCGCTATCTAATTCGAGGGACAGTAGGGGACAGTCGGACAGAAGACTGAAGACTAGACCTTCGCCTAATTGACACGCTCTATTGGAGAGTGGAGCTGGTCCGGTTTCATTGCAATCGCCTTTGGCCAGCGGCCACTCCACTGCATCATCTCCAATCTCCGACTGGCGACTTGCGACTTGGCCAGAATGGCCACCAGCCGCTGATTTATGGCCCCGTCGCGTGTATTTATTTACAGCTCGCTCCGAGTGACAAAATAACGCACAATAACTCAAGTATCCCGCTTATCGCCAGCCCACAAATCTCGCCTGCCATCCGGGGCCTGCCCTTGGCACTTCGCGTTCTGCTTTGGTTCCTCACTGCAATCTGCTCGCCGCAGACGTCCAGGTTTCTGAGTGCCTATCGCAGGAGGTCTTGAAGGCCAAGAAATGTCCCGAAGAAATACGAGACTTTTTCAGAGCCTGATCGAAACTGGGACACCACCATTCCTGATTTTATGTCGTGGTCTAAGAATGCACAATGTGCTTGGTGAAGTGATTTCTGTACAATAAACTTTAACCACCAAAACACATTATACTTTTTCCTATAAAAATAACTTTTTTCTGATAAATCAAAGTGGATGCCTCTCGCGAATGCGTTTAATTTGTTTGCTTCATTGTATGACATAAGTTTTGGATTCATTTTTATACCCTTGCAGAGGGTATTATGATTTCAGTCAGAAGTTTGCAACGCAGTGAAGGAGACGTTTCCGACCCCATAAAGTATATATATTCTTGATCAGCATCACAAGACGAGTCGATCTAGCCATGTCCGTCTGTCCGTCTGTCAATCTGTCTGTTTCTACGCAAACTAGTCTCTCAGTTTTTGAGTTATCGGGACAAAACTTTCGCAAAAGTCTTCTTTCTATTGCAGGTAGTATATATGTCGGAGCCGACCGGATCGGACAACTATATCTTATAGTTCCCATAGGAACAATCGGAAAAAAAACTTTAAAAAATTCTAGCCTCGGTGTTTTTTTGAAATATTACCTTCTACTTTTGGGGATGTTATTTTTTAAATATTTCTGAATTTCGAATTAATTATTTAAAAAATGGGATTACTATATCATATAGCTGCCATAGAAACGATCAGAAAATTAATGGAAAAGTAATAGGAAATAAATTCTAGCTTCTTTGGTTTTTATTGTATTATCTTCTACTCTAGGATATGACTCTTTTTAAATATTTCCGAATTTCAATTTTAATTTAATCAAAATCGGACGACTATATCATATAGCTCGCATAGGAACGATCGGAAAATTAATGAGAAATATTAGAAAATTGAACATTTTTGCGATTTGTTAATTAATACACCCAAAAAAAAGTAGTCATCAATATGCCCCTATTTAGGTGTCAATGTGACACTATTGAGTGGAAAAAAATCTTTGATCCGAACGTCATTAAATTGACCCTATTCTGGTGTCACTTTAATCCTTTCGAAAATATTAATTTGACCCCTTTTGGTGTCAAAGAGCCACTAGCCGGTGTCATTTTCTTAGTATTAAATAAAATTTGACATTTGCTTGAAAGCTCCTGTAACCATTCTGCCATGGCAAAAATTAATATGGGAATGGCTCAGGGGCCAAGGCGCTTGGTTCTGATATTATTTTGTGCTCGGGGGAACGAGGTTCGAATCCCGCTCGCAACACCATTATTTTTTTTTTTTTTTTATCAGTAATCTAACACAACTTAACATTTTTGTTCTTAAAATGATATATATGCATTTTAAAAACTTTTTACCTACTATGATTTATCTGGGTTTCGAACCGGGGACCTCTCGCATCAGAGGCAGACGCCTTACCAACTGGGCCATCGAACCATTTTGCGCGCGAGCGAACTCTTGACAAGTATAAACGAAATCGATACTCGAGTAAAACATCGCCGAACTTCGAACTTCGAAAATCAAAAATGATAATTATTGGGATCGATGTGAACCTAGTTTTATCAAAATGACACTATTTAGTATCAAATACGATTTTTCTGAAAACGCGGTGTACTTTTGACACTCATTTGGGAGCAAATTGACCCCAAAAATTTGATCCTAGGGGCAGTGTCATTTTAACCCACAGTTATTAAATTGACACTCAGGATTTTTTTTTTGGGTGTAAGAATGATCTGCAAGGGTATATAAGCTTCGGCTGGCCGAAGCTAGCTTCCTTTCTTGTTAAAATTCTTTTTTTCGGAGTTTAGCGATTCATTCATGGAGTTCTATAAAACTCAAAAATCCAATTCATTGAATTCTATTAAACTAAAAAAGCATATTCATTCACATAGCATGAATGTATTCATGAAGGGGTCTTGTGGATGCCAATTATTTTTTTTAGAAACTTGGTAAGTAGTCATCTTTTATGTTGGAAAAATAAGATATTTTTTAAATGTATAGAAAATAGTTTATGAACAAAATGAGGTCATGAAGCCCGCCTAAAAATTAGTTTAAAATATTCCACATTCATTTATGGCTTTAAGATATTTTCTCATAATTTGTTTAGGATAAGACTTAATCTAGCATAGAATCCAAAGACTATAGACTCACCTGATCGGGCCGCAGTCCTGGTGGCACCCAGGTGTACTCCTCCAGAGCACAGCCACTGTCGTCGTCCGAGTGCGACTGCCGCTGCATGTCCATGTGCGGTCCGCCCAGGAAGGGGGCGTGTCCGGAGGCTGAGGAAGTGCCTCCTCCGGCGGGATGGTGGAGCAGCGAGGGTGGCGACGGCGTCGAAAGGGCCGGTGAAAGCTGGTGGTGGTGGTGCGGCGGAGGCGGAAGCTGGGCATTCGAATACTTGGGATTGGCGGACGGGCAGCCTGGCGAATACTGGGGGCCCATGGGCGGTCCTCCTCCTGCTGCTCCCGATCCTAGACCCATTCCCATTCCCATTCCCTGTTGGTGGTGCGGTGGCAAGTACTGCTGGTGCCGCTGCAGGGGCAGGGGGGAGGTGGGAAGGATGCCGGCTGCTGTTTGGGCCGCATAGAGGGCGCTGGCCGAGGAGCTGCTGGGCAGGCTGAGGGCGGGGGGCGTGGCCAGGTGGCCCTGCCCACTGGGTGAAAAGTGGCGCGGCAGCGTGGGGATCTTCTGCAGATAGGAGATCTGCGTTAGCGGCGTTCGGCTGATGGGCCTACAAGTACGAGAAGAACAGGCGGAAAACGTGACTTAGCGAACAGGCTTGACTAATCAGAATTTAATTAAAATTTAAAAATTTAATTAAAATATTTCCTGCTTTTCTGCAGGGTTAAAGGCCGCGACAGAGGAAAAACCTTAAAAAAAAGAGAAAAAAACATGGTTAATCCCTCGCCGCAAAGCCGAATCATATTGTTAATGTAATATAAAACCGCATGGAAATCATATTCATTGTATTCCTTTTGTAATTCGTTGGATTTATGCGGTTTTGCACTTCCTATTTGCCGTCGAACAAGCTGTCAATTTTAGTTTGTTTTTCATGCGTTTTTTATTTTCGACGGGGACAAAAAAGTGGGGGTTTGGGGCGTTGGGGAGTTGTTTTTGCCAACGTCAAAATGAAAAATATACGCTTCACAGCATTTACACAAACAAATCGACAGCTCTGCGTTGCTTTTGTTGTTTATGTTGTTGTTGTTGTCGCTGTAAAGCCCGCAGGTCTGTCGCTGTTGTCATTTTGCCATTTTCTGACATTGTTATCCTAGACCGGCTGGAATGCCCTGTAACCCGTTTTTGTAGCCTCTCCGATCACAAAGATTTTTGGCCAAAACCAGTTTGATCTGTTCGTTACTTCTATGATTAAACCTTATTGTTTTATATGGAATATATTCCAAACAAAAATTAAGGTTTTATAAGGAAAAGCTTCTATTTTTATGTAAATAATACAATTTATTAGGCATTGAGTTGTATGTTATCATTTAAATCAGATAATTTACATATTTACTATAATTTTAGACATTATTCGGGGTGTTAGTGTAATATATAAAATAGTAAGGAGTTAGGAATTGGATTGGATTGTATGCAGAAAAATTAAATATAAATTTTAAAAAACATTTGTGCATAAGAAATCTCGAAATATCCAACAAAGATGCGTAAGCCTTTTCTTTAAAAGGAGTCAACTATAAAATGTTAGAGTTATGGAAGTTTCTTTAGGAGAACCGAGTGAAGTCTTCATGGTTTTGATTTAAAAGAAATCTCTATACCCTTTAATCCTGCATCAATTAAGGTTTTTTCCATTCGTAGTGCATTCGCATCTCTCTTGTCACATCGGGGAAATGAGCACGCACCATTTCATGGCAGTTTGCTGTTAGCCGTATCAAAGGATAACTGTGCATTGTGCAGACATACCCATGCCCATATCCACATAAGTATACATATATGTGTGATAGATATATATCTGAGTAGGGGGCGTGGGCGGGGGCGTGGCCCGAGCTGAAGTGAACTGAAGCGAACTGGAAATGCGAGTTCATGCGGGCGTTTTATCAAAACAATGCTGTCCGCCCTTTTGTTGTTTTTAGCCAGTGAATTCTTTCTTTTCGCCAGCCACATCCTGATTTAACATTTGCCAATTCCATTTCTAGTTCACAATTGGATTGGGATTGGGACTGTGATGGAGTAGGGGATTGGGATTGGGACCCACTGACGTGTCAATAGCTGGCCGAGTGCCATGTGCCAAGCGGTTTCTGCGGTTTGCCGGCAAATTAATTGCACAGATAGCGACTTTCAATGGGGAATAAAACCCGAAAAAATTGTTTGACATTTGAATTTTTGAGCTGTAAATGCAGGAATGCGTGCGGGAACTGCATTTGGGAACGGTAATGGAGTTTTGCTACGTTTTTCACTACTTTTTGACTGGGGTGACTGGGAAATCAAAACCCAAATCCCAATTCAAATCCCCGGCCATGCACGTGCAACGCGTCGCAGCTGGAGACCCGCGATTGCAAAGTGTTGGCCGCCGTCAAATCAGCCGCTTTCGAACTCAAATTACCAGTTCCCGACTTCGGGCCAACTAAAAACCAGGCGAAACTGTGCCTAACTCTATAAATTCGCCTTGGGAGCCTGTGGGCCTGCCTGGCGAATTTATTGTGCGACCTGCATTTCTTCTTGGCCCTCTTTTTTTCCTGCCTTCGCCTGGACCAGCACAAATTTATTGTTGACTGCAGCGAATTGCGTGAAATTGGCAAAGCAATTGTGGCAAGTTTCAATTTGGCACAGGTCTATGAAGTCATTAAGGCGGCTAGAACAAAATGGAAAGTGCAGTGAGTGAGTGAGTGAGTGAGTTAGTGTGCGTGTTGGCCATGTTGCGCAACATTGTTGGCCAACAGGAGCTGCAGGAACAGAAACAGCAACAGAAAGAGAAATAAGCCCGCCGGTTTTGGCCTGGTCGGCAGCTGTTGACGCTATTTGCATTGATCGACAGGCAGAGGGCTTCGTTTGCCTTTGCCGTTTTCCGTTTTCTGCGGTCGCCGACTCAATTACTTTGGCAGTCGTTGACCCAGAGAACTAGGCCCTCTGGAAAACTAGTTCACAGCCCAGAGAGACACAGAGTTGGCCCATTGAGGGGCAGCTGCAGCTGTGGCAGCTCCTCCTCCTCCTCCTCCCTAAGAGATCTGCGGCAAGTGCCTATATTTAGCCCCCCGTCTGCGCTTATCTGGCATCCAAATGAATGATCATTATGCGGTGGTCGCGTTGACAAATTGCCAGCGAGCTTGAGCGATGAGCGACGGTTCAATGCTGCTCTAAAGACAGTTTAGCGGATGGCTAAGAGAAGCAGGAGAGGGAATCACAATGCCCAAAAGGTTAGCCCCAAATCACTTTGGCACTTTGTGTGCGGTTTTCTCAAGTCATTTGTGTGATTTGGGTTAATGTCGGAAGAGCAGCCGAAAAATAATCGTGAAGATATAGGTATATATACCTGCTAATACCTATGTATCCGCAGCGAAAGTTACACCAGGGAGTCCGGTGCGAAACTTCTGTTCCCGCTTGTTTTAACACGGAGAGAAAAATTATGTATTTAATGTAACAACTAAAAATTTGACTAAATTGTTTCATCTTTATTAATCTAAATATCCCTTTAAGTGTTTTTAAAAATCGTTTAAATGATCTTGTATATTCTGTTTTAGTTTGCTAAATTCTAAGAAGAATTTTTTCCTGTGCGAGGACTGCTTGTATGGCCTCTTCCGAGTTCAGGGACAGGTGTCGCACCATTAAGACTTGTTTGCTTTTAGTTTTACGACGTCTCTCAGCTGGACAGCAATTATGTGGCAGGACTGACTGCCCCTCTGCCCCCCTTCAATCGTCCTGCCCTTCCCCATATATCCTTTTATTGTTTTACTATCCCTGACAGAGCAGCAACAAGAGCAACAAAAGTTTTATTAAAAAGCTTTGCCAGCTTCGTGTTCGGTGCGATTGTCATAAACGATTTTTGAATTGTCCATAAAAATAGCTGTGACGGTAGAAAGGAGCGTGGAGGTGGAAAAGCTCGTAAAGTTTATATGGGTGGAGAATGTCCATATTCCCCAGAACGCAGACCGTAGAACCCAGAAACTCTTGGCATTTTTCCATTGGATCAGCAGCCGCATAACCAGCACGTTTTGTTCTGTCTGCCTTGTCAACATGACATTTGCCGTGTTGACATTTTTATTGACTTTGGCAGGCAGCAGGCAAACGGTTTTTTGTTCTCGCCCAGCCTGAAAGTTGATTAAGAATGCCAGTCGCTGTATATGCATGTGCGATCCGCTTCCCACCTGCGTGTGGTCCTCGCCCAGGTGCGTTTATTACGCATACGCCAAGTGGCACTGCTGAACTCAGCGACTGCGACTGTACCCGCTAATTTGCTGTTTCAATTTGAGCGTCGTTTAGAAAGCCGCATAATGGCGCGAATTGCGCTGGCTTATCTCTTTGAGCAGCAACTAAACCAATTAAAGTTCGGGCGGCCAAGTGAACACATTGCCACTCATCGCAGGCGGCAAATATGCTGCTGCTACATTTTAGCCGATCTTTCCCCCTCTGTTTCCTCCGCTAACGGGCAGGAAAATTGTTTGCCGAGCGTGCAAATTTTCACAGCTGCAACAGCAACTATGCCAGCAATTTGTGAGCTAAGCGGCTCGAACCAACAGACTCTTGGCCATCTTCTCTCTGGGAGCCAAAGACACCGCGGACCCCTTTTCGCTGGAAAATGGCAACACCACGATCAGGTTTTCACCATAAGAACCCCGCTTTCGTAATGGCTGTAAGAGAAATTGCATCATCAATGCAAATTCGGTGAGCTAAAGGCGGTGGTGATGGGAGAAGTTCCAATTTGTTTTCAGCGTAATTGATTCAAGGCATTATTTTTTATTCGAGCAACCGCCAATTAATAGCGAACTTTGTAGCAAATACATCAAAGCTCGGGCTGTTGGAAAAACGCGTGTGCTGTTTTGGGTCGCCCACCAGGTACCCGATCCTCTGCAGATCGCTTGTTCTATAGGTAGGGAACCCCATCCTATCCCCCCGTTTCAATACCATAACCATATATCCGTGGCTGTGTGTGTTCCAAGTCGGGGCCCACGGCATTCATCCGGAGACTTGGCTGCTTCTGCGGTCGTTGTCTTTGGTCTATGAACTTGTTTTCTCCACTTCGCTCTGAATGCCCCTGCCCCTTGAAAACCCCTTCCTCTTCTGCCTTTTTAATTGAAGCCGTGTCTTTGGCTGTGTTTTTTCTTTTTTTGCCCCATGCTTTTTGTTCCTTGTCGTCTTTGGGTTTTTTCTACGACTTTTTTTTTTTGATGCTTCGATTTTTATACATTAATGCTGCCTTTATTGCTGGAGTGATTATGCTCAATTTTGTTTTTGACCATAATTACATTTCGTTCTCCTTCGGACGCATCCGTTAGGTTGAGGAGTTTTATCTGGGACTGAAGTCTGCGGACTGGGTTTATAGCTTGGCTCGGTTTTTATGATGATTTGGTAAACAAATTGGCATTGATTGATTTTTATTCAGCGCTATGCAAACACGGCGAGCGAAGGAAATCACGCTTCGAGTGTTAGACAGACCTCGTTGAGAATGGGGTATCTGCCCTGAAGGTCAGTTAGTCGAAGAGAAGACCGACTGTTTGCCCAGCTAAGTGAGATTTCCACTCGAGAGTTGGCCGGAAAACGTGTGATCTGTGCGCTCGAAATGGCATAAATCAAGGCTTATCCGTGGACCAACAAAGCTGCATTCAAACCATAATTATTAATGACACATTCGGATGCTAAAACATGTCGGCATCCAGCCCCACCAGCCAACAGCCAAATCTGATTTGATTTATGTGGCTTGCATCGCAACAAAACTGTTCACAAATTAACCGTAATAAAGCAAACTTCATAGTTGCTGCTGCAGTTGTTGCTCCTGCTGCTGCTGCTCCTGCTGCATGTTGGCTTATTTTGATTTATGGCCAACTAAAATTGGAATCTAATTTCTTGGCCATTAACAAAACCAGCAGCAAAGAAATTGTGTTCGTCTGCCTACGCAGAGAGCGCAAGTTGGCCGGGCCAAAACGGAGTGTGCAGAGTGCCTGGGTTTCGGCCACAAACTAACATAACCTAACCAATTCCGTGGGGAATTAGTTCTGACTTTAAAAGGCATCGGCACTCGAAGATTGCATTCGGCAGGAGTAAATCAATCGCGGTATCTCCGGTATTGGAAGCAGTAATTGCTTCATTAGAATGAGTTATGTTCTAACAAAGTGATCTAATCGGACGGACCATTTAATGTATAGATTTGGCTAAGAGGAATCTAAAAAGCTTAGTCTTCTAACACATAAATGTAAAAAAATTAATTTTTTATTTCTGAAAACTTCAGCTATTATTTAGCGTTAGTAAAATAAATTCAATAAAATTATTTCAAGTTGGGACAGAAGGAATATTTCATTACTTTAATATTAATTTATTATTTTTCTATCTCCTTAGGGTACTCTTAGCATCGACTTCCAGCCACAGATTCCTGCTTTTGATTTGGCTCGTTGTTTGACAAAAAGTTAGAACGGTAAACTGCACTTTTGCACTAACTGTTCCCGGAGGCTCGTTGACAACCTGGCAACAGCCAACAGCCAACTGGCGACATGGCAAAAATAATTAGCTGCTAATTGCATTTTATGAGATGCCCTGACATTGAAATGATGCGGCACATTGCACGTTGCAACCTGCTGGCTTAATGGCCGCAAAAAGGCCTTTTGCATTGTGGCTGAGATGAGACTGGTAATTCCGTCGATTTGTCATCTGAAAGGCGACTTAGCATACAAGTGCGGCTAAATTGTCAGGTTTCCGCCTTCTAAGCCCCACTCTCACATCGAACAATGATAATTCGTACCCCTTATCGCGGTTAGTGGATCGCTGCAAACCCGCTTGGAGGCAAGTTCAAGAGCTAACGAGGCAGGAATGCAAAGAGTGTTAATGCAGGCGGACTCTTGCCACTCTGCTGCATGTTGCAGGTTGCTAGTTGCAGGTTGCTGGTTGCTAGTTGTCCAGTGGCATGCAGGCAATTTAAATGCAAAAAGTGAAGCTGTCAATAAAAATTACGCGACTGCCTCTCCGCTGCAAGCCCCCTTTTCCCCTGCAAGCAATTAATTTATTGCCTTGCGTGTCTGTGTGAGTGCGTTAAATGTTTTATTAATTAGTTAGCCAGGGGCGGGGGAATTCCAGCGGCTTAGAGGGGGCCTTAGGAATTTCCCCGTGCTCTGTGTGTTGTCTTGATCTGTCAGTCAAGTGTCAACTTTCGGCTAAACTAATCCCAAAAATCCCTTTACGACCAACGCACTTGTTTTGACGTTCGAAATCATATGTATAACGTTTATAAACCGATACTGATCCACAGCGAATCGCTTTGATGTGGGCGCAGACAAGTCAAGAGGGGGGCAGCAACAAAGACCGATTTCAATTTCAGTCATTTTGACAGCGGCTTAAGAGGCTTGAGAAAGGCCCGGCCAAAATGCCGGCCAAAAAGGGGGAACACAATTCCCAAGACACAATTAATATGCGGCGCAGTTCTGCTGGCCATAAATGCGTATAAACATGGTCTAAGCACTGCCCCCCGCCCACCGACCGCCCGCCACTTTGAGGCAATTAGCATGGCCAACATGAGCGGAGACGCTTAATGGCCTTGCTTTATTTTCACATTACCGAGCAGGCAGGCAAACCATAAACCATATACCATACATGCGAGTAATAAAGACTTGAAACAAAAATGACGAAAACAAAATCATATTTTATCGCCATGCATAAATAAATCACAAAGGCTGTGGCGCTGTTGTTGTCGCTGTTGTCTCGCACTTCTCTGGCGCCGCTTAAAAACCCGCAGTTTGAAACCTGGCTCACAGAGAGCCAAGCCAGTTGGCCAATTGTCTGGGCCAAGTCATGCAAGTTGCCGCCACCATCAGCGTCGCTTTGGCTGCACTTTGTTATTGCAATTAAGTTGCATCTGCAACACAGCCAGCGAGGCAGCCACGCCCCCAAAAACCATTTGTCAGGGGCGGCGGCATTTGCGGCTCGCAGGCGAGTGCCCCTAATGGCTTTGTTAATTAAAACCAAAATCAATATGAATGGGCCAAGAGAGTTCGCAGTCGTGGTGGTGGTGCTGCTGCTGTGGAAATGTTGAAGATGAGCGGCCAAGTGATGTATGGGAATGTGGCAACACAAATATGGATTTACGAATTTTAATGAAAGTATTTTGTCATTCCAATAGTGAATTAAATAATACAGTGAATAATATTAGGTATTTTACTTAAAGAAATAAAATTTAATATTTATTTTTATGATTTTTATGGATGGTATACAATTTTATATTTGGGTGCATTAATTTTCTGTAAGCATTGCAAACTTAAATTGCATTTCATTCCTTAATTCTCATTTAAATAATAATAAATAATCAAAAACATTTATTTATATTTTGCAAAACACCAAAACCCCCTGCCCACGTCCTTGCATAATACACAGATAACTATCAACCTTTAAGTTGATTGAAAATTTACATAGACACTCCAGATTTAAGTTACATTTAAGGGCTAGTACTCAACCCAAACAAAAAGTCGTCCAAAACAAAAAACTATATATGAAAATAACGTCAAAAAATTTTGTTTAATATAAAGTTTTTGGTTTTGGACGACTTTTTGTTGGGTTGACTACTAGCCCTAACTCTAAACATACTATAATACATACATACTATACTATTCATACTATAATACATGAATAATATAGCAAATATAATATAATATTATTGTGAAACACTAATGTAGAAAGTCCAAATTAAATGATAAATATATTTTCCATCCCTAGAATGAAAATATTCTTGCAACATATTGCTCCCGGCCATAAATATTAAGTATGGGATGGAAAGAAGCAGGGACGATTGAGGATGGTAAAAACATATTTACAGAGTTTTCCAACTAAATTCTTATCCATCAGTTTTTGTTTCTTCTGCCCATTTCGACTGCCGAACAAGTCGTAAATGCGTCCCTCCCCATTCCGCCCCCTTAACGCGAATCGGAGACGCGGGCCGTGACGGAGGATCCCGGTTAAGCTCTCGAGATTTATGCGGCACTCGATGGCAGTTAAGATTGAATTGAATGCTTAGACACGAGCTGAACACAAGTTAATTGCCAGCGCAGAATGTGAACAAACCAGAAGCCATTCATTCGGCCGAAGACTGCCGAGCCGGAGAAATTATTGCAGTGCAATTTTTTAATATCTTCATTAAGCGCTCTGGGGCCCAGGCAATTAAAAGCCCAGGCGAAACCAGATTCGGAATCCGCAGCTTTGCATAGATCTTGGGAACTAATGCGAATGCGAATGCGAGTGTGGGGAAGGTGGGACCATCTCATCGATGGCAGCCGTTGGGCTTCTGGGCGAGAATCATCGAGAATGGAGATTCGAGAGCCGAGAATGGAGAATCGCGTGTGGCTACCGGATTGCAGACGGATCGGGTTGAAGCCGTGTCAGAGGCACATCAAAACGGCGTCTGTTATTATTATTAATTATGCTTTGATTGCCTTCTTGCCGGAGTCGCTTCATATCGCTTGGAATCGCTTGGAATAGCTGGCGGTTCCTGTTAGCAGGCCGTTTGCCAATGCAGCTCCCGAACGTGGCTATGCTCTCTAATTTGTGGTTGCCAAAGCTGATCATCGTCATCGCCATCACCGACGCCATGATGAGCTTGGCCAACAAACTAATTGAGTTGTGGCTCTTTCTCCAACTTCCAACTCCGTTTCCCAAGTTGCCGAGTTCGTTGCCTAAGTCTTTTGTTTGCCCCAAAGGCCTGCATACTAAATCAAAGCCCTTAAATGTCCATGGAAATATATGCCAATATTGTTTTTCCTATCCAAACCCCACCCCATTTGCGACTCCCATTCCCTGGCAGAATGAAAAGGAGGAAATGTCATGCGGCTGAGGGAAAACAATCGCCGGCCATATTTCATAAGCTGCGTGCCTGCCATCCGCAAAACACAATAACTTAGGCTTAGGGCCCCCGATATTTGCATGGCATTATGCAAAATCATGACATGAAAGCGGAGCTCGCCAGAGCAGAGCACTGAAATTGCGCCAGCCATATCGCATATATGTAGGTATACTATATCTGCCGCTGCCGCTGCCGCTGTTGCTGCTGCTGCTGCAACCGATCTGCCAAAAGATCGGGACCCCGTGAGGGACGGACAAAGGCCCCTGGTAAATCACACTTTGGCAGTTGTCGTTTGTGCGCCGCCGGCCCAGAGGCACCGCGTCGTATGCGTAACCCGAGTATGGCCGCGTAAGTGGAGACCCATACCCAGAGCCAAAGCCCCGTCGCCGATGTGAGTGATGCGTACGAGCCGGGTGGAGCCTGGAGGAGCCTGGGGGAACGTGATGGGGAACGGGGCATCACTGCACCAGAGTGCAACGCAGCGCATCGAAACCAGACAGGCACACTGGGGCAAAATGGTTTAAAAGCTTATTCCAAATGGATGTAGAGTTTTTCATCATTTTTCAGACATCTCTTTTAACTAGTTTTGAGCCTTCAACCCTTGGATTCAAGATCTATAAAGTAGAACCCAAAAAATTATGATAAATCCTGGAAAATTGTTTGATTTAGACATTCTTATGGAAAGAATTGTGATTTATTTATTTCTATATACATGTAAAGATTATTTAACCCTATTGCTTAACCTAAACTCCATTTTACTGATTTAAAGAAAATAAGTTTACTTAAAGTTAAGTGTATTCCATTAAAATGTTGCCTTGAAAACTGATAATTGATATGGGAAACCTCCAACATAAACCAACAAAACCACATAACATAAGGTCTTGAGATCTGTCAATCAAAATATCATTTCCTAGTAAGTTTTGAATAAATTTTAAGGTCTGATGGACCTTATCAATGAAATGTGATATGTTTTTTGAGGCTAAATATAAAGTAAGGAAATTTGTTGATAAAACAGGTATATTTTAAATATAACATTGGGAAAAAGTATTATAATCATCAAGAATCTAACGGAAATTCTAGCCAAACTTTCTGAGCTCTGATTTTCGTGAGGGTTGCCACCACTGTTCCGGGGGTTTCAATTTCAGGCTGCCAAGAGACAAGAACAAGTTGCCCGAGTGGCTGATGTTGCTGCTTGCAGCTTGTTGCGTGTATCTTGCGGTTCGTCTTGGTCGCAGAACACGCAATGTGTGTTCATTGACTCCTGCCTCGTCTTGCGCAACAAGTTGCAGCCTCCTGCAACTCCGGCCACTCCTCTCGAGCTCCCAACTCCCGGCTGCCGGGTAATCAATCATTGGGGGCCAAGCAAAACTTATGCATTTAAATTGTCAGCAGCCGTGCGGCAAAAGGGCGGCCAAATTGCAACTGACAAATGGAGCTGGCTAGAAGGTTACTCACTCATTTGACTCCTGCTGGGCGGCTCCTGCTCCTGTGGCCACTTCCGCTGCGGCGGCACTCGTGTCCAGTTCGTTGAAAGTGAAACTGATATCGTGGGCATCCTTAAACGGCTTCATGCTGCGCGGTAAACTGCGGTGCCGCAGGCTCATATTCAGAAACTGAAGATCGCCGACGGTCAGGGGTTGCAGGGGTTGCACTTGTGGTGTTGCAGGCTGATCCTGAGTGATCCGATTCGCCGGTGGTGGTGGCAGCGGCGGCACAGGACGCTGCTGCTTCTGCTTGGGCGGCAGGGCGGGCTTGGGTGCTTCCTGACTCACAGGATTCGCCTCCTCCTCCTGCTCGATAATCTCCAGGACCTGTGCGGTGGCCTCCTGTTCGCCATAGAACTTGGCCATGTTCTCGGTGGCGTCCAGCGGACTGTAGCGTTTTCCCCGCACCACCAGATCGCCCAGATGATCGGCATCGATGCCGAAGAGAAAGGGATCATCGAGGACGGTCACCCTGGCATTCCTTTGGGTCATTTCGCTGGACTCGTTAGTAGAGCCGTTTGTGGCGGCCTTACCCGAAGACTTCTCCCCCCGAACGTGGGCTCGCAGGGATCTCAGGAGCTTCTTGCTGCGCCGCGGCGAGGAGGAGAACGGGAAGAGCGGTCGTCCCGTTGGCGGGGGCATCCCCGCGTGATCGCCCAGATCGATGCCATCGTCCGCATCCTCGGCGGCATCTAATTGCCCGGCGATAAGATCGCAGTCCACGGTGTCGTAGTCCCGATCGCGGCTGCCATTGTCGGGATTGGGATCCTGATTAGCGTCCGCCAGCCGCTGGGCCGCCGCCTTGCTATAGAGCTGTCGATAATATTTCTGCTGGTCGCCGTACAAAAAGCAGACGCGCCACCATTGTTTGCATGCCAGCAAATTGGCGGTACGTGGCACCATCGCTGGCTCCATGTTGCCGGTGGCCGTAACAGTTGCCTGTTGGCCAGTAGCAGTGGCATCTGCTCCCCCTGACCCTCCTGCCCCTCCTCCTGATCCTCCTGCGGCTGACAGGCTGCTCATGTTGCTTATTATTATTGTTTCTCCTGGCCCGTAATTATTTTTCAGTTCTCGTTGTCTTCTCTTGTTAGCAATGACATTCTGTTCTTGTAGCCGCTTTTTTGGCCTCTTTTGTTTTTCGACTTTGTAAATTTCAGCAGTAAATTCAGCTTCATGTGGAATTTTAATTACTTGTTTGTGGCTTTTTCTTACACTTTCCGGTGAAAATTTATTTCATGGTTTTTGGTTTAAAGAGTAGTGGGTGCTTTCTTTTCTCATTGTTTTCCTTTTATGAAGAACTAATTAATATTATTTAAAGGAAATATATCCAGCAGCATTATAATCAATTTGATTAAACGGTTAATTTGAGGATTACATTTTTTTAAATTTTTCCATAGCCCGTTTAATACCAATCCATTCGATACAGATACAAACACTGCCCGAGGAAAACTCGACTTTCTCGACTGGAAATTGAACACTAGACAAAAGCCCACCATCTTGATCGATTGCCTATAATTTACTTTCGAACAAGATGAAAACCGCCGAGGCATAAATCTAACACTTTCCCCAAACCGCACTCGGAAGCTGCCCGCTCAACGAGGAAACCTAATCAAATTTGTGTAGACACTGGAAATTGGCAGCTTGAACCCTTAATAGTGATTGGATGTAAGGCAAATAGCGCGGCGTACACGCTTACCACTGCTAATGGCCAAAAGCAAAGATGATGATGGCAGCCAGTCAGCCAGAGGACATTGGACATAAGGCATCGGCATCGGGCATCGAGTATAAGACATCAGGCATCGAGCCGATTAGTCACGCCTCTAATAAAGACAGCAGACACGTAGGGGCTGCAGGTATCGGTGGAAAATGTGGATAACGTGGAAAACAGCGCCGCTAAGTGCGGGCCACTGCAGTTTCCATGGCGGCGATGCCCTTGTCAGATAATAATAACTTCATCTTCATCTTCATCATCATCAGCAGCGCTGACTGCCGCAGCTGCTTGAGTGGTAGCCAAATGCCTTAACAGCAATTGCAGCTTACCATCATCCCAGCCAGTCGTTCGTACACGTACTATATGTATCCTGTGTATGTTTGTCTATCTCTGCCTCTATCTCTATCTCTGAGTATCTGAGTCTCTGGGCATCCCAGAGTGCATTAAGCTGCTTTTAGCTTAGTGCTCGCAGACCGCCTTAATGGAGTCGACAAAAAGCGAGGTCTTGGCTCATATTTATGAGATCAATGCCGGGGAAAGGCTGTCAATCAAGAGCGGAGGCAATATTTATCAGATTACCAGAACCTTGGTGAGATCAAAGATCACAAGTACAGCCACACGGGCAAAAAAAGAAAAACGGAGCGATGTCAGTTCGGTATTGACAAGTCAATTAAAAGCTAAACGGTCAACGAAACAATAATATTTCGAATGCTAACGTACCAAGCACACAAAAACTATTACATTTTTATTTCTAAATTTTTTAATAACTTTTAAATATTTTAAAAGATTTTTGCTAAGCTTTATTTATATTTATAATTATTTTCCGTAATAACATGTAAAAATTTCAAATATAAATAAGACGTCAGAAAACAATGTTCCTCTGTGCTTTCCACAGTTAGAGTGCCACCAATAGAGCTGTTATGAAATTAAAGATATCCAAATAGAGTGGCAATTATAGTTTCTTCCTGTGCATGCATCAAAAGCAAGAGAAGAGTAAACATTCCACCTCGAAGAGTCAACATCTGGGGAAAGAATTTGAGGCTCCGAACGAAGTGGTTTTACATGCGGCCACATAATTGAATTATAAACAAGAACAATCGCAATCATAACCGCCCGAATGGAATGGAGCAACAGCAACCGACTGGCTTCCGGCTAGCACAGAAATTGAAGATGATTTCCAGCCGCAACAAAGTCGCAAAGCCTCAAAGCCGCAGCACGCGATCCCATCCAGATTTGCAGTTAGACAGCGGGTGTGATTAGAGCCCAATGAGTGGGTAAGTGGGGGAAACTGGTTTTCGAATGGGAAAAGCGGCACTTGCGCATGATTCACATGTGCTGCTTTAGCTGCTGCTCCAGTGCGATTAAAACGCGATCACACAATAATCATAAGGCAAAAATGGAGTCATGCCCAAACAAAGACTTCCGGCGATCTAAGACAGAAGATGGAAGACTGGCGATGGGGATTGGGAACTGGTAACTGAGGTGATGGGGAGTCCGATGCCGCGAGGCACCGTTAGTATTTATTGATGGCCGTTGTTCGACATGTGTAAGTGACGCCATCGATGCTTGTCGCGTAATTCATCCGATGCCAAATTGCCGGCGTTAATATCTGATAATGCCTGACCCACTGGCAGCGGCTGATTGAAATCGTACTATAGACTAGGCCAACTAGGCGTATGCGCAATTTGCATGCCCCACCAGCGAGGCAAATACAGAAGTTGCCTTTTACATTGCTACCATTATTATTTCTGATTTTCCAAACGACTCTAGTTCAGTTTGAGTTTGAGCTGGCGGCTCTGTCGTCAATCCCCAGTTGGAATTACCCAGTTGACCAGGATTTTAGCTCCCCGCCTTTGCATTTGGCATACACACACGAGTGGAGCAGCTTTATGGGTGCCTTTTATTGCCGGACATTTGTCGGGGGCTTCAAGTTTTCATGGCCGGCGGCTGAGAAACTGCGTGGAAAATGGCAGACAGGAGCAATTAATTTTATGGCTATTTATGTAGATTTTTCTCCGACTGTAATTTACAGAACGAAATGCAGGTTAAAAAGTCAATTGCTTTGTCTTGGTTTACTTTCCACCGTTCACCATTCAACCTTTTGTAATGCGCCCACTTGAGCTGCATTTTCCCCTCCTCCTCCGCCTATTCAACGGGTCTGAAATTGTGTTATCAAGAATCCCATTCAGCATCGTAGAATATCCGACATATCTGTGGACTTATCACTGCCTACCTAAGTGGTTTAGAAAGCCGCAGACGTGACAACTCATTCAGCGGCGGCTGCAACTGTAAAATTTCATAATTTATTATGCAGTCGGATGGCAGCTGGCACATTTTCCGATATTAACATACGAAAGAACGTCAGAGAGCCAGTTAGACAATAAGAAACAATGAGAAATATGCACTTAATAGCGGAGACTGGCTGGATTCTTGCCGGTCTTTCTGGCCAAGATGTCTCACTCGCTAATGGATTAACTTGTTTGTCTATTTTACGGCCGAACTATAATTTCAGCCTCTGAAAGCCCAAGTTCTGGCTGGGCCGGCCCGTAATAATTACACAGTTTAGGCCAGCCAGTCAGCCAAAAACTAGTTTGGGCGAAAGCCAAGCGATCTAATGAGCCATTGTCTGGCTCTCATATTTCATTGGGCCCGATAATAATCTCACGCTGGTGGGGTGTTAAACGCTGAATTGATTGTCGCCGCTCAGGAATTCCTTCTCGAATTTTAATTGAGCTTACATAGAAAACCCGATCGCAGGCAGCACGAAAATTGGTTTGGTTTTTTGCTTTTTTGCGAGACTCAAGACTATAGCCATGGAAAACAAAGTGAAAATGAAAATCGAACTGGGCACGCCTCCGAAACTGGGAAACCTTGTGGGCGGCTGGCAGTTGGTTCGGTCTAATCTGCGGCGCACTCGTGTTAAATGTCAAATGCAATCAAAAGGCGTCGAGGAGAAGGAAACCAGTTGCTCCATTTTCCGGGGAACCCGTTCTTATCGGCCTGGAAGATGGTTGGGAAACTAACGCGAGCTGACAGGATGACAGATCAAATTGGCGTTTGCATATACAGTCTATCTATATGACGGAACCCATATTTATTTACGACTTCCCGCCTTAAAAGCTCATAACGCGGCCAAATTAATTTTTAAGACCTAAAATTCGCCTGCCAATGATGAGTGGCTGGGAAGCAGTTCGTTAATTGCCTCTTCAAATGGACGTGAGACATGTGTAATATGCAAATGGTGGGACAAAAGAGGGAGATTGACATAACGAAGGTTAGGTTGTTGACCCACACGGACCTTTGTTATGTTAAGAAACCAAACTGTAAAGTGGCCAATCTATTCTTTCGTTGGCTTTAGGTTTGTATCTCGGAATCTGAGTGAATCTGAGCAGCTCTTCATGCTCCGGCAATTGTGGAACGCCTGCGTGCGGAGGAAACTGGCCAACAAATTAACACGCCAGTTAGTTAGTCAGTTAGAGGCGTCGATTGGGGTTAAGCAGCCGTGGCGGCAGCTGGCCCAAAGTGAGGGAGAAAGTTGGTGCAGCAGAGCCATAATTGAGCCAACTAGTTGCCGCAACTCGGCAACTCGCCATAAACAACAGTTTTATTTCAAACCGCCGCCGCAGGCCGACGCTACATAATTATGAAGAATTTCTTAATAAAGCCCGGAATCGAAGCCAAGACATCGAGAGGCAGTGCGTAAATTGATTTAGTTGGCCGGGCCATAAGAGAGCGCAGTGAATTGCAGCGTTCCGTTCGGTGCTTTATGGCAACCCGGGATATATATGTGATATCTCGGTGGAATTTTAACTGAGAACCACTATCGCTTGCGCTTTAAATTCAAATTGGCATGTCAGGCAATTAGAAATCGGAGATAAATTTCAACCCCGGCCCACACACATGTAACTACATGCCGTTCGAGTCAAATGTCTCTTGTCAATAAGGTGTTTTGCAGCTGGAAACCCATGTCTTAAGCCCACACACACACACACTCACTTCGGCTGAAAAGCAATTGCTAACAAGCCATTGTTGACACATTGCAGGCCATATATGTAGGTATGGGTATGTAAGTCCGTTTCATTACAGTTCTGTGGGTGGCAGCTGGTTCGGATCCTCAGATCTTGAGATCTCGAGATCTGCAGATCTTGATCCAATTAGCAAGCGGCGGAGAAAGCCGTTCGCAGTGCGCGGTAATCAAATTATTTTCGGCCTTTTTGCCAAGTGTTTTTATGGCTAGACAAGTCATGTTTTATGTTTCGGAGCAGGTCGTAAGCCTATTTGGTTATGACTTCATTCCGCGAGGCTGCAGCAAGTTGGTGAAAGTGCGCAGCGAATGACGGCGATTAAAACTTAACGCATCTAAATAAATCAAGCCGAGCACTTGAGTTGACGTGTAATGAGCATGGGCTTATGAAAGCCATTAAACCGATGAGCTGACGAATCTTTTGCCCCAAGTTCGTTGCCCAAGTCTTTCGTCGGCTCATTGGCTTAAAGTAAACACACCCTGGCCAACCGATTCTCGACACTCGATAAGCCCATAAAAATATTGTGTTAGGGCAGCCGGCCAGACGCCTGTGCCGCGCATATCAATCGGTCTCGAGTTTCATTTGATTTTTAATGTAATTTTATTGTATCTGTATCTGTTTCTCTGAGGTATCTGTGACTGTGGGAGGAGTTCGGGTATCCGTGTTTGTATCCATGTCGAATGAACTGCGCTGCGTTGACAATCCCCAGGCGAAGACCTGGCTTAAATCGCACCTCACTTGGCCATTTGGCTTATCCCCATGCTTTTAGCATAATTGAACGTTCCGCGAGTTGTTGTATAAATTTAGTTGGGCCAAAAGAAGGAGCACTTTGCCCTGATTATTGATTGCACTTCACTTATTTTTGTCAATTTTACTTTTTGCCACTCTCGTGAATTCAGTTAGCAGCTTTTCATTTCTGTGGTTTTTGTGCACTTTGCTTTGATCATCTGGCTGGAAAACGGTAAATGACAGATCTGGCGCAAGATAACGTGGACCGAAATCGGCTCCGACGAAGACCCGAGCACTCGATCGATCGATCACACGGACTTTTCGACGACAATGCGCACCTGTTGCCAGGTGTAAACCGCTCGCAACGGACAACGCTTTCAGACTGATCGAACCTCGCCAGATGTGGATCGCTCTGGTGCTTGGATCCCTGGATGTGGATCGTGTTCGAAGAAGTATTGTACGGATTGCATAGGTGAAGCACACAAAATGTATAATTAAGTGAGACTTGAATATTACTTGGGACCTTTACAGATATTTTTGAAATCAATACAAAAATTTTAATTTCCTAATTCAATTTTTTTCAAAATAACTTTAAAAACCTATTTATATTGAGCTCGAACTCAAGCCAGCTGCAACTCCAACGCAAAACATGTTTGATCTGCGCTGTGCTATATTATCATCCTAAAAGTATACAATCTCTGGAAGAATAACGATGTTTCTGTACGTGTAGAATTGAGCTTAAGATTCTTTGTAGAATTGCACATTCTTTGACTTTTTCTTAAAAAAAATAAATGACAAATATGAAAAAAAAATGTAAAAATCAATTAAATCCTTAGTAAAAAATTGTACAATTTAAAAACATATAATTTTAAAAAATTCAATTTTAAATATTTGGATATTTCAAATTACTATTTTTGAATAATCTCGGCTGTTTGTTCTACATACATAAGGTTCTACAATGAGGTAGATAATTGAGTAAAGTATTTTTGAACGGTAAATGTTTGAAATAGTTCCAATTCGAACCGTCAACTGGACGTGGCGCTGATACAATTTTAATAGATTTCTTTATTACCTACTATTTTTAAAAATCTAATAAAAACTCCAGCTACATATATGTAAGTTTTAATAATCCTTACAAAACATAACTAACGCAAAGTACAAAGGTACCCAAAGCCAAATACACATTTTGGGGTATGCCCAATTATACATTTTAGGCTTTCCATTATGGTAACCGTGAAAAGGGATTTGTCAATTGACCGTTGAGGGATTATAAAGTGACTTTTATAAATTACATATGTCTTAAAATGTAACTTAAGCTACATGGAAAACAAGAGAAATTTACCTAATGGAGATTAAATTGAGGCTAACCTATTTATAGTCTGCCCCCCTTTAAGCATATTTGTATATTTCCCAATCTTCTTAATTTAACTGGCTTTAAAATGAGAAAAAATGCGATGTCAACCGTGTTGGCCATGTGACGGGTTCAAGGTTAATTTGCTGCTGACCATGTTAGTTGGTCACCATGCATCTGCAAACTGGAGATCATTAAGCCGCACATTAGTAGCATCTCAAGCGGTCTGTGGGCTAATTAGACGTCGAGTGTGAACGGAAACACTGCGTCTCTGCCTGCCGCTTTTTGTTGCACACCTCGGGATGCCCCATGATGCATGATTTATGGTGGGTATTTGAAATTGTAAATTGGCGGCGTGTGAAGCTCCCGAGGCGTCGGCCACCAAAGACTTACCCATTAATGCGTTTACTTACTAAAAGTTGGTCTGTGTTCACTTGGCTTACCTGAAACGAAAAGGGAAATCGCAGGCTATTAGTTAAAGTCTAATAAGGGTTCAACATATTCATTCTATAGGCTGAATATATAAGAATTGGGATTAGGACTGGCGTTGACGCTATCACAAAATCAATTTGGCTAATTGCAAGCATAATGGCCTCGTTCGTCGCCACATTTCATCGGACACCGTGAAAAGGGAACGTCCCCGAAATGTGCAGACAACTTTTTGACACGCCAACGGTTCGTTTATTAGTGGAATCGAATAACCCCCAAAGTGTCATCAAATCAATGCAAACTAGCTCAAATCGAAGTCGCCTGCGAAACTTTTCCGGCCGACATTTGCGCGCCATTAAGCATGATATGGGGGTTGCTAGAGGTGTGGGCCTGGGATTCCTCCGCCCAAACGGCAAATGGGCAATTTCGTTGGCCCATAAAGGGCCATCGTAATGGGAAAAGTTAGCGCCACATCAGGGGCACAGGTGTGTCCCCACAGGCCTTGGCAGGGAAATAGTTTCCCACACCGTCATTGGGGCTAATAGATTTCCAAATCAATAGACCATCCCAGGGGAGTTTTTCTTAGCGAGAGTTCTTTTTTGGCAACTTCAGACTGACACATTAAATTTTGGACTATACTACACTATAACTTTAAGAATTCTGGGTGCTCTCGATAACGGAGACCACATTTTCGGCAATGTCACAGAGGTGCGAGTAGGTCTGCATGTAGAGGCTATCCCTGTAGGATTTCCTGGATTGCAGTTTTTTCAGGAGATACAGACGGGGATTTTCCTCGCGCAGATATAGAAGCCAGGGCTTCGTCTCCACCTGATCTTCTTCGGCGCTCTCAACTTCTTCCTGCTGTTTCACCTGATACCGATTGACCTCCAACCGGAGGCCACTCAGCTCCAGCGAAGCCATCATCTCCTCCCACTCCTGAATGCCATTCCCTATACATCCCCTTACGTAGATAAAGGTGGATCGAGTCCTCTGCTCACTCCGACTAAAGTGGGTGAGGGATCCTTTACCACCTCCCTGTTTCAGTTCCTCCAGCACCTCGACGAGTTTGTCGAAGTGTAGCTTCCTTTGATTGGAGTCCGGCAGCCGCAGGATTACCTCACGGAGCGTCTCCAGTCGCAGGTCCCAAGTGGGCTCCCTTGGTTTCTTTAGTGCCTGATGCAGTGCCTTCAGCGTTTCCAGGTCATCGAAGCGCTCGCACTTGTAGCCCGGATTCTCGGCATTGAACACCTCACGCTCGTCGAGAATTCGCTCATAGGGGCACACCACTTCGTGCGGCTTCAGGAGGGGCACTATGGAGGCTTGAATCCCGGTCAGATCATCGGCCATCCGCTTCTTGGACCTTTCAGTAATCATGTTCTGCAGCCTGCGCAGTTTGCTGGTGTACTCAGGTGCTGGAACACAGCGTCCCGTCAAACGGGCCACAAAAACCCCGCGAACCGAACCAATTACATTCGGAAAAATGCGGAGTTCGAAGCGCTGTTTGAAGAGGTAGCATCCACGTGGGCGGAAGAGGGCATGGCACACCACCTCCTCGCCGGGAAAAACGGTAAAGGTAGATTGGGAGAGTAGGAAGTTATGGCAGCTCTGAGCTGTGCACTTCCCACCCCTCTTGCAATCGCCCATTGCCCACTGGCAGGTGAGCACCTGGACGCCCACGTTCTCCACGCGAGCCACCTCTTTGACGTCATTCTGAAACGGATGACACTCGAAGAAAACGTTGGCGATGTCGGGCACAACACCTCGTCTGCCGGCATTGAAGAAAACCACTCCGTTTATCTTGACCGCCGCACGGGCTATCCCAGATTGCAGGTCAGGTTCTGCCCCTCGAGGTTGCTCTTCCTTTTTCACATACTCTGCTGCAATCTCCGACGAGCTGCTCAAACTGAAAATCGAGTTGCAGGACACTCGTTCGATCTGCGGGGTGTCGCTGCGGATGAGGGATTCCTGCACAGTGCCACCCACCACTTCCAGTTTGTCCAAGTCGGGGAAGAAAGGCAAAACCCGCTTAATGTCGCCACTTTTGTGGTCTATGTGCTCCTCCAGCAACCGTGATTTTAGCCAACGGGAGGGCTTCTCCGGTGGTGGGTGTGCCGTGCCCAGAAGTTCCTGCTTGGTGGCTCTGGTCAGTCCACTGACCTCCATATCCACCCAACCTAACTGCTCGGCTCGGGGAAGCGTCTCCTGGAGTTCAGGAACTTCCAGGCATTGTGCATTTATCTGCGAAGGAAGAACGGCTGGCTTCTTCTGGGCCAAGGTCGTGGGATTCATGCGACCCGCGAGGTCAAGAAGCCGCTCCACGGTACCTCGATCCCCGGGAGCTCCCGTGCCGCCCACATTGATCAGCATCTCGTGCGGACGACGGCCCAACTTTCGCTGGATCTTCGCCTGAACGGTGGCTCGGTTCTGGAGTGTGTCGTACCAGAGCTTCAATCGCGGATCCATGCTCATCGACTCCCGCATATCCTCGTCCAGCGAACACTCCGAGCTGGAGAGCGTGGTAATGCCCAGCTTCTTGTTGAAGATGTCCTGGATTATGTCGTCCAGTATCTTCTCACCCTCCAGGTCGGTAACCTCCTTGAGGCTCTTTCGCTTGCGAAAATCCAGCCCCGTGGAATCGGACTTCATGTCTACCACGTTCTTCTGGGACCCGGGTTCCCTATAGGAATTTGGGGTTTTCCTGAAGGATTGCAACCACGAGCGGTGTCGCGAACCTAATCCACTTCGCTGTTCCATCTTTATAGAGTTTTTTATTAATGTTTTAAGTGTTTTTTTTTTGTTTGTTTATTTTTGTCTTCTCTTCTCGAGGAAAACTAGATCAGAGCTGTGCTCTCGATCACCGACACAATATCCTCAGCCGCACTGCCAATTAGTCCGTATAACAAGATATATATCGAGTCCATGAAATACTTTGAATGGTAAGAGTTTTTGCTTTCTTCCTTGGTAACTCTTGACCTGAGAAGTTGGACCTTCTCATCCCATTCCTCCAATCTGCTGGCAAGTATTCCTCGCACATAGAGGTGCTTGGTATGATTCCGATCCCTCAATCTTTCAGGAGAGTCCACCAAACTAAGTGGCACAGACGGTGCACCTCGCAAATCGTCTAGAAGGTGGCTTAATTCCAAAAAGTGCTCAATGCGCTGTCGACTATCCTGGCTTTTGCACACCAAGTGAATAATCGAGTGGACACTGTAGTCCCAGGAAGGAGGAAATGAAATTGGATGCAGGAGTCTCAGCCGCCTGTAGAAGGTCAAGAGACGGTCAACGACTTCGTGACTATGGCACTGAAAGCTCCTATTCCGTCGGTTGAAAGCCTCACGATCCTCCAGCTCCCTTTCATATGGACAGAGTATCGAACTCCGTTGCTTTAAATGAACCCGCGGCTCACAGACCGTCACCTGAAGCTTCTCTAGTTTAAGTCGGTCCAGGTACTCCTTGGGCGGAGTACAGCGACCATTAAGGTTCAAAATAAAGCCTGAAGGTCGGCAGAAGAAAATCCGAGGTCTGGTCAACAGCATCCAGCGTTGTTTTACAATAGCCACATATCGAGGTTGGTACAGAACCGTAACATCCCGGAATTCACCTGGAAGTAGGATAAACGGGGCCACATCGAAAACAAAGTCGTCGGAATCGGCTTCCATCAGAGTATCGTTGTTTGAGAAGAAGTTCACCTTTCTCCAAGTGAAATGCAGCTGTTGATTTCCGCAGTTCTCGATGCGAACAATGGTGCGCAGGTGACGCTGGAAGGGATTGCTAATAAAGGTCCTGTCCACAATTGGCGAGAACTCCTGCACATGCGGCCAGTAATGGTTTCCGTTGATACGGACGCCCGGCCCGGTCACCGATTGTTGGATCGTCTGTATCGGTTGGATGACCTCACCTCCACCTCCGCCACTTGACCTTATGAGCTCATTAGAGGTGTCTCCAATGGTATTTATTAGGTCAGGAACATCCTTGTACCTTCTACCCACAACCTCAAGGTTACAGATTTTAGGTGGAGATATTGTCGAACTGTCCTCATAGTCCTCTATTTCCTCGGGACTCTCCCTTCCTAACAATTCAGCAGCCAAATGGCTGGGTAGTCCCACAATCTCCACAAGGCCTTTCACCGAACGGTTCACTATCTTTCCCTGGTGATTTAAAATCATCTGTTCTGGAGTCCTACACAACTGACTTCGTAGTCTCTCTTGCAAAGCCCTTCGCTGGATAAGCATGTTTTTCCAGTAGTGTAGACGATGTTCCACATTACTTTTGCATTTTTCTGGGGGGAAACTGGACGAGGACGCGAAGGAAGACGACTCGTGGTGGACACCTCTCACAGTATGATCTCTCATAATTTCGTCTATAAGGTCATTGGCCAAGCCGTCTGGATGGATGCTGTCCTCGGAGGAATCCTCTTTGATCAGCAGATCCGTCGGAATTGAGCACATTTTTAAATTTAATTGTTTTTGGGGTGTCACCATTGATGGGAGTGTTTTTGACTTTAAGGGCATGACTACTTATATGAAATGGAAGAAAATAATGAATGGATTTAGGTTATCTCAAATGTAAGTTTTTTAGTTCTCAACAAAGTTTTCCTAACTAATCACGGCACCACTTCGGTGCTCTCAATGACGGACACAATGTCCTCGGCCATGTTGCACAGATGTGAGTAAGTTTGAATGTAGAGCGAGTCCCGGAAGTATTTGGAACGATACAGAGTGCGCATCACCGCCGCCCGGATCTTTTCCTCGTCCAACTCCGTTTCTCCGATTATTTCCGCAAGTTTCTCCTTGTCAATGGGCTTCATGGGACTCGGTTGAGGTTCCTCCCCGTCTTGTTCTTCAACCTCCCCCTCTTCCGATTCCCCGAGCAAATTTAGGTAGAACCTCTGCAACTCCGGCTTGAAAAATGAATCCTGAACGTTGAACATTAGGTCCTCCCATTCGGCAATTCCATTGCAGATCACTCCACGCACATAGATAAACCGCGATCGTTGCTTCTGATCATCCTGCTTAGAGGAGGTGGTATTCAGAGAAGATTCTCCGCCCAACAGAGGAGCGAGAAGATTGGTGAATTCAGCAAAGATCTGCTCCCGCTCCACCAAACCCTCTATCCTCAGAATGTAATCCTTGATGGTGGAGAGACGTAGATCCCACAGTGGCTCCCGCGGCTTCTTCAGACGCTGATGGAAAGCACGGAGCACCTCCAGGTCATCGAAACGGGCACAGTTATATCCCGGATTCAGGGCGTTAAACGCCTCTCGATCGTCCAGCGGTCGATCGTAGGGACAGCAGGCGGGCGGAGGCACCACCAGAGGAGCCAGTGCACCCAGATGAGTGGTCAGTTTGCCGATAGCTACCGCATCCGACTTGCAGATGCAGGCGCATTGGCACTCCAGCAACTTGGCCATGTAGTCCGCCGGCGGAGAGCAACGTCCGTGCAGGCGAAGCAGTAGGGATTCCTGGCGGCCACAGAAGATACGCGGTTCCACCTGCAGCAGCCACAGCTCCATGGTCATGGCCACCTTCCGTGGCTGGTAGAGCACGGCTATATTTCGAGTTTCACCATGAGCCAGCCTGAACCCTCCCAAATCGAAGTAGAACTCATTGTCCCTGGCCAGCAGCAGGGATCCGCGGTTGTAGTAGTAGGTGCTCTGTTTCCAGGTGAAGGACAGCGTCTGCTGGCCAATGTTGGTCAGCTGCAGGACGTGCTTAAGGCGTCGCCGGAATGGATCGCATGTGAATCGGGTGAGAATCTCGTAGCAATCTTTGTTCTCACCCGGCACGTAGTCCACCCCGTTGACCCGTAATCCCAGTTCTGGCACGACGGGTGGAGGTGGAGCCTCCGTTGATTCCTCCTCTGTGGCTCCACAGGACTCACAGATGCCCTCCTCGGAGCAAATAAGCGGACTGTCGCTGTTGGTCACCGTGTGCAGCGAGTCCACCTCCACGAGGACGGTACTTGGAGGTGGTTTGAGCTTACTGATGGCCTTGCCCTTTATCTGCAGAGCGTTGAGATCAGGAAAGAACTCCACCACTTGCTGGATGGCTGGGAAACGCTGCTCCAGTCGTTCGTCCAGGAACTGCGATTGCAGCCAACCCGTTGGAGGCTTCTGCTCCAAGGCCTCCCGGCCCAACAGCTCCCTTTTGCTGACCTCAGGCAGACCAATGATCTCCACATCCTTGTAGCCCACCTTCTCCGCCTGAGGGCACGTGGCCTCCAGTCCGGGAATCACCTGGCAGGTGCAGGGATCCTGAAGGTCACCCAGTTTGGAAACTGGAACGTTTATCAATCGGTCACACTGCATGCGATCCGCGTAGTCCAAGATCCGCTTCACCGTCTGCCCGTCGCGATTATCCAGGGTGGAGCGTCGGTTGAAGAGCACCTCGCTGGCCAGCTTGCCCGTTTCCCGCTGGACGCGCTGCTGCATTTTCTTGCGCTGCTGCAGCACATCCTTCCAGTAGCGCAGGCGCTTGTCCACGTGCTGCTCCTGCTCCTCGCGGGGCCACGGCATCTCGGCCAGGTGGCAGGAGGAGGACGTCTCCGGGAAGTCGCCGCGTCGCTCCATGAAAATCTCGTTCAGAATCTCCTCCACCATGCGCTCCGTGTACTTGCCCATGGGCGAGGTGGCATTCAGCTGCGCCTGCGCAAGAGAGCGGGTCGTCGGTTCGGTCAACGACGAGGGCAGCGAAGCCATGTTGGCCAGTGTGAATTTCGAAAAGTTCTCCGAATCGCCGTTTTTGTTCGTGAACGTGGACTCCGAAAAGTTGAGCATGTGGCACTCGCCAGACATCTGCGGACTCTTTGCCCTCAGGCTTTCCATTTTGTGAGGGAGCTTGCAGTTTAAGTATTTCGTATGTCAACTTCAAGTGTTGTAAAAAATATAAGGTTTCTTGTCAGCGGTGTTTTCCGACTCGAAATAGAAATCAAACGGGCCATTCAAAGCATTCACTGCCAAGCCAACTATGTAATTCTCCTAAATTTCAAGTTAAATATTATTATCTGCACACTAGTTTAATTAAAAACTGTATACAAAACAATAATTGAAAGTATTACGCATGCGATTTTTATAGAGCCACAAAATCGACTGTCGATTTAAAAATTTCTGATTAAATCCTGATGTTCCACCCAACTTAGTACTGGCATTTTGACCGAAGTAATGGGAATAGTTAGAAAAATATGGATGGTTATACCTAGTTCAGCTCGTAATAAAATTCCCAATTGATTGTCCCCAAAAACTAAAACTTTAAATTTTTGTAAACTTTTTTTTTTCCTAAAAATAAAAAAATACATTTTTTGATTTAGTCAATCGACTCTTCTATGCATTATCAAATAATTTTTTTTAACTTTATTTGTGTAATGCCGTCTAAACACGTTAGAAAAATATATGAACGAGGAAAATGGTTCGAAAATCAAACTAACCGAGGTGCTTTCATAAGTTCCTCTAATATTGTTCGATGTAGCTGAGAGGAGATGAAAGAGCACCTCAGTCTGCTTTGCTGTTTGAATCTTAGCCAGCAGTGCTTTCGATGACGGACACAATGTCCTCGGCGGCATCGCAAAGCAGATTGTAGGTCTGCATGTAGAGCGAGTCCTTGAGGTACTTGTTAGACCTCACTCTCTTCGAGATATCTTCCACCACATTCATTTCATCGTTTGGTTCATACGGATTCTTCTCGGGCAGATAACGCAGGAGCTCCAGCTTGAAGAACTGTTCATCCAAACCGAGGGCCATGGCCTCCCATTCGTCGACGAAACTGCTGATGGTGCCGCGCACGTAGATGAAGCGGGACCGTTCCTGCTGGGGATTGTGTTCCAGGAGGGGAAAGGCAGAGCACCTGTTGCACTTCATCGGCTGGAGAAGAGTCACCAGCTGGTTGTGCAGATTCTCGCGCAGGAAGCGGCTCTTCTGCTTGCCGATGAAGCGACGCAGGGTCTCGATTCTCAGGTCCCAGGGTCGATCTCGCGGCTTCTTGGCCAGTCCGTATATATCCTTGAGAGCCTCCAGATCCTCGTATCGCTCGCAGCGATAGGAAGGATTCTGGGCATTGAAAATCTCTCGCTCATCCAAGGATCTCTGGTAGGGACACAATGGCCGGGGATTCTCGATAATGGGCGCCAGACTGGACTGCATGTGGAGGATGCTGTGCGCCTGCATCTTCTTCTGCTTGGCCACCGGCACCCTTCGGTGTTCCTTCAAGCGCCTCTGAAAGATAGCCGGCATGGTGCACTGACCCTGGAGGATGACGTCCAGCCGACGGGTGCCGCAGAAGGGCGTTCTCTGTAGGCACACGTACCATCGCTGCGTGAAGAGGCCCACGATTTGCGGCTGGAACATCACCCGGATGAGGCGACGACCCTGCGGCTCCAGGATGAACTCGCTGCGGTCAAAGATCAGCTCGGAATCCATGGGCAAGCGATCGGAACGCAGGCGGGTCTTGTTTAGCCAAAAGACATGCACCAACTTGGGACTGAGGTTCTGTGGAAGAAGTCGTCCTTAAGCAAAGAAACCCAACAAGCGTGAACAGAAAAATTTTAAAATATATATAGGAGGTGCCTAATAATTTCACTGGAAGAAGTAAGCAAGATGGACTGAGTGATAAAGGGTCAACATGAAGCACTTCCACCCATTAAGCATCAAAATGCCTTACTTAAATGTGCTTAAATATTTCCAAATTCAAGACAACCGAAAAAGCTAAGGACTTCCCCTGCCAGATTTTACCTGGATATCCAAAAGCATCTCGACTTTCCGCTGATAGGGCTCACATTTAAGCAGCATATGGATAGATTTGCCGGTGGCGCCGGTGGGATTGTGGTAATCAAGGAGCATGCCATTGATCATCAACCCATTCACGTCCTGTGGCTCTTCCAAATCATTGACCTCCACTCGCCCACCGACAATTTCCTTGATGATTTTCTCAGCTGCGGCTTCATCCTCACCCTCTTCCTCATCAAAGGACAGCAGGCCAAGCTCCGAGTCCTCTTCCTCCTCCACCGAGGTGGAGTCACCGGAGAGGTTCCTCAAGAAGGACTCGCCGACTTTGATGATCGCCGGCGTCTTGTTGGCCCGTTCCACAACTGCCGGCGTGACCTGCAGCTCCTGAAGGTCGGGCGCAAACTCCAGGACATGCTGGATGGCGTGCTTCTTGGCCTCGAGGCGCTGGCTCAGGACCTTGGAGCGCTGCCACTGGCTCTCCACCGCATGGGGCGGCACTTGGGTGGCGGCCAACTCCTGCTGGGTGACCTGCGGCAGGCCGACAAACTCCACCTGCTGCAACTGCGGCTTCACGGCATACAGCTCGTTTAGCTCGCGACAAAGATCGGGATCTCGGCGCGGCTTCAGCGAGGTCAGGGTGGCATTCTCCTTGAGGCGAACGAGGGGCTGCGATCGGTCGGCTGTGTCCAGGACGCGCAGGATCATCCGCTTGCTGGCCTCGTCGATGGTCGCCGATCGGTTGAAGAGCACATCCTGGGCCCGCTTACCCGTCTGCCGCTCGATCCGCTCCTGCAATCGCCTTCGCTGCTCCAGCACGCGATTCCAGTTGCGCAGCCGCGGGTCCATGTCCAGATCCAGGTCCAGTTGCGGCCTGATCCTCATCGGCCTGGATCTCACCGACTGGCAGTGCTCATCGAGGGTGCTGTCCGACTTCTTCAGCTGGAAGTTCTGCGTGCGCAGGACCTCGTTCAGAATGTCCTCCACCGTCTCGTTGGCCACAAATCTGTTCTCCGGCTGCTGCTCATCGTCATCGTGGGCCTCCATGAAGTTGTGCTTGTTGGAGTGCGAACCCTCCATGGATACCTGCGAAATCTTGCCCAGCGAGTGGATCACCGAGTGCTGCGTGGGTCTCATCATCATGGAATGTTTAGATTTCGAAGATCCCAGGGTTAAGTATGATATAAAAGTGTGAAGCTGGCGAATATGTATTATAGAGCAGCCTTAGTTGACAGAGGGAGCTTGGTTTACTCAGATTTATCCATTTGCCCTAACCAGAGGTCTTAAATGACTTTTAGTATTCATTATAAATATCATACTTTAATTTTCTCAGCCATGTTCAGTGTTAAATTTATGGTATATAACTGCTTTAGAGCTATTGCTAGCTCGTTTTAGAAGGAAAATTCCTTTGGCTCCACTCAGTTCCTTGTAAATTGCAATTTATGAGGCTGGCTGTTGTGCTAATTCGCTAACAATCCCCAAAACCCAATAGAAAAACCCGCTTTGTGTGACAAGTCATCGTAATTTTCACCCAAGCAGCTGGATCGGCATTTTCGTTACTCGAATTTGAATTTCCCTGGCCATTTACCTTAGGACTCAATGACATTGACGTGCCGCCTTCACACAATTCAAAAAAGTTGCCTAGAAGTTGTTGTTGATGTTGATGTTGCCATTGTGACTGGCACCGCCAAGAAAGCCCACAAAGTGAAAGGAGTCGCCGTGGCTGTCGTATATCAACTTACCTGAAACGAGAAGAGGAGAAATATTAAATTGATTTATACACAAGTCATGTGCAACGTTAGCAACAACTGAATATGAACTATTCCTTATTTATGGACGGTTCAAAGGCTCATTAATTATGTCATCTGTGGTTTTTGCCAAAGGTCGTGGTGGAGCTTTCATGTGGTTATGGGTTTTGTAATACCCTTTCCACCCTTTCCACCTCCCCAGGAAGAGGAAGTTTCTTTGGTTGGTGGGCTTTTCCGTCCCAGAAACAAACTTTTCGCTGAACAAAAGGGCGAAACCAAACGAAACACAGAAAACAGAAACAGTCGAGTGAAACAAAGCCATATCAATTACCCTGGCAACCAGCCGTACAGGAGTATAAAGTAATTTAGCCCCAACCAAACCGCTAAGGGAGGGATCCTGGCCAAGAACAAAGGCTATCAGACCGCAGAAAAGGAAGCCGAATAGGGACTGATAGTGGGAAATGGAAAGGGGAAATGCGCTGCATTGTTGGCAATTTCAATACTCATCATTATTATGGCGGCTGGGAGTGGAAGCCCTGGAGTGCATGTGTTCCATCTACGTGCCGGCGAAATGCAATCAACATATTGTAATTCAGAAATGCATATTGAGAACGTGCAAAAGATACTCGTAGTTGCAACAATGCCGTGCCTGCTGCTGCTGCTGCTTCTGTTGCACTTAACGGCCCGGCGGAGGAAAACAAAACGAAGCCATGCCGAAACCAGGGGACATTGTTGCTGCCGCCTCAAGTGGATCCAGCGAAAAGAAAGAATCTGGCAGCGTTTGCATTTTGATTTCCCATCTCGCATTCTCTCAAGCAACGCATTTATTATTTACCAGCCAGCAACAGGCAGCAAGCAGCCAGCAGCGAACAGCAAACAAAAAAACGGCAACTCAATTCCGCAGACTCATGCTGCAGTTGTCAACGACGGCGACGAAGACCCACTTGCCCCCGCGACTCCCCACTGCATGTTGCATATTGCATACCTCATGGTGTTGACAGTGAGACAACAGCAGCAACAGCAACATCAGCAAATGCAGCAACTCAAGACCCAGACGCCAACTGTGGCGCTCGTTGAGTGAAGTTGGACATCAGACAGACGGACGGATCGACGGGCGTACGGATTGTCAGACAAATAAACCCGTACAATCTGTTTGTATGCTATCAATGCCAAAATGAATGGGTCGCGAGAAATTCTCTGCATATCAAAGATATTTTATCATCGCCTTATTCAATAACACCTCGTTTTTAAATAGTAAGAATAATAATTTAATAATTTTATGTGTCCCATATTGTTGCTGAATCCGCTGAATCTGTAAAATCATACTAAAATTTACCCAATACCCTGCATTAAAATACATATAATCTATTTTCATTTGTATTGAATTTGAATTTTCCAATTAATAATAAAGTTAAATGTAAATTCAAAGAATTGGAAAAGAACGAAAATTGATTTCAGTCTTATCAAGTTGGCCTGGGTGATTTGTTTCAAACCATTACTGAATAAAAAGAAAGCAAGGAAGTCGACAAACCGAATAAAAGCAAATATCATCCGAAAAAAAAATATTAAAAATTTCAAGATGAAAGAGCTTATTGAATTAACTACGCCACATGGAAAAGGATATTGCAGGATGTTCATTGGCAAGAGGCAGCCCTTAAAGCACCTGATGGTGAAGTATGCTACCGCCTACGGATTAAGTCTGGAAAAATTGCAGTTTTATGGAGCAAATGGACTGAAACTGGAGACGTACGATACGGTCCATTTGTTAGGACTGCGCAACGTAGGGTTAATATGTGTCAAAGAGATCAAGGAGGAAATGTAAAGACCAAATAAAGAACAAATATTTAATTTAATAACTGATATTTGCAATTTTTTTCTTAAATATTGTAGATTTTAAAGCCGGCCTGTGGACGTTCTCCATTAATGGTTAATACATTTCAAAGACATTGGCCAAGCTGCAGGAATTTTAATTAGATGAAGAGTTCATTTAAAATAAAAAAGAACTTCAAATAATTAAATCTAAAATAATTTTTGTTTGTAAAGTTATACGTTCTTTTACTGAACAATCATTAAATGTTCAGTGCATAGCTTTCAAATCACACAATATCATATTTCATATGGCATCATCCAATCCAGTCTTAAACTTATATACCCGCTGTCACTTGTAAAGCTACAGTACTCAACGTGCTTAAACGAATTTATTTGCGTTCGGTTAGTTGCTGCTCGACATGCAAATACTGTTCGCCGCATTTGATGACGCCCATAATAATCAAATTTTTATTGAATGAATTGCAAGCTGTTAAAACGCGAAAATTATTTGTCAAGCGCCGAGGCCAAATCCATTGAGATTTCCATCGGCCGGACACGGGACTTGGACTCGTTGAGGCGGTTGGAACCGCCCGGTCCAGATCGTTGGGTCTCGGTTTGTATCGCATGTGTGGCCATAAAAGTGCGTTACAAATAACTGCACTTTTATTGAATAGTGCCGTGGCGACAAGTGCTGCTGCTGCCTTGGACCGTTAGAGAGGTCTGCTGGTGCAATCGAATCCGAAGTAAGAATCACTGACCAAAATAGTTATGAGTTCTTTTTTTTAGAATTTTTGATTTTTTTTTAGGTGTTTTACATTTAACAGATTTATCGCTATCAAATCAGATCAGAACATTTCAAAATAAATACGTTGTTAATCAAAAGAAGAGATAGAATTGTCCCTATAATATTATCGACAACATTGCTTAAATGTGCCATAAATACGATATTATATCGATTTTATCGATATTTTTCGATTTACAGATCTTAGCCTTAGCTTAAAATAGGAAGCATGTTTCAAATTCCATGTCAATTGTCTGCTGATTTCTCTCAGTGCAGACTTAAACTCAAGTTTAGACTCGCAAAGAGTTGATTCGAGTTAATTGCTGTGCAATTTGTGAGCAGCAAAATGGAATGCGCTGTCAAATCAAACCCGAAGCACTTAATTAAAACTTATTGAAGGCAATCGCCAAATGTAGCGTTGGCAATTGCGCTCCTAATTGCATAAGCATGTAGCTGTTGTCGTCGAGTTGCTGCCGCAATGTTGCACGTTGCATGTTGCATGTGGCAGCTTCGAGACTCGACTCGTTTGTTTACCTGACTTCGGCCGACTTGATGATGGCCTTGGGCGGCGCATCCCAATAGTTGGGGGCGGGTGGCACCCACTGGCGCAGCACTTGATAGTTGCCCTCCAGCAGCGCCATGCCCTCGATGACCTCCTCGTCCGATTCGCCGTCATTATTGGGTCCACCGTTGTTGTTGTTGCTGCTGCTGCTGATTCTCTGACTATCGCTATCGGCATGCAAATTATCAAACGAATTGTTCATTGTTTCGCAAAAGGCCGGAAAGGCAAAAGAAAACACTAGACTTAGATTTTGGCGCCGCTTTCACTGCCACAACTACATCTCTTCTGTGGAGCGCCTCGGATTTTGTGGGTAAACAAAGATGCGCATTGCCATTTGCGCTGACTCACAGATACACAAACACTCGAAGACGCACTCTCAAGAACACGAACACCAACACAAAGAACTATTGCCCCCAAAAAGAGGAGGAAGAAGCAGCCGCAAACAATAACAAAGGCGGCCGGCAGAAAGTAAAAGATTAAGTTTAATTCGAGTTCACCGCCGTCCACAATCTACGTAAATTACTGGCACCGATTCCGAGAATTCGCGATTTCCTTAATTCGCGTTAAAAATATATAGTTAGTGCTTATCAGTATCGGGAGAAATCGGAATATACGCGGAATCGTCGTCCGCTCGCGTTGCACTCACGGATGGTTCTTCCTTCTAATCGGCGAAATGCTCGTTGCGTTTGTTTTGGCACGACGGGATTGACAAGCACGGCGAAAACCCAAACACATCGCACAAAGGCTCACCAACACTGAGAAACTGGGCACACTCACACACACACTTTGGAGGGTTAATATCTGGCACTCACTTTTGCATCCCTTGTCGATGGCAGAGAACTCGCCCCGTGTTCGCCCCACGTCCTTGAGTCCTGCGATTTCTCTGCTTCAGTTTCAGTTTCAGTTTTTGTTTCGGCTGTTTCGCCTTGCGATTGCCGGCTTTTTTCCTTCCTCTTTTTAGCGTTTGTGTGTGTGGAAAATAAGGGTTTGTAATGTAATGTTTTTATGTCTGATTTCGTTTTCGTAGATTGTGGTGGTGTTGGTAAACGGGGACGGGTGGTGGAGGGGGTGGTGCAGGGAGGTGGGCCAACGTACAATGCACGCATATTGTTGAAATTATGTAGCGAGGTGTGCAAACAGGGGGTTGGGATGCGGTGTGAGACCGGGGAAAGTGTGCGGAGAGAGTGGGCTTAAAGTTCAAAAAACGTTTTCGAACTGTGGTGCAAAAATCTATTAAGTTCATCTTTTAGTCTCTCTCATACTCGAACTTTATTGAAGATTCATTGATTGATTTTAGAATATTAATGTAGAGGATGAATGAGGGTCAACATCAAAAAAGTATGCAGCGTTTTCTACTAAAAGGCTTTCAAATATAATATTTTAGTTTAAAGGTTAATCCTAAGCAATTATGTATTTTCTAGGATTTAATATCTAAGATCTGATTACTTTTGGAATATCATTTATAATTCACCTTTATTTTAGCTCAGGTTCAACTTATTAAAATAATCCTGAAACCACGGTGCTCAGTTGAAACTTATAACCATAAAAGTCTGGCAGGCACGATCCCCGTGACCTCTCACACACACACTCTCGCAAGGACCTTTTACCGCTCTCACACACATATTTACAGGGAAAGGAAACTCGAACCGAGGCGAACAAACCCCAAAAACATCGGAAAAACGACCAAAGGACGGAAGGAAGCGAGCGCTCGAACGTATGCTCGCATTTTGCTACAAACTCATTTCGCTGAGAGAAAAAGGCACTCTCTTCTGAGACTCTCTCTCCAGGACTCTTGTGATTGCCAGGTTTTTTAATTCACTCACTCAATTTGAATGTCGTTTGGCTGCCGGCTGTTTTTGTAGTTGTTGTGGAGAATTCACCCCTAAGCGTCTTCACGGTAATTTGAACACGTGCCGAGCAGCTGAGCGAGTTGGGTGGTGGTTGGGTTGCATTTCTGGCTATCTGGTCACCCAAAAGCCACCCCTGTTTATAAGGCCAGCCAGGCCAGACACTCCGGCGATCGTTAAATTTTATGATTTCATATCCCACTTATGCCCCGAACAGAACAGACATCTCGTCCAGTTGGAGAAGAAGAGCTTTCGCCGGCAATTAACCATTCGAACGGAGAAAGAAAGAGTTGGCCGGAGGCAACTGTACTGCACAGGCCTTATCCCCCACACAAAGTGCAGGCCAAAACAATCAACTTGGCAACACTTACGAGGCTCCAGGGAATAGGATGCACAAACACACACTGAGGGAAAACTTTTAATGCAGAATAACATAATGTGAGAAGTTACAAATGTATAAACCAAAAAGCCACTCACAATTACTCTGAAAAAGTCGAGATCTTTGTTTAAATGTGAATATTAAATGGGATAAATAAAAAAAATAAATTGATTTGGAATTAATAAGCATTAAATGAGATTAGGATTCACTACAAATTCGGAGATTGCGGTCGTTTAGTTGAATTTAAGGGTCTATTAGCCCCGTTTTACAAAAACATATTTGGATTCCGAATTTTAAGACTACTTAAAATTTAATTTAAGGACGAGAAATAAAAATATTATGCATTTAAAATAATAATGCCTTCAAGAATATGACATTAACATCCTAATCCTAGCTTATTAGCCTTTTCATTATAAATATATTTACAAAATTCGTTGTCTTACATCTAAAGCTTATAAAGCACATTTAAAGATTTAACATTGATAGCGTTTCTGTACCTTTCGTTTCCATCGGCATCATATTTATTTTACAATTTTTTCTCTGTGCTAGCAGAGGAAAAGTGAAAGCTCCACTGGGTTACGCTACGGTATTTAATGTGCAAATATCCCACACTCCGCGGGACTTAGCACCCACTACCCACTTTCCACCTCCCACTGACCCACCATGCTGCTATGCCATGCCGTCGCAAACAACAACAAATTGCGTCGTTTGCCAAATCAACCCTGCAGACAGGACAACAAACATGCATATCCACCAGCAGAGTGGGTGGATCGTGGGTGGTGGTGGAGCAATAACAGCCGACACTTCAACAGCCGCACACAATTTCCGATTTGGATACAGGACTTTAGATTAAAGCGAGCCCTTTTTCTTCAGGATTTTAATTAAAATGCATCTGCCGGGTATTTCTGGCTGTCATTAGCAACATGTTGCTGGGAGCAGCGGCAGCAGCAACATCACAGCCAATGACATTTGTGTAATTTAATTTTATTCATAGCATAACTCACATAGTTAGCAACTCAAATGGCTCAGTCAGGAGAAAAGGGCTGACACATCCCCAGGAGACAGGCACACGTGCGGAAAAATTATACAGAAATAGGATGGAAATTCGACTTAAAAGTTTAATATGATTTTTGTAAAACTGCTGATCCAAAAATAAAATTGTTTAAAATATTTTTATTTTCCTAGAATTTGTATCAGAATTTCTGGCTTTTGATTTCGACTTCACGTTTTGTTGTCGACATCTTAAAATTTGTTTAGAAGCACCGAAATGACCTAAGAATTTTTTCCCAGTATACCCACACACGCTCCACTTCAGTTATGAGAGTCGGCATAAAAATAATTATATAAACTTTATGCCCTTGCCGTCTGGCAGTTCTTCGATGGGTCTTTCCACCCTCGATAATGTCGCAATACGCCCACGCAAACCCTTGCTGCACCACCGCCCCCTCCCCTTTACCCTACCCCACCTTTACTTCAGACAGACCGCACAGTTTTGAAAACAGCAAAACCGAGAGCGGTGTAAACATTCTGCCCGCCGGCGTTCTCCCCAGCTAGACACTCACACACTAACACACCCACCGGCCTTTGGGTCGGCTTTAACATGATTTGTTGGATTTGGCGAAAAAGATTTCCTAATTCCATTTGCTAGACAGGTCTACAACGGTCTATGACTATTTTTGGGGGTGTCTAACCAACTTTGGCAGGGCTTTGTGCCGTGGAAAACTTTAATTTTGGGATCGGTGCACTAGAAATCGATCGGATGTGCTGGGAAATTAAATTAAGCAATTTATGGTACTCGTAACCCAAGGAAGGTAATTTGAATTTAAACGTTGTTTGGTTAAAAAATGTATTGTTAAAAATGTAAGGTTTTATGTCGTTGGTGAGTTAGTTGAATGAATACTAGACAATTAAGACAATTATTCATATTATAGTCAACCCTCCAATGCAAAAATATATTTACTAACATCTGTTGGGAAATTCCTGCCTTAAAACATAAGTGCAGATGAAAAAAATAATATTTATATTTAATTGTATTTTTATTGGGTCAAAAAAGTTATAAAGTTATCACGAAAATTACATAATCTTGATTAAAAAATTATATAATTTCTTAATCGAGGTATTTTGAATAGGCTCTTGAAGTAATTTAGCAAAATGTTCGATGTTACCTCACCTGAAAGTTCAATTTCTGAAATGACAATATCAAACCGCTGTTGTTTCCCATCATTATCAAAGAAACCCAGGTAGGCCCGAAATCAGGGCCATAGGAACCAGCTCAATTACAATTTCGACAAGTACTCGTAGTTGCTTTATGGTTCCTGGTCTGGGCCCGCAGTTGAGTATTTCATTAGCGAGCTGTCTGATATTTCTTAACACTTCATTACGGGAGCGCTATTAGTTGTCGCTGTGACTTTGATATGCCCATTGTTGTGTCTTCTTCGCATTAGGCCCTGTCTGAAGCGGTGGGAACTCGGAGTTGATGGGCCCACACAGAAGTGGTCATAAAATCGGGAGAAAACGCCAGGCACTTGACAGTAACTACTCCACTTTTTTTGGTCACCGAGTAAGCCGATCTCTGGGTCGTTACTCCCATTACCAAAAGGAAAAACAGCGGATGAGCATATGCAAATGTGGAGCATATTGTTTGGCAACTTCCTAGACCCAGTCAGTGGGCTCTTGTTTATCTAAATACCTTCCACGCCTCGTTGGCCGGAGCCACATGTTGACGAAATCCATGGCCAGGGAACCACATCAAAGTAGCTGGAAACGCAAATGAAAGCGAGCATTTCGAAATGGGAAGCCATGTAAAAATTCCAGTTAAACGTTCTCGTCTTGAGGCGGTGTACTAAAAATATATATGTCTGTGCGAGTATCCAAGTATATAGATTCCGACATCGCTGGCGGCCAAGACCAAAACTCAAATAGACTACGAATACATTTGATGCCTATTTGTGTTTGTGCTCGTGTTTGTTTATTATTAAAATCAGCTTATTTGCACTCATTTCGACTTCGAAGCAGTGCCCGCCGGGCATTCGGAATGGGTTCGGTTCCGGATAAAGTGCTGGGGTCGGGGGTATGAGTTCCGGATCTGGGTTCATAAATATGCAAGTCATTAATAGAAATATTATGTACCCGAGGCACTCGTCCGTCCTGTCCGCTCTCATCAAAGTAAGCAGGCAACAAACAGCAACCCTTCGGAGATTTTCGGGAGTGGGTGATTCCGGTGATGGAATGACAGGCTAAGCGATCCACTGGGACCGCTGGAGTTAACTGGGGAAAACTGCCTGCAGTTTCCCACTCACACAGGCCCACACATAAATTGAGTCAAAATTATGCTTCATTTGATTTAACACAATCGGTTTTGTGTTGTTTCGATGCCATGTCAAGGCATTTGATGTTGCCGAGCTCCGAGTTTCCCAAAATTCGATGATTGGGGGCTGGGCTTCGGCCCTTTCAGCGACAATTGGATTAGGCCCAGGATGGCATTGATTTGGTCGGTTTTTGGGGTGACATGTAATCGAGATTGCCCCCGAGGCAGAGAATGAAGTTTGGCAGTCAAGAGGGAAGCCAGTCTAGTAAATAATGGAATGTTCTTTGCCTGGATTTTCACAGATATTAACCAGAAAGTTACATGGCGTTTTGACATTAACATTGACAATATTCTAGTGCACCTATAATAATATTGTAAATTAAAATGTTTGCATTACTAAAATGCTCCATGCATTTAATTGATTGCGGTTCAAATCTAATCTAGTTGATCTTGTTGCAGATTCGAGAGCGAGAAACCAGAAAATCAAGTTAAAAAAAATATAATTCCACTACGTCGACATCGCTCTACATGAAAGTACTTTCCATATTCTACATGATTTCAACGCCATTATTTCGCAGTCCCTGCAAATCTATAGATCTATGGCCTGATCTGCCCGCGGCCAAAGGCAATAATAAACACATTGTCTTTTTCGAGGCAAGAGGTTTTCCTCAGCTTTCCTCAGTTTTCCTTTCCCCACCTTCAACTCCACTGATCGGGTAAACGCTAATATTTCCGCTATTGGCAGCGATTTCTTTCACTTAACCGCGGGCCACTGCAACTTGCACATGTTTTATTTTCCACCGCCACCGCCACACTTTGCTTTCAGCATGCTTTTCGGTTTGGGATTTTCCTTTATTCTCCTCTCGGCCGATCTCTGTTTTCTGTTTTTTATTGACAGGCTGCTGCTAGCCAGCGGCAGCAATTGCAACATCCGCACATGTGGCCAGCCACCAGATCTACTTCTGCCTCAGCTTTTCCTGTTTTCCTTGCAACACAGCAGCAGTACAGCAGCAGCAGCAGCAGCGGCAGCCAAGGAGCATTGTTATTGTTTATTGATGCACTACTTTGCGCTATTTTCGTGTGGCAACTGAAAATGCAACTCCAGCAGATGGCGATGGCATGCTAGTGGGCGTTCGAGTCGGGAAACGAGAACGGAGCGTCCAGAAACCAGAAAAATCAGAAATCAGAACCCGAAGAACAGTTGCCGTTTCTTCTTTTTTGTGGCCAACTCTTAAAATTCTCGTAAATAAATTGTTTTCCAACTCGACGGCAGATGCAGATTTAACGAGCTGCCTTCGAAAAAATCACAAAAAAAAAGAGAGAGAAAGGCGACTTTCAATTAGTTGGCTTGGGTTTTGACATTGCTCAAATCACAATTACACAACGATCGCGGTACAAAGCCGATTATTAGACTTCTCAGTCGCTGCAATTGTCGACGGAGCCCAAGTTTTATTGAATTGTCAAGTTACTGTACTGGTTGAAACTGCAACTGCCACTGCCACCGTTTCTGGCTGCCTTTTCCTGCCAATTACCGCTGCTCCTGCTGTTGTTTGGCAATTTTCAGATACTTTTTCTTCAATTACGTATACGACCTGGTTGCTTAGATCCCCCCATGTGGCTCCCCTTTGCGGGCCCAACGAACTTTGGGCCGTTTCTTTCATTTTATGTCGCATGTAATTAGTCACGATGTTGGCAGCAGACATACTGCAGGCCAGGCTGAGATGCTGCAGTCTCTGCTGACTTTGGGTGCCATTCCCTGCACTCGATTCTTGAGCCCGGCGTCTTGCAACTTGCAACTTGCGACTCTTGACTCTCGACTCTCAAACTGTCGTCTGTCGAAGCCGCCTGCCTTTGTTGTTTGCCGTTGATGTTGCTGTTGCCATTGCTGCATCTGCGATGGCCAACTGCGAAATCGCGGAAGTGTGAATTGCCAGCTTCTCCAGGCTGCGGGGCCTGGCCCAGCTGCAATTTATGTTGTCCTCAGAGCCAACTGCAGCGTAATTAGGCCAATTAGCTGATAAAGCTGCTCATAAATTACACAAAAACTCCTGCAATTTGCTGCCGTCATCCTGGACTTTCCATCACCACTTTCCAGCCCCATTTAACACATTAGAGGAGCAGAGGCAGACGAAGAACTTCTATAATTTACGGACACATGCAGTGCCTGGAATAATCGAGTATTAATCAAAGCACAGTTAATTTTTAAATTGGAAAAAATTGTATTTCAAGAGGGGGAAGCTGAGAAAACTGGTTTCTCGGCCCCAGCCCAAAACTTCTGCTAACTCATTACGCGCCAACATCAAATCAAATACGAAACAGAAAATGTTTCAGCTTCAGAGTTATGGAGTTCGTGTTTCTTTTTTCTGTTTTTTTCTGCTGTGAGCACTTGAAAACTTGTATTGCTGCGTAATGCTCCCAAGTACAACGACAGCGTGGAGAAGGTTTTTTCGAAAACAGTTTCTTGTTTTCATCATTTTGTTGTTTAATTTTGCTCTCTCCCTCGATGAGTTCGCCTCGCACTTGAGACTCTCCATATCGCGCACTTGAATCTGTTACGCAAATGTGCGTAATGCGCACGAATTCAGATGGATTAAGCTGAGGGATATACTCGGCATAATCGAGTGTTGGCAAAAGACCGAGAAACGGTAACATAATGTAAAGAGCGTTCCGTCGGGAAGGCCTTCAGACGCCGCTTTTGAAGGCGCGTGGGCCTTGACAACAACTCAAAGTGAGGAACCTGAGCTACCTACCTACCAAAAACAACAACCTTAACGACAGCAACAACTTCGGCGAAAACCCAAGTGCCTGCCGAGTGGACAAAGAGAAATAAAGTTTACAAAATGTTGGCCATAAAGTTAAGTTTAGAAACCATTTACAACAAGTTCGTCGCGCTCGGCGGCCAATGAAACACACCCAATAAAAACTTTTGCGGGACTCACACGGGCACCCACTAAAGGTAATAGATCAGCAGAGTACAAGGAACTTTGGCATTTGCAATTAGCAGTTTTGTCTTGACTTAGTAAGAACTCTCATAGAATATGTTTAGGATTTTTATGCTAAAAACAGCTGAGTAAGGGATTGTTTTTATTTAAACAAATGAAACCATCTTAAGTTCTCCCCTATAGTATGGTTTTTCAAGCCCAGTTTATTTATTTTCTTAATAACATGATCTTGTTTATCAGGAATCAAACAACGGTTTTTCATTATTCCATTTGTTGATAACTCTGTCATGGGTATTTTTATTAAGAATAATATTATTCTTCACAGTCATTGGTTTCCTTTTTTACTTTAAAAAAATAAGAAAACTGATAAGAGAATCGTAAAATGGTTTTTTATTGTGCGGTTTATTAAAAAATGGTTCCTGGGAAATTTCAATGAAATTTTTGTGTAGCAACTTTTAAAGAGTTGCTTATTTCTATTGCTGACTCAAAGTGAGAGGTAATAAATTTTCTTATTGTAAATGGAAAAAGAAAGAAGATATACTTGAGTGCCCCGGATTTGTTGTTGAACATTCTTAGAGTTTCTTGGTTAGTACACAGATGTTACTGATACTTTAATTTGCATATTCCAGAATGAGATTCCTATGATACTTTTTTAATTGCTTTAAAAACAGTTTATTGTTAATTTCTCGTTGCACACAGCCAATAAAATCATTTGTATTTCCTTCTCCGCCCTGTTACCACAGAGTTCTTATTATATTTAACGACTGGGAGGAATGGCCATAAAGAATTATTTATGTGATATTAATGATCCAAATGCATAGCTCATAGGCGCAACATGAAAATCCGACACAAATCAGAGTTTTGATTGCCCCAAGGGGCGGAATGCGGAACCAGCTCGATTTTGAGATCCGTCCGTGGAGATTGGCCGATCCCCAGATGGGTTCAGTGCACCGACCGCAAGAAAGCCAGCCTCGAATTGCCGTCAATTGGAGATCATGTTATGAAATCAATTTCGATTGTCAAGTTGGCGCAGAAGGAGAAATAGAAAGAGAGCGGCCGTTTGATTGACGGATGCACTGAGACAAAAGCCACCGAGACTTCGCCGGACAATTAATCCTGTGGCCAACTAAGGAAGGCGGAGGGCGAGTACATAAATTCAATTTACGTTCTGCGGACCCCGCTGTCACACAATTTGCAATCAGCCAAAGCCAAGAGCTAAGATCGCAGAGCCAAGAGCCACTGAGCCACAGAGCGCGACGTGTTGGGTAATTTGGAGAATTTATGACAAGCATTATGGCAACACTGGTCCATGCTGATCGCCATAGGAATTACCTACCCACCGGTGCTGCCTGTGTGCGTGTAATTCTTAGAGCGGCCGCCCCAAAACCACAAACCAGTTTCATTATTGTACACAATTTTTCCTATTTTTCCTCTCCTCTTGCGCCTTTTTTTTTATATTTATGCAACGCGCTCCGCTTTCCGATTACTCACGCCGCAAGAACCGCTCGTTGATCGTGAATTTTCCAGCTAGCAGCTACCAACTTGCAATTACCATCTAGCAGCTCCATAATAAGTCACTGGTAGGAGATGCCGGCAAAAAAATTAGAGATGCCAATTATACAAATGGTCAGACGTCCGAATGCGACTTCGACTTCAACTTCGACTGTGAGTTTGATTCGGAATTGGAGTCTGAATCCGAATCCGCGACCGAGTTGGTGGTAAATTGTCAAAACGGTTTGGCGAGTGCTCTTGGCCAGTTTTCCAGTTTGACAGGCCGACAAAGGTGCGGCTCCAGAGGCGGAGAGCGATCGGGTCTCAGCTGGATTATGGCAGAAAGCGAGCCGAAACAAAAGCGAAACGGCTTGGGCTAAGAGCCAGCGCTCAAATCCCTGACGCTTTTAAATTGGTTTCTTTGCCAGCTGCCTAAATGTCAAATGCAATTGTCTTGGGTGGATCCGCAGAAAGCCGGAGAGGCTGAGGCTCTTGGGCGTTGCACTCGGTGGACTCCACAAGTCCAACTTTAATTGCGAAACGGGAATGAATATCTGGCCTCGCTGGCGAAATGCTAAAGTTGAAGGCGGCGGCCTGACTTGGGTGTGTCGGCTTGCTCGGTGCTGAACTGAATATACAGAGGGAATTAAGCAGGAGTTCTTTATTCATCTAAGGTCGATCTATGGGACGGCTGGCTGTGCGTGCAGAATGCGAAATGCAAATGAGGCTGGCAGGCCCAGCGGAGGATGAGCTGAAGTTGCGTATACGAAGCGTTGCACGGCACCACCCCTCAGCCCGATTCAATTAAGTTGTTCGGGAAATTGGCCATAGCTACGTGTTGGATTTTCCTCTTTCCACCAGCACTGGGGAAAACGAATTTTAGGTTCTATCATCGTATATTTATGGCTGCACTCTTGTATAAACTAATTAACTAAAACTAACTGCATCTTCCAACAACTATATGGGAGCTGGAGTTTTTATTACTACACCGATTTGCTTGATTAGTAATCATATATTTATCCATTGGTATACGAGAAAAGTCATCGTGATTTTCAGTTCAGCATTATCAGTTTCGGATCAGAACATTGTTGAGGCCTTGGCGGTTTATTTCAATGTTACATACTATATTGAATAGGTCGTGAGATTGTGACTTAAAAAACAGGTAATTTCAAATCTATTCCACAAAATAAAGCTCGTAAAACCAGGGGATAACATAAATCGTTATTTTTTAAAATTCTGCTCGACTTTTCTAGCAGTGTGATGTTCTTGGATTTTGCAATGCAAATAAATCATCGTGTTGATGCATTTTAAGCTTGCCTCTGCGAGGCCGAGGAGTACGTGATACCAGCGCACCTTCGTGTCTGGCGGCCCGGCCAATTACATATTTGTCTTGGGTCTGGGCCAGGTTCGGTCCGATTCCCCAATTCCCCGACTTCCCTGACTTTCTGACTTTCTTGCCCTGGCCCTGTTCGTGCGCAAGTGCTCCAGTTTCCCGTTTCCTATGTGGTTCTGGGCCTCCTTCACCGCGTATTACCGTGCGATAATACCGCAATTCATCATTATTTTCTCGTTGTCGATGCTCGCTTTAGTTTTTCTTTTTCCTCTAATGAAAGGGTTCCGCTCGCTGTTCCCCCCACCCCTTTCTGTGATTTTCCCCGCTTCTTTTGATGTATTGGCAAGTCAAGTAGTAAAAACATCGAATAAAACAAAATGCCATAGTGGTTAGCAGTTGGCAGTTAGCTTAGCGGTTCTTCCGGCTGATCTGTGTTTCTGATTCCCCAATCCCCATTGTATTCCCATTGCATGCCCAAGAAGGGGCGTGGTGCGACCCCAATTAAGCGTTAACTGATTACAATTTTAACGGCGGACCGAGGCCCGCCAGCCAAGATTGCGAAGCCAAAGATTTCGGCTCATTAGCCCGGCCAAAGTATATAAGGAAATTACAGCAATTGGCCGGGAATAGACCGAATCGAAGGATTGGAATTGGCCGAATGCAAATGCCAGTTTCAGTGCCAGCGGAATGCCAGCGATAAGCGGCCGAAAAAAATCCGTCGAAAAGGAGCCACAAATTTTCAAGCAGCAAATTTAGATCAATAGAGAACACGCAGAGTGCAGGCCCAACCCAAAAAAGGAGCTCGAACAATGGCCAAAAACAACTGCTGGCTGCTGACCTCAACTCCCTGCCAAAGTGTGGGTGGATTTGTGTGTGTGTTGGCCACTCTTCGTGTCTTTCTCTGTGTGTGTTAACCCATTATGGCGCCTAACATACGAATGGCGAGTTGAGGGGCCGGAGAACCGGCACTGGTCTCTCTGGTCTCTCTGACATTCAGAATGATTGCATCACGAAGTACAAATTTAAACAGCGATTACCCCGCCCCCGAAACTTCAGCCACGGATGCGGTCCATTCTTTAGGAGTACTGAGAAAAAAAGCGGCAATTCTGGATTTAATATTTATATTTTTATGGAAGAACTTGATACTTGGCAACTTTAATACTTACAAATGATATAAAAAATTATAATAATTGTTTTCGTCGTTTAACAGATTTTTCTTCTGCTAAGGGACTATTTTTAAGATTTTTTGTATTACTTACTAAATACATAAAATAAAATTAAATTGGATTACACTAAAAAATCTATATTTTTCGACTTTTCTTCAAATGAAATAGAATATTAATTTATTTATTAAAAAGAAAATGCAAATGAGTAAATTAAGAACAATGACATTTTTTCAGAAATATCAAAAATTCTTTCAGTGAGCACTGGGTCATAAAGAATGAAAGGGGGAGTTGGTGGGCTGGCAATTTCTATAAACGCTGCTAAATGCATGGAAAAGGAAGGGAAAGGCAATGGCAAGAAGAATGCCGACTATGATTAGGCCGCATGAAAATTATAAGTTTCCTTTATGTCGCTTTAATTGATGCTGCTCCGGATGCGGGAATCTTACTGCTCATCTCGTTAGCAACATAATGCAACAGAAACAGAAAAAACCAACACACACACGCGGCAAACTCCAGATGCAAATTACATGTGCAAATATTGTGATGGCCAAAGCCGCGGCTTTATGATTTATTCGCCATAATTATATGCAAATCGGGCAAATCGTGCGGCTAACGTGTAATTTAATGCGATTCTGCTGTAAGTGCCGCCAACGGACAGCAATCGCTCCTCATTTGCCACCTCCGCTGCACTTCATCCCATTACACCCCTCACCCCACACCACCCCCTCCCCAAGTTAATGGCCAACTGACTCTCCGTCAACACGCAAATTAATGGATTGAAACCAAAGTCAGCTGAGCTGCTCTTGTGGTCGCCGCACCAGCAACATGTTGCCGCTAATTGAGGCAACACTCCGGTGACAACTTGCAATATTTCCATGCGGTTTCTGTCGCTAGCTGCAGACTGTGGTGCGGGGGTGTCTGGGTAATTGGCCGAGTAATTGAAGCAAATTGGGTAGAATAGTTTCGAAAATACGAACGATAGGCTCGCTTTCCTGAGGATCACATCGAAAGTTTGAATACGTACTTTAGAGCAGGAATAATATATTTACAAAGTAATATTTATAAAGTGACAAAGAGCAAAATATAATTTACAAAATTACTTACTAAAAAATGTTTCATCATCTGCAGATGTAGCCATGTAATCAAATCGAAAAACAAGAGAGAACGCTATAGTCGGGTGCCCCGACTATCAGATACCCGTTACTCAGCTAAAGGGACTTTGATCCGCCGTAACTTTTTAACGAATGGTCCGATTTAAAAAATTTCTTCTACATTTCGATAGGTATTCATAAACACAATAAAACTGCATTTTTAGTTTTCCGAAATATTGAAATTTCTAAAATCGTATATAAGCGATTGTGGGCGTTAGAGGGGGCGTGGCACCCCTTTGAAACAAACTTGCGCTGCGTAGGAACTCCTAGAATCTGCATGCAAAATGTCAATCTTCTAGCTTTTATAGTTTCCGAGATCTCAGCGTTCATACAGACAGACAGACGGACAGACAGACGGACAGACGGACAGACGGACAGACGGACAGACGGACAGACGGACAGACGGACAGACGGACATGGCTAGATCGACTCGGCTAGTGATCCTGATCAAGAATATATATAGTTTATAGGGTCGGAAACGCTTCCTTCTACCTGTTACATACTTTTGCACGAATCTAATATACCCTTTTACTCTACGAGTAACGGGTATAATCATTGCCTTTATCTGCCTCAGATTTAGTTTTTCAAAATTTAAAATCAAATATAATATTTCTTACTAAAACATATTGCATAGGTTTTACCTCATGGACTTGGATATTTATTTAAATCAGATATATCAACCAAAGGAAAATAGGACGAGCATTAAAACATCCAATAAATCGTATATTCAAATGGGTATAGAATAAAAGGTTTCCCTTTTCCCTCAGGCCTAATTGAATAAATTTTAGTTAAAATGTAAATTCTGTAAACTGTTCTGTTCTTTATCTTACAGAGCTTACCAATCAAATCTATAAAAAATATAACACGTTAAACCAATCACATGCTTAAATCCAAGTTGCATTTCGTATAATTACTTAATATAACGAACGCTCAAGCTGCTTTATTTCCTCATACGCTTTTTATTATTGCTAAGCTAATAGAAGCTCTGGCGTTGATAATTAAAAGTGGTTCCTAAAGCTGATTTGGGGAAGTTCCCCAAAGTGAAACTACCGCCATTCATACGGCTAGATCAAATCGGAGTGGTGAGTGGAGAGTAGAGAGTGTAAAGTAGAGACACCTCCGTAACCCCTTCGATAAGTCTGAGGCCAGCCTTTGTTTGATCGGGCAAAACACTAGACGTCATATCAGCCAGAGCAAACACGCGCGAGAGTCGAATGTTGAATGTTGAATGGAAGCGAACGGAATGAGCGAACCCACCTGGTGCAGTGCAATTAACTAGACGGCTCCCCAAACACTCCTCACCCGGGGGTTCCACTCCACTTATCGATTGCATTCTTACCTGGTACTCGTTTTCATATCAGCGATGCACTCCGCCTGTGGCCCAATTTCCAGAGGGGGAGGTGGGGGCGTGGCATCGCACTCTAATTGGAGTAAATTATGTTTACACATTCGGCCGCCTGCAATTGGGTCACCGTGAACCGTAAACCGTAAACCAGATTGGGGAAGAATTGTTGGGGCCGGGGGAAAAGTGCTGATATGAAATGCATTTCGTGTGCGGCGGGTTTACATAATTAGGCATGCGGAGAAACCGAAGCTGTGGGGTCTTATCTGGGGATTCTCAGCCGACGGGGACGGGGACGGGGACGGGGAATACTTAATTAGTTCCCGCAGTCGGGTATTTAAAATGGAAAAGTTATCTAATGGGCGGCAGCATGAAAATGTCAGCAGGAAATGCAGGAGTTATGAGTCGATGCGGAGTCCGAGATAGTGCATCTATAAATAAACGGAAAACTAAACAGGTTTCCCTCACCCGAACTCAAAACGGTGAGTCAGAGTCGCCAGAACGGCAAACCCACGCGAATCCGAGGGTTAAGATGCTAGATTCTATAAGCTAGGGAAAAGCGCAGCACCCCCTATAAAAGTATATATACTGCATATATGGCATATTGTGTGTTTTTCTTTGTGTAATTGGAATCGTCCGGGCTTTTCCCATCTGAGAAAAGAGAGGCGATTCCGATTATCGTTGGGTTCTCAATAGCATAGCTGCCTCGAGTTCTGGACCGGTTCTCTCTTTTCACAGCCTTATAGCTCGACTCTGCTCAACTGCTGATCGGTGATCGGTTTCGCAACAATCAGTTTTGAAGCGCAGCTTAAAACGAGCTGATCTACGGATCGGAAGAATAAATTCATTTAAAGAGGTTTTCAGCCAGGAATAGCAGATAAGAAATATGGCGATCAAAGCCAGTAAGTTCTGGAGAAACCGCACACCCCCGCTGGGAAGATTATTATTTTCCTTTCCGTTTTTCCAGCGCTTTTACTCCTGTTAACGGGCTATCTCTTAGCTGCTCAGACCCTTGCACAGGATTACAATTCCTGGCAGCGAGAGCAACAAATGCGTCACTTTGCCCAATCACCGCAGTTGGGACCGCGTTCACTAGCCTCAAGCAACCGGCGGCAGCAGAACAACCTTCCCGCAAACAACCCGCCAAACAATCAAAACCAAGAACCCCTAAACTTGGTGGAGGAGGTGGATATGAACAAGCGTGAGCCCACTACACCCCCGCCACCACCCACTCGTCCTGCGCCGCCGAATAGCTACAAGGAACGCTTCAGCGCCAAGCTCTTCCAGAAGATCGTGAGAACCCAGGGGCAGCGCAACGTGGTCTTCTCGCCCTTCTCCGTCCACGCCCTGCTGGGCCTGCTATACGGCGTTTCCGATGGCAAGACAGCCCGTGAGCTGCAGCAGTTCGCCGGGTTTAGCAACAATCAACTGGACGTGGCCCAGGATTTCAAGAGGGTCATCCAGCTGAAGGAGCATCTCCAGGCTGCTGAGCTGACCGTGGCCACCAGGGCGTACTACAACCAACAGCTGAGTGGCGTCAATCCCGGCTTCGATAATTACGCCAAGTTCTACTTCAACGCCGCCTCGGAGCCCGTTGACATGCAGAACGGCAAGGATACGGCGGACAGGATCAACGTCTGGGTTTCCGACAGCACGCGGGGCAAGATCCGCGAATTGGTCGGCTCCTCCGACATTGATTCCCAGACACAGGCGCTCCTGGTGAACGCCGTCTACTTCAAGGGTCGCTGGGAGCACGAGTTCGCCATCATGGACACGCAGCCCTACGAATTCCGGCACACCGACGGCCGAACCACCCCGGTGGCCATGATGTACAACGACGATATCTACGGCCTGGCCGAGCTGCCCGAGCTGGACGCCACCGCTTTGGAACTGGCCTACAAGGACAGCGAGACCAGCATGCTGATCGTGCTGCCCAACCAGCCGAACGGACTGGCCAACCTGGAGCAGCAACTGTCGCTGCCCGAGTTCAATCTGAACCAAATCGCCCACCGCCTGCGCCGCCAGTCGGTCCATGTGCGCCTGCCCAAGTTCCAGATCGAGTTCGAGCAGGACATGACCGAGCCCCTCAAGCAGCTGGGCATCCAGCAGATGTTCACGCCCAACTCGCAGGTGACCAAGCTGCTGAGTGCGCCGGTGCGCGTGAGCAAGATCCTGCAGAAGGCCTACATCGATGTGGGCGAGGCGGGAACCGAGGCCTCGGCGGCTTCCTGTAAGTTCCTTTTGAGCACTTTGATGACAAGAGTTACCTAACTGATATCCTTTGTAACCCCCCCTTTCAGATGCCAAGTTCGTGCCACTGTCCCTGCCGCCGAAGCCCAAGGAGTTCATCGCCAACCGGCCGTTCGTCTTCGCCATCCGCACCCCCAACGCAGTGCTCTTCGCGGGTCACGTGGAGAATCCCACGCCGATGACCGCCAGAAATGAGCCACAACCCGATGGCTACAACAGGAATTAGGTAGAGCCCTGTGCCGCTGCATTTGTGAAAGAAAAACGTAACAATAAAGTAAAACGCTGTATTTATGGAAAACTGAACTTCGATAACCTCGATGCGCTGATAAGCCCAATGCACCGACCTCCATCACCGATTCAGAATCCGAATCCGAATCCGATCCGGAACAACAGAACAGCTTGTGCCTTTCCCCGTTTTTATTTTGATTGCCGAGGCTGCTGGCTATTCTGGATTTCCAGCGAATGGGTTTGCCCGCTTCTGTAAGTTGGCAAACCCGTTTGGGAGCCACCGCCAACCTTCTCCTGCTGTCGTCCCCGCGTCCAAAGGCCGTAAATCAAAGGCGGATTTCTCAATCATTTTTCAAAATGAGCGAAACTTCCTCATGCGCACTAGATCTCTGACTTGGGAGCCCAGCGGATGCGGAGCAGGGAAAACCATCGCGGGGGAGGAACGAGGCGGAGAATTGTAAGACTGAGAGATGAGTAATTGAAATGCCCGCTGAAAGCTGGGCATAATTAATAGCGCTCACTCAAGGTTGAGTACACTCAGCTAAAAATGTTCTATGACATTTAATAAGAAATGATATTTAGTTTGTCATCTTGGCAATTTTTTCTTGTTGACTTTTGCTAACCACTTTTCACCACTTTTCTTTCTTAACTTCAAATTAAATTTCGAAAAATCGGCCGACATATGTAGCCATAGGAACGATCGAAAAATTAATGGGAAATTAATAGGGGAAACATTTTATTTTATTTTATTGTGATCGTATTATATATAAACAATTTATCAGTCAAATCTAATAAAGACGTAATCAGCTAATTACTGATCATTCGATTTTATCTAACTTTAGACACCTGACACACTGTTTAATGAATAAAAAGATAACAATCAATGATGTCTCCACACGCAAGTTGTCGGTACCAAAAATGTATAAAAACCAAGGGAGCCAAAGAAGTATTATTTTTAAAAAACTTCGGAAAAATGATACTTAAATTGTTCGAAGTCCTTCTAATCCTGTCGATCGCCACTTTGGTATGTATATTTGAAAACCTTTGTTATTCATTTGTTCTAGGAGGATTTATCTTTTAGGGATTGGTACTGGCAGCGTTGGAATGTCGATTGGAATCGGTTGCAGGCATACCTGGGGAAAAGGAAACATTCCTTGAGTTTAATTTGCGGCTGTTAGGAAGAGAGCGACTCCTGAATGGGACAATCACTGCACACGTTGACTTGGATGACGAATTCACGTTTGTACACAATATATATTGCCACAGAAACGGAGAATGGGAGACATCTCTTATAAATGTTCACTATAAGACCTGCGCCTACATGTCGCTAATTTACGAAAAATATTTTGTGCCTTTCTTAACCGACTCGACCCTTCCAACAGGTAAAGATACGTGTCCATTAAGAAAAGGAAAATACTATTTAAGAAATATAGAGGTAACCGGCGATAATTGGGTTCATTATGCCAGATTGGGATTGGTCAGATCAGTAATTCAAGTTACAAAGAACAACGTAACATATGGAGGCATGGACTTGGTCTTATTCTTAAGTGAGAAAGTTTTGTAACAAGATATATGGTAACCAGATTTTTTGTAGTTACCACAAGTTCAAATTAATCAAAATAGTAAAAGTAAAAATTTGTACATGTAAACAAGATATTCTTTTACCTGCATCTATGTAGTTTCCTCAATTTAAAATTGATCAAAATAGTAAGAGTAAAAATGTCTACAAGTTTGTTAATACTGTTATATCATATAAATAAACCTAAATTCGATCGGAAAAATGCATACATTTTAGTTTCTAATTGACCATCTGTCGGATTTGTCGATTTTTTTATTTAGAATATTTGCAATATCTCCTTTTTTATACCTGATTTATTTATGTTTATAAAGGCAAACAAATTGTTTGCCGTGTGTGTATTGCAATGACGAATTGAGAGTGAGATAGCATCCGAACTTGAACATTTTCTGAGCGCGATAAGAAACTGGATAGAATCCCCCGCTCTCACGCCCCACGAATCTCTCTGAGAATTTTGGGAACTCTCCGCCGCTCAGACGGTTCCGTATCACCAAACCCTTCAGTTCCGAGCTTCGGCTTTGGGGCTCTCCAATCAATGACCTCAATGTCTCAATATGATTTGAATTTTCATGAATGAGCTGCGCAACTTAGTTGTGTGTAAGCCACTGGATCATTAACATTAGTCGAAGCTTGGCATTTCCCGAAAGCATGATCCATTGGCGACTACTTTCCGCCCTGTTTGTGGGGCTGTCGTCGATAGCTCTGCCGTTTCCAGTCGACGGAGAGCTCTCGACCAGATCGGCAGTCGAGTCAAACCATCGCTTTGGCCTCCGTCTAACCACTAAGTTGGGATTGAGCCAGCCGAATGGAAATGTGGTGGTTTCCCCCCTGCTGGTACAATCGGCGCTCAGTCTGCTGTATGCGGGAAGTTCCTTGGACTCCGGAAGGGAACTCCGTCAGGCTCTGGAGCTGACTCATGCCATCCATCCCAAGGAAGCGGCTCAGGACATACAGGGCCTTTTGGCGAGCCTCAAACAGTCGGCAGCTGTTGGCTGTCGCCTAAGATTGCTCAGTGACTTTTATGCCCAACAGCGATTCACCTTCAACTTTCGCGATGAGTTCGTGGCACTGGCTTCCCGAACATCAGTTGGCTGCCACCGTTTGTCCTGGGAGAGTGCGTCGAGTGCGGCGCAGGACATCAACTACTCCTTCCTCAGCCGCAGCAACTTCAGCCTGGGGGAGCTGGTTAGTGCCTCGCAGCTCGAGTCCCTGGCCGAGCACAATACGCCCTTCTTGCACGTCTCTGGCGTAACATTCCGAGCTCCTTGGGCTCAGGCTTTTGACCCCGCTGAGACGCAGAGCATCAGCTTCTTCGCCGGAGGAACTCGACCCAGGCTGGTGGATGGCATGTTTGGCCAGCACCGCTACAGGTATGCCGAGATGCCAGCTCTGGATGCCCAGCTTATCGAGGTGCCGTTCGCCACCGCCGATCTGAGAATGCTCATTGTGTTTCCAAATCGGGCCGATGGCCTGGCACAACTGGAGAGGAAGCTGGCGCAGTCCGATCTCCAGCAGCTAAGGGAACAGCTCGAGGAGCGCAAGGTGGCCCTCACCCTGCCCAAGTTTAGAGTTCTGGTCCACTCTGCACTGAAACCAATACTCGAAGAGGTAAGTGCTTTTATTATATATCTTCTTCCACAAATATTATGACCAGTTAAGAATTTGTGCAGTGGTGGATCTAGGATTCGTTGCATATTATTTGAATACCACATTTCCTATCACTTTTAACTCGAGTGTTCATACTCCTAATTTTTAATAAAAAAAATCAATAATTAACAATGTATTGAGTACCGCAATGAATTGGTAATAAAATTGGAAATGAAAACCTCTTCTCATAATAAAAGACTTTTGATTAAGAATTTCCGAGACCCCTCTATTGTTATTAAATAATTATCAATACTTACAAGAAGACGTTTTTAGTAGTTGCGTATTTTATTAGGAGACACAAAATGACTTTCTTTAAATGCAAATTTTTTCAACTAATAATATAAAACTTGTTCTATTAAAAGATGGTCTTGATGTTAAAATGAAGTTAAGTTGCAAGAGAAGTAAATGGCCATAAAACCAACTAAAAGGGATAATGATGTAAGCGAAATTCAAGCCTCTCAACCTAACTTCTCTTTCAGATGGGACTGGCGAAGCTGTTCACATCGCAGGTCCAGCTGAGCGAGGTCTTCAGCTCCATGCTGGCCAGTTCGGCTCCCCCTTTGGGAGCAGTGGTGCAGAGCGGACTCCTGGAGCTGCAGGAGGAAGGCGGCGAGGCCGGCGATTCGTTTTGTAAGTGAGAATGGAACTAGGTGGCTAAGAGGCCCTGTAACCCGCTGCTTTTTCGTTTCTAGCCTTCGGGGATCTATTCCGACGAGCCGTGCCCCTGGTCATCAATCACCCGTTCTTCTACGCCATCGGCAATGACAAAACCCTGCTGCTGGCCGGCCACATCGTCGACATCTGAGTACCTCCTAAGTTTACCTAATATTCGATTCCAATGCTAGGCTCCAACTGAGGTTATCGCCTTATCAGCCCAGCTCAAATCTCAGGCAAATAAACAGAATCACCCGTGGCCAAAGCCAAAGGTGACAAATGATTTGTAAACACACGCGATCGGTATTTCTTTTCGGGGCCCGAGAGTTACACACATGCGGTTCGCGTTTTCAAATCAGACTTGGGGAACAGCCTCTAAGGCCGATCGGCGATCGCCGCGATTTCAGTTCACATTCCGACGAGCTCGGAGAAGTCTCAAGTGCGAATCAAGCGGAGCAGGAGACGCCCATCAACAATTTATGTGACGACCATGGCTGTCATCATCAGCTGCCTATTACGTAAGCCCCAATTAAAAACGATCTGGTTTATGCACGGCAAGAAAAGTGTTGAAATGGTTGTCGATTGAAGTTTATGCAATGCAAGATACATTCCTTTTGCCATAACATTTATTTAAATGGTAAAGAATTTAGAAGATTCATTTGATCTGATAACAAAGTGCTTAGTCAAAACACTATTCTTCATAATTTTATAAATTCGGAGACAAGGTACATTTTTTAAAACTTTTACTTATCTTAAAAAAAAGTCCGTTCAGGAATAGATTCTCATTTATGGAAAACATGGCAAAGCATATACTTTTTTGATTACTAATCTCTATCATAAATCAGAATTCCACAATTTGAATACCTTATATTTTAAAAAGAATGCAATAAAATAAAAAAAGTTTGTGTTTTTTCTCAGTGTGCCCTCAACTCGAGGGGCGGAGCCTGCAAACAAATTGCGACTAATGCCATGTTTCGCCTCGATTCTTTTAGTTCTCCTAGCGTCAGTGTCGCAGTCCAAGACCTTGGGCTACGATGCCGCTGCCGATCGCAATTTGCTGGCCGCCGATCTCTACAATGCCGTGGGCGCCGATCATCTGAACGAGAATCTGGTCATCTCGCCGGCCACCATCCAGAGTTCCATGGCCCTGGCCTTTGTGGGTGCCAAGGGTCAGACGGCCTCGGAGCTTCAGCAGGGCCTGCGCCTTGGGCCCGGGGATGCGGATGCGGTGAGCCAGCGCAGCGGTAGTTACCAACAGGCGCTGACCCGCGACAACAACTTCCGGCTGGCCAACAACATCTACATCAACGAGAACCTGGAGTTCAAGGGTTCCTTTAGGGACGTGGCCCAGAGGCAGTTCAACTCGAACATCGACAAGCTGGACTTCCATCCGCCGTACAACAAGCGAACGGCGGATGCGATCAACAGGGAGGTGTCCACCAAGACCAATGGCAAGATCACGGACATCCTGCGCTCCGAGTTGCTGAACGATCGCACCGAGGGAGTGATTGTGAACGGGGTCTCGTACTCGGCCGCCTGGCAGAAGTCCTTCCGGCTGGACAAGACCGAGAAGCGATCCTTCCGCACCGGCAGCGGACAGTCCGTGAAGGTGGACACCATGTGGACGCTGCAGAACTTCAACTACGCGGAGGTTAGCTCCCTGGACGCCAAGGTGGTGGAGCTGCCCTACCAAAACCCGGACTTCTCCATGCTGCTGCTGCTGCCCAATCGCAAGGATGGACTGAGGTCGCTGCAGCAGTCGCTATCCGGCAAAAATCTGCTGGCCGAGATCGGAGGCATGAGCCAGCAGAAGGTGGAGGTGCTGCTGCCCAAGTTCAGCGTCACCTTTGCCGTGGGTTTGGAGGGACCGTTCAAAAAGGTGAGCAGAAATAGGCGATGGTTTTAGATTGAATCGAAAATCAACAGATTTACGTCTTGCTAATTCAATTTTGCATTGTGATATTGCTAAAGGTTTCTGTCACTTTAAACGCTAATCAATTTTATTTGGCGCTACTTCGAGCTATGAAAGAGGGATTTAGAGACAACCGTCTGCTTTCATAGACAACTTTTTTGGATTATTAGGAAATCATTGATTGACTTAAATTATTTTTTATTTTCCATTTAGTTGGGCGTTCACACAATGTTCTCGAGGGACGGCGACTTTGGCAACATGTACCGCATGTTTGTTAGCCATTTCATAAACGCAGTGGAGCACAAGGCCAGTGTGGAGGTTACGGAAGCGGGACTCGAGCAGCCCCTGGAAACGGGATGTAAGTAGATGCTCTCGAGAAGCCTTGTAGCCCAAAAAAAAAATTTCTTTTCTTTTAATTCTAAACCAGTGCTAAAGGGCCTCTTCTCGCGATCCAAGAAATTCGAGGCGGATCATCCGTTTGTGTTTGCCATCAAGTACAAGGACTCGATCGCTTTTATTGGACACATTTCCAACTACGCCTATGTCTAAACTTTAAAAGTGAGACAGAGTTTATTATTCTGTTAATAATTTTGTTTATGACAGCTTCGAAGCAAAATAAAGTATAAATGCAAATTAAGTTTACTTATCACCTTTTTTGAACAAAAGATTCATTTCAGATATTTCAGAATGTCAACCGCAAAAATTAAAAATATTTATGAACCTTTATGAACGTCCTAAAATGCCTTAAAATTCAGGGTTTATTTAATCCGTGCCTGACACTCACCTTTCTAGCTCCACTGGCATTTGATTTGGGTTATCCATGTCTGAGATGCGGAGGATATATCCGAGGTTCTTATCGCTGGCGTTCTATCAGCTGTTGTCTTTTGCCTTTGTTTATCGCTTGATTTGCATTCATAGGTATTTCACTGGTGACACTTGGCGGGGGAAAGGGGGGCGGGGGTGTTGCCTTTTGGCATTATTTATATTTATTATCTTATATTCTGCGGTTTCTCGGCTGACTGCGTTGCTGGTTGTTTCCTTTAATCGCGCACATAAATCAACAAAAGCCGAACCGACTGACAACAATTTGAGCTTAGGCGTATTTATTATTTCTTGGCGCGCTCGTGAACAAAATTTGCGGAGTGCCTGTCGATATATATTTTTGCGGCAGCAGCGGAGGAAACTGGTTCGCGCACCGAATTAACTTTGGCTATGGTCAGGCCCGATCTTGCGGCCTAATTGTATTTATGCATGTGGTTGGGGACATTCCGCAGGGGTTTTAGGGGATTGGCGGGTGGATGGTGGCTGTTGGCTGGCCATTTAAAATAATTGATGCACATTTCCAGGCCGCTCTAGGAAAACACAGACACTGAAGTAGCCATTACTTGGCGCAAACTCCTTCTTTTTTTTTGGCCACTGCACGCGACAGCTGCCCGATTTCTGGACTCCCGTTCACCGATCCCCGGCACTTGATAAGCGCAGAAACGCAAAAACGCGGGGGCTCGCTGATCCGTTTCGTTCCGATTCCGTTTCGTTCCCTTCCGATTCGTTCCGTTTGCGCATGCGCGCAGTCGCGAGTTCTTTAGTCGTGCGAGGCGCGCAGCAGACTGAAAGCCATTGGCGATCGGCCCCAAAGACGAACTCCAAAATGCGCCGAACTCCCCTGCTGGCGCTCTCGTTGCGCTCTCTCTCGCGGGGCGAACTCTCTGCTCGAATACCGGTAATCTAAAAATAGTGGGTACGGTTCGGCTACCATCCCATCCAGGCAGATATCTTTCTGCAATTGTAATGACCGCAGCAGCAACAGCAACAGCGCTCCCTCCCAAAACTTCGCGACTGTTCGCTCGTCCCTTTGTTAGAACTCATGCTCCCTGACAAGTTTTCTTTGTTTCTTCGCCTTGTGAGCGGAATTTTAAAGAGCCTCACCCGAAAGGGGGAATACTTGCAGCAGGTGCATGGTGCATGCCTGGCCATGGTGCAGGCGCTTTTAAAACAAATGCCACAAGTGCTGCCCCCTCCCCTTTGAGGGCAGTGGGAAACTTGTTTCCCGCAAAACTGACAGTTCATTTAGCTAATCCCAGATCCTAGCATCCGGCCGCTCATCATGCGATCTTTTTCTGCCTCTAACTAGAAAGTATTTGTACTATGATGGTTATAAGTATATGATTTTCTTTATCGAACTTAGATGCAAATACATCGGAATACAATACATTTATTTAGTTATACCTAGTTATTTATAATACCATCAAAAGTGTGATATGGAATTATAAGATTTCAAGAGTTTTTCAACATATAAAGCAATATATCTCCAAAACAATTTAAAAGGAGGGGCCCTTGTCACCCCTTACAAGCTCAAGACAAAGAAGTCAAGGTACGACAGTGCATCCAGTTGTCGTTAATTATATTCGGTTATTTTCTCCGACTTTTTCCGCTTAATTTTGGGGTCGCACGTTCTGTTTGTCGTTTTCGAGTTAAATATTGCAATTGTCTTCGACGATATTCACTTTTATATGTTTCTTACTTCAATGTTTATTTTTGGCTTTAGCAGTGGACGGACCACCAAGGTACAGTTTATATTATGAGATATCTCCCTGTACTTAAATGGGTTTTTTGTGACTTGCATATCTGATTTCCAAATACACCAGTAATTGGATTTATACCATAAATAATTCGTTCGATTCGCCTGTCAATTGAAGAGACGAGTCCAATTTGGACAATCATTCCCACATCTATAGCTTTTCAAATCGGTCCATAGTGAAATGAATATCCACTGGCTTACGTTCTTGGTGGTGGCATTAGCTGCTTTCGATTTACCCAAAGTTTTAGCATGGGCTTCTTCAGCAACGTCCCTTTGTACGGCATGTCCTGAAGAATTCAAGGGCAAATTGGTATGCGCCTTCCTCAACGGCTGCCACTTGGAATTAGAGTATTGCGCCTTGTTGGTTTTCAACTGTGGCCGTCAATTGCATCATAAACACAGTGAGGATATTTATAATATACTAATAAGATCAAGTGTACTAACTTGGCTCCCTTTCAGTGATCCTGGTGAAGAACGAGGGGAGGTGCGAAGCAGTTCGGGGATACAAATGCGAGTTTATGGATTTCTAACTTTTATTGGTTTCTTGTAGTTATTACATTTTAAAGAGCTTAATCTGATTAAATGGGTTTCTATATTTTTTTTCTGTTTTTCTAATATACCTTATTTGGATTTTCACCTTGAATAATGCATCCGATTCGCTTGTAAATAGAAGAAAGGAAAACGATCATTTAAGCTTCCACAGCTTTTTGAATCGGTCTATAGAAAAATGCGGATCATCTGTATAACTTTATTGGTGACAGCATTAGGTGTCCTTGAACTACCCAATGTTTTAGCAGGGGTTTATGATTCTGCATCCAATTGTTTCTTATGTCCAGATAAATTTAAGGGCAAGTTGGTCTGCGGCTTTCTCGACGGCTGTCATGTGGAAATGGAGTATTGCGCCTTGGTGACTGTCAATTGTGGCCGTATACTCCACCATAAACACAGTAAGGACTAGAATTTAAAGGAGAGTGTATAGGTTTAACCACCATGCATTTCTTTCAGTGATTTTGGTAAAGAACGAGGGCAGGTGCGGAGTTCGTGGACACAGGTGCCAGACTATGGATTTCTAAGTTCTGGCGGAGGCTATCCGCATTTATTGATTGATGCAATGATTACATTTTAAAGTGCTTAATCTGAGTGTTTGTGTGATGTTTGAGCTTATTAAAACTTGACAATATGACCGGTGAAATAGACAGCGTGCTTATCGCGAATGATGAAAACAAACGGATGATCGGCCACGAAAGTCTTCGGGTCCAAAGGCAGGGACATGGGCACCCCAGCAGCATCTGTGGGAGGGGGTAAAAAGAGGCAGTTGTTTCTAGAAATTTAAAGGTACCTTTCTTTCTTTTAACTTACAACTGACACCGGCCGCCTCGCATCCGATCTCGTTCACATCGATGAAGGTCTTGTGCTGCACCTTGGTGATCCGAGTGCCAATGGGCGAGTCCTGGAAAATGTTGCTGAAGTCGGCTGCATCCGAGAACATGGCACTGATTCCCATCTAGAAGAGAGAGTAATTTAAAACCTTTAAAATTTAAATCAAATAAAACGGAGCATAATAATGTTAGAGATCTTTAAAATTTCTAGAATGAACACCAGTCTCCCTCTTAATGGTTTCCAAATTGAATTCCCGACAGACCCACCATAACTTATAGCCACTAGATCTTTCCTTCTTAGATCTTATCTCCCCCTGGAATATCATTATGAAGACCCCTTTCCCTTACCTTATTCAGCGTGGGTCGTAGGTCGGTGTCGAACTCGAATTTGAACTTGGGCAGGTAGACGGAGACACTCTGCCACTGCCAGCGCTCCTCGAGCAGGCTGAAGTCCACGCCCTTGAGTCGCTGCTCGAGAACCTGGAGGCCGGAACGCTCGTTGGGCAGAATGAACCACATGGTCAGGTTGATGTTCTCGAAGAACAGCTCGATGGCCTTGGCGTCCAGCTCCGGGTAATCAGCGTAGTAGTACCAGTTGTCGGCAAACATCGTGGGCACCTGGATGGCCTGGCTGTCGCTCAGCCAGAACTCGCGATCCCGGGTGTCCTCGTCGTTGAAGGGTCGGGCCCAGCGGGCCTTGAAGTAGATGGCGTTGACCAGGGCCACATTGGTGTCCGGCTCCAGGCTGTCCACCACCCGTTCAATTTTGTCCTGCGTCTGCTGCTTGACCCACCGGTTGATCCGCTCCACGGCCTCCGTTTCGCGGCTAAAGTCCAGGGGTTCCACCTCCGAATCGAAGTACTTCTGGGCCACCTCGCGAAAGTGATCCGATACCTTGAGCTTCTCCCGCGTGTACACCTTGTTGGCAATTTCCAGCACGGTTTTGGACTTGATGTACGAGTGCAGCAGGTTGTGATAGCTCTCGGCCAGCCCATCCTTGCTCTCCTTGGCGGAGGCGTGCAGGGTCTTTTGCAATTCTGTGGCGGTCCTGCCCTCCGCTCCGTAGTAGGCCAGGCCAAGGGCCAGTTGGATGGAAACCGGCGAGATGATCACGTTCTCATCCTGACGATCCGTGGCCAGGGTTTGAAACAGTTCGGTGGCAAACAGGTTCCGCTCCTTGATAGTATTTCCATGCCCACTGGGCACGGAGATCAAGACCCCAAGTAGTATAGCTAGGAGAATTAGAAAGGAACATTAGTTTTACAGGAGGAGTTTCTAGTGATTTTTGGGTGGAGAGCTCACTGCTTAGCCAGTGGTTCATTGCGCCTGCGTCGACACCTCGAGACTAAAAGTGAAATGGCCCGGCCAACTGTCATTTATAGCCGCCCGTCGGCCAGGAATCAAGACAAAGCCAAGCTAAGAACACCGTCGACTGAGGCAGCGACTGCGACTGAGGCGGTGGCGGCGGCAGAGCCTGATGCGCTTTGCATTACAAGCAGCACCAAAGAAAAGCAGTAAAAAAGAAAAGGGTTTCTGGCAGATCGAGCCTTTTAATACCCTTTTGCAGTGATTGGTATGTGCAGTAATATCTTAACCATGAACTGTTTGTATTTGAAACAATGTTGTAAGCTCTTGGATGTGGAAATCCCTTGTTTACCGTGAAATGAAAAGTATTCTATGGTTTTATAGACCATTTTTACTTTATAAAGTTGGACACGATAGATGTATGTAAGTTCTACAATAAATATTATTCTTTTGTTAGAGACTAAACAATTTTTTCTGGATTTTAATGTTATTATCAAGAACTAAAATATATTTATCATCACAAAATAACAAGCCATAAACAGAAATTCGAATACCCACTGTTATAGGGTAGAAAAAAGAAAGAAAGAAAGGAACTTTAAGGTGGATTGGGTTCTTAACCCGAGCACCTGGTAATACTGGGAAGAGTCTCAGCAGGTAATCTTTCCGTCTCTCTGCACTTGATCGTTGGAGCATTCTCTCGGTCAGCTTCTCTGTCTCTCTCGGTTTCTCCAGCTCTCTCTCTCTCTCTCTCTTTCTCTGACTCTCCGCTGGTGCACTTGAGTTTTTGTTGCTTTCGCCTTTTGCACTTGTTGCCCACCTCTCGCCTCGAGTGGCCGCCTTGGGATTTACTCTGCTGTCAAATTATTTACATGCATGCTTGGACGCAAAGCTAAAGCCAGAGAGCAGAAACTGGGAAGTTCGAGATCGGGATGGGATGGAATGGTGGTATGATGGGGTGATGGGATGGGCCCTGAGATCGGGATTGCATTAACTCTAATTTCTCGTTTACGAACACGAACCAAAATGTTCAGGTTTTATGGCCTTTGCATTTAATGAGTTATTTTCGTATTTGTTTAGATAATGCGTCCATAAACAAAAAGCAGCGGGGAAAACAAACAGCATTGCGCATAAATTGTTTATCGGGCTTGGAGTTACCAGCCCCCACCTCCCTATTCCAATTAACGGCAACACGCACACACAAATTTACGAAATTCAAGCAACTCGGAAGACGAAAATCGAAATGAAATCTCAGCGGGCTCAGGTGAGTGCACAAAGACTCAAAGACGATAGCCAATTTGTTATCATCAGAGACCTGGGAACGGGTCCCTAGCCGCAATCCTTTCCCGATTCTCCCGCTGATTTATCAAAAGTCCCGAAATTCGCCGGGGTTATTTATGCACATTTTGTGTGAAATGCTAATAAATTTTAATGGAATTTTAAAAACATGCTTTATGGACCCGAAAAGAAGGAGTTCTCTCAAAAAAAAAGAAAGAAAAGAAAAGGAGAATCATGCACGAGGAAGCCCTCTTTTGTAAGGCTCTTCTTCGGGTGTCATAAATTGGCAGCTTCCGTGGGTTATTGTGGCTGCCGTTGCTTTGACTGATGGGCTCCTTTAGCCCCGCTGATCTTGCATAATTACGATATAGATATAAGGCCCAGAATCGAAGAGCTGATGCCAGCATTACGAGGCACAAAAACGAAACGCTCCAAACACTTTCAATCGGCGACTGGGGGATTGGAATGGGAATGGGGATGAGGATGGGAGGCTGCCTTAAAAGCACAAAACCAGATTCGGTTTAACCTTATATAATTTACAACCACCAGTGTGTGCAGAATGCGGTGTGTGTGAGTGTGTCCTGTCTCCTGGCAACGACCGACGAAGCGGTGCTGACCGTTCTGATTGAATGATTTCACTGATCGAGACAAAACATGTTAAAGATCGTGAGATGCCGGGCCGCAAAAGCTCTGTGGCAGCGGCTCTTGTCTCTCCAGATACACACAGCTGCCGGAGGATCGGATCGGATCGGATCGGGGAAGGGACTCAATCTGGGCACTCAGAAAAAAAGGGTCTGGTAAATGTATCCATTAAAGTATATACAATTCAGTTATATCTTTAAATAATATTCGGTAAAAGCTTTAAATAAATGGTTATCGATCACTTAAACTTTTAAATACTATACCTTAAAAGGCTTAAAAAAAACCCTATATTATCATACAAAATATTAAAATGGAATTTAAGTTGGTAATTTGATATACTTAGGTTTACATCGCAAATTTTATTCCTATCCAATCATTGGACATACCTAGATAAATATGGACTGAACCCCAATTTTAGGCTACGATGCTACCCAATAAGACTATGTTATTCGGTCACGCTTTATGAAATATGATCGTTAATACCGGTTGGCTATAACAGTTACGCTTTCAGTTGGACCCCCAGCAATTAAAGTGGCTGATATGAAAGATTTACTGCCGAACCTATGCCTTCTGCCAGCACTATAAATGTAAATAGAGAATTTGCAATTTCTTTCCGTGGATTCATCATGCAACAGCAGCAAAATGCTGCGGCTGCCGCTGTTGATAAAAATAAACTTGGCAAAAACGTCTTCCTCTCTTCTCGGAGCCCGATCTTCGGACGCGGCTTGGAAAAGCATAAGAATGATGAGGCAGCAACACGAATTATGTGATCGCTGCTGCATCTTGGCTTTCCTGCTGGCTGTGTGCGTGCGGGTAACCCAAAACCAGTTGATGATAGAGCAGAAACACACAGCGCCCAGCTCGCAAAAACTTCCCAAACACCACCAAAAAAAAAAATAAATGAAAATAAATATAAAAGAAGAACAAAAACAATGGCAGCAATCGCTCTCCGGCTGCCTTGTGTCTCCCCACCGCTGCTGCTTTTTATAAACAATAAATTTGCACATAACTAAAACAGAATACTCGACATTTGCATAGTATCGAAGATGTATCCCCCTGGGGGATTCGTTTGGTTCGGCCTGTGCGTGTCCGCCTGATGAAGGTGAACAATTGATGGGGCTTCCAGTGGGAAGGGGGACTGTTCGGGGGTTTGTTAGAAGTCTTTGATCGGAGATTGTGCGGGAGTCAAATGAGTGAGGGCTCTTGTCTAGCCAAGCACTCGACGGGTTGGATGTTACTGGCACTCATCGTCTTTAATTTCCTAAAGAAAACGTTTAGTACCCACTAAAGTAATAGCAAAAGAAAAGTTTAACGTTTAAGGATACTTTCAACATTTTAATCTATTTTCTAACCTCTTTAAATTAATTATCTTCTTATGTTTTAGTCATATAGTCTTTTGTCTTCCCATCCAAACATGATTTGGACTTGATTGACTTGTACAAAAAATAGTTTGATTTACACAACTTGAGACATTTAAGGCAGTTCATAACCATCAATTAAAATTAATAAAAGTTCATTACAGCTTTCCACTGGGATACCAGAATGCATGGAAACACCCAGGAGAAAACACTCGTCTCATAAACGGTAATATCTATAAAAATATAAATACTTTTTATGGTCATAAATTCTTATAAATAATTTGCGAAATCGTCAAACGAAAGTTATCCGCCTGATGAAGGTCTTAGCTGGCTCTTCCGACTAGCTGTCACCTCCGAAGCGGTTTGGACACCACTCAGCCTCGTAACCCGCACCACCGGGTTCCACGAAGTAGAGACAACTTTTCTACAACTGAGGTAATTAGCTAAATGCCGCAGCCCAATCTAATCGACAGCTCCAGCGAGGCACTTTAGTGAAAACCGAGAGGCGTTGGTCAGCTCGACTTAGTCTGCCGCGGATCGGAAAAACTTTCATTCAATTGCAGCGGCGGCATCAAGTGAGCAGCAAATCAAGCGTACTGCATATGCAAATAGAGACTTGCCACACTCCATACGCACACTCAAATTAAAAGATTTCAAAATCAAATAACATTAAAATTTCTCATAAATCTAAACCAGCTGCTTTGTTTATTGGGGAAAGTATTTTTGTTATGATATAACTGTAGTTTTGATTCCATTGAACGTTTTGAGGAATATTTATATCATTCTATTACAAATAATAAAAATATAAATGATTCTCAACAAAGATTTTTTACTATAGAAAAACGGAAAAACAACAATTCTTATACGGCACCACGTTGAGCTCGTTATTAGAATTTGGCATTCAATTAAAAAACTTTTTAAGATTTTCGTATACCACGGAACTCAACTGAATCTTTTTTCCTTATGATTTAAATTAAAATAAATGGAGGACTATATAGCTGTTCTTTTTTTTAGTGCACTTTCCGAGACCAATTCCAAAGTCCGGCTCCCTGGCGGCGGCGGTGTTGTCCACTTGACCAGGCGACAGACCCAGCAACAACAACAACAACAACAATGCTGACAGGGACAAACGCAACGCAACAACAGTGACAACAACAACAGCTGCAACATGGATGACACGTCAATCTCGAGCTGCCCACTTGGTGCATGCAACTGGGAACTGGATTTGCCCATTCGAGAAGTCTCAGCCGCGACAAATTAAGCTGCAACGACCAGAACGACTCCTTGTACTTCCCATTAATTAGCACTAAAATAAACAGACCTATGGCGAGGGGTCGGAGTCGGACCCTAGCCTTTCGTTTTCTACGAAATCACGGACATCTATCAACAGCAACATGCCACACGACGTTGTAGACTGTCCGTTAAGGCATCTGACAGCCGCCTAAGCAGTCAATTGATATGCCCAAAGTGGGCACAGCCAACATCCAATATCCAGAATCTAGAATCCAGCCACTAGCTTTCAGCTTCATAGAAGGGCACCAGCCATCCAGCGATCCAACCAAATCAAATTCAATTGAAGATGTTGCCGAAGATGACGAAGAACGCTCTCGATATGATAGACAACATATCAATTTGGGGTGGCTGCTGATCACTAGCCATTACACTGAAATAGAAATGTCTAATTTAATCGGTGTGGACTGCCGTCCACGTAGTGACGAATCGCACCGAGAGGAGACTAAGTATAGCCGACGAATTGAAAATCTGCATAGATAGTTCGATTGAAATTATGATTCTAAAACTTTTTAATAAAAAGTAAAGTAAAGAAAAGTTGAAAAAAAAAACCATTAGGGAGACGAACGTATTTCTATTCAAATATTAGTTTTTTCTTTATTAGGATACGCATTGAACGACGCATATTCAAAATGATACCTAAATGTGTATTTGTCGGTTTGTTTGAATGTCCATTTTTTTATAGAGTCGTTTCCGACCACATAAAGTATATATATCCTTGATCAGCACCAATAGCCATACATCGATCCATGTCCGTATGTCTATTTCTATGCGAACTAGTCTCTCAGTTTTAAAGCTATCGCGATATAATAACCATTGCATTTTCCAAATGTATACTTCCATTCTATGTCACTATTTTAATACCCTTCTTCCGAATATAGTATTCCTTGTTGGCAGCACGATTTATCTTTCCAATGGGACTATACTTCAGATCATCAACAATTAAACAGCCAGCGTGTAATCTGAGGAACTCGGTGCTAGCATGCTTCTCTACAAAATCTATTACGTCCTGTTCGCTGAACAGAACATCTGGTTTCTTGGTGACAAGAGCCGCTGCCTCGTCACAATTTTCCACACTCCAAATGCCAAACACACAAACTTCAACAACTCCGGGCATTCGGGAGATCAGTTCCTCCAGCTCATGAGGATAGTAATTGTTGCTATGGTACCATAGCATGTCTTTTTTTCGATCCACGATGTACACAAAGCCATCGTCGTCTACGTAACCAAGGTCGCCAGTATGGTACCAGTTGTCCTTGTAAACTTCTTCCGTTGCTTCTATGCTATTACGGAAATCCGTAATATCCGGGCCAAACGCTTCCATTGTTAATGCACACCTCGCCCTCCTCATTGGGACCCAGTATCTCACCTTGGTCGTTCAGTACCCACAGAATTGGGCTTCGCATCGTAGTGCCTGTTGTAACAAATAAGAGATCACACTTCTAAAGCTCCATAGCAAAAATCTAGAAAGTCATTTCCCAATTTCTCTCGAATCCTTTTTTAACAACGCAGGCTCTGCAAGTTGGCTTTTTCGAAGTCTTGACAACTTACAGTGGCTGCCACTTGCGCCGGAGGCTGTAGAAGGCATGTTACCTGGTATTCTTCAACTATGCGGAGAGTTTCCGACGGATCGAAAGGTTTATCAGACACTATGCGCGTTGTGCTGAAGACTCCCGAAGAGATTACTGTCCACAGACACGAAATCCAGTCCAAGCTGCTGGACATATACAGAACATCTGAGGTGGTAAATTTTATGTTTATAAAATGATATAAAGTTATATAATATTTTTAATATTTATCAAATTTTTACGGTGTACTTACGTAAAGCCGCTTAGAATGGTTCGGTAATTGGACACAATAACGGCCTTTGGAGTGCCTGTGGTGCCAGGATTGCTGATTATAGCCAACGCTTGGGTGAAACCTTGTTTTAAGGGAGTTGGCTTGAATCCCTCTTCTGCAGGCGTCTTCAGCACTTCCTGGATACTTAACCCACCGGCAGGATGTTTGCGCATGGTCACTATCAGTACATCCAACTTAGCGGTAGAGAGGCGCACTTTTTCGTACTCATCACCGTCGCAGAAAATTATGCTTGGCTTTGTGTTGTAGAACAGCTTCTCAATTATTTCCGGTAAATAGGTGCAATTAAGAGTATGCATCGCGATTCCGATGAAGAAACAGGCGTAGGCGACGGCTGATATGTGGGTGGTGTCCCGACAAACTTACCCCGCTGCTGGTCCTGGGCGATGAGATTTTGACGCACTGGATCCTGGGCTTTTTGCAGAAATTAGAATTTTAAATATTTAATTGATCATTTAACATTTTCAATAAATATTCCACACCTAAATACCATTTTTAATTTAAGCTTTTTAAAATTTCTGAGGGTATTAATTCTTTTTATAATATATAACATTCATAAGAATATTTTGCGTTTTAAAAAATCCCTTAGTTAATATTTTCTTAGAACGACCAAAGCTTTTCTTTATGTGCAGGCCTGTAGCAACCTATATTTGGCCAACCTTCGACGTTTATTTGTCTATCGGGCAGAAATGTGTCCATCATAAAATGTCAATTAGCTGATTGAAATCAGCGCAAGCGATCCTCAATTATTTCAATTTATGGCCAACAGGAAATTGCGGCAACTGCCACTGCGCAGAACATATGACATGATCAAGATGCCATTGCGGATTGGGCCTGGGATTTGGGTTTGCGTTTGGCTTCAAGTTCGGGCTTGGCCTCGTCCTCGGTTGCGGTTTAGCTGGCAGATCCGGGCTGGGCCTCCTTCTATTTCGCCTTCTATTTCGATGGCGCTGTGCGGCTTTGGTGGCGTACTTTATGTAACGATCGTCATTCAGGCAGCAGCAGCAGCAACAAATGTTGCAACTTTGCATTGCAAATTCTTCGCCGAAGATGCATTTGGAATGAAAATGTTTGGCCAAAGCACACTCTCAGCGGGAATTGCCAAGATGATGATGATGATGATGCCACCATCCCATTTCCAGCCGGCGAACTGCAGCGATCATCCTCAAAAAATGGGCCTGTCTTCGCCGGGAGCCCCTCCCGCTCTCTTTTTTTTCTTCCTTAGCCTTTTCACGTATGCTAATTTGCTTGTCAAAATGACACATCGATTTTTTGGGAAGGGGAGACGAGAGATGCACAAAATCCGATGGCTCGTTTCCCCTGATTTTGAGCGAAAGCCCAAAGATATGCAACGATTTTCTTCTCATCGATGACAGCCAATTTTCAGCAACAATGGGAAAATATCGCATGCGACAAAAAAGACAATACACTGAAAAGTTCTCCTATTTTGAAACTAAGTTCTAACTAAGTTTTAGCATTAAATAATTCTTTATCAAAACCTTTTCGATCTAAGATCTGTTAAGGAAGATTTATTTATCAGCCTTTATACAATTTTTTTTTAAATTTTCTTCTATTTAAAAAGTATTAAAACGTTTGATAAATATCTAAAAATCTGTTATCATAATCTACATATTTTAGTTCATTTATATCCAAAGTAGAATATGAGAAACATGTGAGCTCCAGTACAACCTATACAAAAATATCCTCAGACAAAACCCAGCTAAAAAAGTAAAAGAATGCCATAAAAAAGCATCAAAGTTGCAGCAGCAGCGGCAAAAGAAGTTGCAGCAGCAGCAGTTGCAACAATAGCGTGAGCAAAATTGAACTGTCTGTCAGTTTTTTTACAGTTTTGCTGCTACATTCAACCAATTTATTGACACATGGGCCCGGCCTAAAAGCGTGTGAATAACAACAGAAGTTCAGGGCTTTTCCCGGCTCCACTCGCCCCTTCTCCCACTCACTTTTTATGTAAAGTCTCGCGATTTTTCCCCACACACATGCGAACGTTTTAAAAGCGGATTTTTCGCCGTTTTTTACGATCTGAAAGCAGGGTTTAGGACTATTTTGAGGTTGTGCGACGGGGAGATGGAGTTAGCTGTCGCTAAATTTACTGTTTGACACGCCCTGCCAAAATAGTTTTAGAGAGTGCGTTTTATGAGGCCCACGCAGACAGAGGAACCACACGAAATGTGTTAATGTGCGAGATTCGGATTCGGATTAGGATTGGGCTGGGGATTGGAGATTGGGCTTGGGCCCGGAGTTTGAAGTGCAGACTGAGCCCCCGAAGTCTAAAGTGACATTTAAATGGGACCGCCCGAAAGTATGCAGTGACATATGGAGTCGCAGTGGGGAGATTGGGGATTTCAGACCGGACGGGGAAAACTGTATGTGGGGCTGAAGAGTGCCAGAACACGGCTAAACAATTGCAAAAGTGTAAAATGCGTTAAGCCAACTGAAATGGGAGACCCTCGACCTCTTTCCCCTACCACGCAGCCCTCAGCTTAGCAACTTTTGTTGATGCCCCAACTGCGACTTAGTTTCTACTTTGATGGATGTAAAGCTCTTTGTTGTGCGCGAGCACTGAAAAAGTAAATTCAGGGTAATTTCTGTCTCGATATTCGATGTCCTTTTATTTTAGAGTTTTACTCATTCATCATTGATATCTAAAGCTTTTAAATTTTATTTTTATTTTCTTAAATGTACATTAATGTAAATAAAACACAATATTAATACAATATAATATTATTAAACATACGAAAAGTATTGTACAAACACTAAAACAAACAAAATTATGGATGTTTTATAACTTAATTAGACAACCATAAAACTTTCTTTTTTATTTAATTGTTACAAATTTTTGAATTCAAAGTACAAAATACTAATTCTGATTTTCTCAGTGTAATAATGTTTCACATGTGTTTGAGTGCGTATGTGTTTGTGCTGGATTTATTTGTGGCAACACAAAGATTTTTTAATGGCATCTTTTGTAGCAATTTTTTATACACTCTCCCCGACTCAAACCCAAAGCCATTTCATAAGCACCCCGCGTGTGAGTGGGGTGGTGTATTTTTTTGTGGGACGGAGCATTTGATATGGCTCCCCAAGACGAGGCAGTGAGGGTTTAAGTCTGAGAAACTCTTTTTAGCACAAATAAACTTGGCTACATTGTTGCCCGGCTTTTGGCTATCCCTTCCCCTCGAACACCCACACACACTCAGCGGGGGAGGAAATGGAATGCCTTTGAGTGTGTGCACTCAGGCAAGGTGTTTGCCTGTTAAATTATATAACAATGCAATGAACTGTAAAATACGCAGCTAAGTGCTGCTCCTTAGAGCTCGGCTTACTCCCAACTCTGGCTCCTCGGTCTCAAGTGTTGAAAATGTGACTGAAAGAGGGTGTTGGGGTGAAAAACTAGAAACGCTATAATTGGACCGAAGTGACAGAAGTCCTTTGTAGCCGTACAAAAACCATTAACTTGTTTAATTAGAGCATGTCAAATTAAATGGTCAAATTATGTAAATGTTTCGGTTCTGGGGGGAAAACAGTCGTGAATTATGAGCCAGGCAAAAATTAAACTTATTATGATTTGACAATAAAAAACACAACTTCTGCTAAATTGATAATTAAATTATCTATAGTATTATTCCAAAAAAATATATTTAATGTCCAGAAATAATAAGTTAGTTTTTCAAGAATTCAATTAGTCGAATTTATTTTCTCAAGGTCAACCAATTCCTCAATCCTCCAATTCTGCACCCTTCTCAGCTCGCCACGAATCGTGTTAAATAATGAAAAACTAAATTAAACATTAAGATAAAAATAAAATGTGAAAATTATACAGCGCCAACCGTTATTTCATATAAAACAAACACACGCGGAAAATTCAGGGGTCAAGCACGCTAATGTGGGCTAAATATGAATTACCGCGTAAATATATAGTGCACAGTTAATTAAATCATAATGAGCTCTTCACATGCAGCCGAGGTCCAAGTCCCAGGCAAAAATCAATTAAAGTTGGCATACTTTTTGGGTGCCGCCCCCATTTAAATTGCGTGTGTGCTTGGTTTTGGCCCGAGCACATATTAAACGAAACTTTTCCATTTTGTGGTAAACGCTTTAATATGGGAACAAAACCGAAAAACATTTAAATTCAAATCGAACCTAAATGACTTTACTTATATGTTAAATTGAAGACGGAAATTGGGGAGGGTTGGCAAAGAAGAAGTCGTGGAAAGCTCTGGGGTCCTCACCCTAGTAAAACTCCAAAAGAAATAAGCACTGCGACCCTTAATTTAAAGATTACTTTTCCCCCCATTGGGTTCTGTTTGCTTTCAATTGTTTTTATCAGTTTACATTCGAAAGTAACGAAACAAAAAATAACACAGAAAAGACAGAACGACAAACAAATAAAACTCATCTACCGAGGGGGAGACCAGAGATTTAGCTGTGATTTAGTTGGGGAAATCGCTGAAAAACACATAAGCTTTTTGCTCTTCTTGCCTCTGGATTTTATTGGCATTGCTGTCGGCGGAATTCAGGGGAGTCGGGCGACTGTTTCTGTTTGCTTCGATTTGTTTGAGCAGCAGCTGAGACCCCAGTTGAAGTCGGGCGCTGAAAGCTTCGATTTAATTGAAACTTTGCTCATTAAATGGCTGAGTGAAGGAATGAAAAGTTTCCCCATATTTTGCATACTTTTTGTGGCGCAGAAGTGGAACTCTGTGCATCACTCATATCTATGGGGGGACAGGGAAATGGAATGCAGACAAGGTATCCCAAGACATTGCAAATGAAATATAATAAATGATGTCACACAAGGCGATGAGCGGCAGCTTGTCAAAAGCACATGTGTCTGAATGAGACGCCACCAGCAGATGAGAGTGCGGAAGAATTGCACTGAAAGAAATTATTGCTTTGTAATATAGTATATGAAGTGATAATTTCACCAACAAGTAAAAATGACTTGGTGTTCTGATAAATACGATATAAAAAGTAATTAATTTAAAAATAAGAAGTCAAATTTTTTGTTTTTTTAAGTTGCACCATAATAAAATCGTTTTCTAATCAGTTTTCTTTTAATTTCTATAAGGAAAAAGCCAACTACCCACTTAGTCAATTTAGTTATCATAGTAATAGTGAAAGTAACAATGATTTGGGATCTGTTTTTCACTGCGGTTTTGGCATAAGGTTTTACTTGGCTCATAATTCTATTAAAGTAATATTTGGTAGTGGAAATTAATCTGTTTCCCATTTTTCCCGAAATTTCAACTCAATAAATAACGTTTTCCAACTATTTTTAGAGAAGCCATTACGGTATTTTCTCTTCCCCTTTTTAATTTCTCTCGGTGCAGGAGCAGATGAAGCCCTCAAAAGTAGACAATAATAATGATTGTTCCTCCAGCAGGGAAAAACTTCTGCTCGAGCACCGTTCTGAGCACTTCTGATCCATTGTGCTGCGATGCATGCCCCGTTCTGTTACGCTCTGTTCTGTTACATTTGCGCTGACTGATGAGACAATTTGTCATTTCCCACAGACGCGACTCGGGAAGTCTGGGGGGTTGACAATCGTTGACGGGGAAACTAGTCTAAGGATCCAACGGCAACTGGGACTACCAACCCCTCGGACCAACTACACCAAAAGCTGCATCAGCTGGCCGAGGAATAATCATAATTCCCCGCACCACGACGCACCAAAAAACCGAAAGTGAAGAGCCCAAATGCAAATACTCATGAGCCGGGGGACCCAAAAAGTCGACTGACCAAATAGCTGCTGGCCTGGACCCGGAGAACAAAGTGCGATTATCTGGCAAGGACCCGGCTATGAATAATTATTAAAAATTTAAGAGCGCACGCACTTCATTCGTGGGCATAAAATAAAAATTTAATGGCATTTAAGTGGCCCCCGGCATGTCCTTTATGTGTGATTCCTCCTCGAGTCCCCCGACCCCCGGGAGCCGGAAAAAAATATATTTTCTGGCAGGCACAATTAATATTATGGCGTGCCAGCCAAAGTTGATGTGGCACCTCGCCCAGCCCCCGGGAAAAAAGCACAGGAAGCACTTAGCGTCGCAACATGCGAAATAAAAAATTGTGTTGCCCGCTTTTCAGTGGAAAATCCGGGTGGGGGGAGCCATTGAACTTGTTTCGGGTGGCTGGCAAAGGTCGACGAGTCGGAGTCGTAGTCGCAAAAATGAAAAGCCAAATAAATAAAACGAGGCCGAGCGGAGCAGGACAGTAAAAATGCTCATAAGTGCCGGGCCATAACTCAAACTCGACTCTGTGCTCCGTCCAATTACCTTGTCTCGGCGAAATTGGCGCTGTCCGCTGCCTTTGTTCGGCCTTATCGGCTCGCTTATCGGGGCCATACTGTCGGGCAGGGCCTAATTGAGCTAATTCCCAGCCGGATCCGGGCTTAAAGCTACATATTTTGCGCTTTCGGCATCCATCATCCGCGCCAGAGTTGCGAACTTATGCAAAATAAAGAGGAGGCGTGTACGTGACCAAGTGCGTAATATGCAAAAAGTTGAGCCACCTCCCTACGCCCTGCGAATCGCAAATGAATGTCAGCCAAAGGACAAACACACAGCATTTATATCTACATATATATAATATGTATATCCTGCGGAGGCAGCAAGGAGTCGTAGCTTGTCAGACAAGTCATGGCCATGTAGGATCACCGGAGCAACGCCATTTGAATTCCTAAGCAGGCAAACAAGCAGCCGAGCCAAGTCGACGTGGCTTGGGTTGGGGAAAAGTAAAAGTTTCCCTTTAATTTCGGACAATTTATTTTAATTTGCCGGAAAAAGGAGCTGGCATTCTCACTTGCAAATCATGTGGCGTGCAATTAGGCGACGCTTTCACTAACAACAAGGGCGAATCGCAAGTAATTTGAATGGAGTGACATGGAGACTAGCACTGTCAACATCCTGATTCTCCACTGAATGCGCCACCACCGCCAGGAGTTATTTCCCCCGACGCCTCGACAGCTGCTGAACACGGTGCGTATGATTGATGCAGACTACCAGACGCCGCAAATGTAATTTGCGAATGTTCCTTTCTCTCCTCGACTCCTTGGGGATTCCGTTGACGGATGAAGTTTCGCATAGTTTTGGGCCAACGAAAAGCCACGTTGAATGTTAAAGTGGCATTTTGGCAATAGTAAGAAATAAACACATTCAGGAGTGCTATAAAATCTTTTTTAACTAACAGCTGCAATTCTACAATTTATTTTATTAAAGGTAAATTACTTAATAATAAAAATATTAGTCTATTAGAAGAAGAAAACAAAATGTATACAGGATTTTTAAGATATTAATACCATTCATGATGATTCCTTTTGTGGTATTAAATTTACAACCTTGTAGCAATATAAGTAATTGGCATTCTAGATCATACAAATTATTTAGTATGGGAAGACTTAAACTTTTATGTAAAAAACTTATTTATACACGAAAGATCTTTTTTTGCTAAAGATTTCCCTTAAGCCAAGTTTTCGCATCTTAAAGCAGCATTGATCTTCGTTTTGGCCGAGGAAAATTCAATCAAGTTCTTCCATTTGCAAGCCAAATTGAAAACATATGTTTCAGCCTTGGCATTTTACCCGAACTTAAGACAAACAGGGAGTGGGAAAGCTACTTAAAAATGTTGCACACGTACAGCCAATTGTGAGCAAACAGTTCGGTGGAAGGAGCCTGGGAGCGGAGTCAAGGAACTTTGCCGCCACATCCCAAATTCCCCTGACAGGCTGGCAGAGGCAGCTTCATCAGGCTTCCACATCCGCCTCGGCCACATCGTCATCATCATCATCATCGGGCACATCATGAGGCTCATCAGCATCAACTTGTCTGTCCCTACATCGCCCCAAGAGCTACTAAATTTCACGCAATCACGACCACACACACTCCGAGTCCTTCGTCCTTCTTCAATTTTCTGCTCCTTTTTTTTGTGTGCCGGCAACTGCCTAATAAAATATTTAGTTGCTGGGAGTCATTGACAAGTTTGCAGACAAGGTTCTTCGGGCTTGTGGTCTCTTTATGCTCCTTGATGAGACAGAAACGAGGATGTCAGGTGAGTTGTGCCTGTTTCTCACCTATTGCCTGCCATCCATCCCTCAGCACTGAGAAAAAATACTGTGGAGTTTATTTATAATTTTAAGCATTATATTTTTGGTAGGAAATTAACAGAATTATTTTAGCTTAGACCGTCTGTTTAGAATGATACATAAACTAACTAATAAATATAGTCTTTCTTTTGCAACCCTCGTTTTTTTTACGAGGCCCCAAAAGTATTAAACGGTCATTGAAAGCGTTTTGCTCCAGGAAATAATGAAAAATTCAAAAACCAATATTTAAAAAGCCATCAAATCAAACAAAGTGCAACAATGTGTGATCCCAAATCGGGAGCCCTCCCTTCCATTTTGGGCATCCTTTCAACGTTTAATATCTCATCAAGTGTTACGCTTTACGACTACTTAAAACCCCATAAAAAACAAAACAGAATAAAACTGTGGCAAGGAACAGGCAGCCGAATCCCAAACAAAATCAACGCCAAAAGCCGTAAATTTCCTCCCATCGGTTTCAGACGGATTTTACAGGGAAAAGCTGCTGAAAGGAAAGCGAAAGGAAATGCAAAAAGCGAAAAAGCAACAGCAGAAATAGCTACAAAAGCAGCGACAGCAGCAAGATTTAATGATGCAGCATGATTTGCGCATAAAAAGGAGCGAAATAGAATAGAATGAAATGGAATAGAAAGGGGCGGCGAGGGGGGCGTGGCAGGAGGCATTATAGCTTGACAGACATCGGCAACTGCTGGGCAAGCTTTGATAAAATGCAGCACTCACATCCACATTCACTTACATCCTTCTATGCGATATACATATATGCATGGCCATATATATTCTAACACTTTAGTTGCGCATAAAATGTTAAAGGACCTTTCATGTGTGCCACATCAGGGGAAATCGAGGAAGCAGCTGAGTTGGCTGGACAAGGAATGTATTCGCATATATACTGGAATTTGAATGCATGCCTCCGTCAAAGGGGTGAATAAACCCTTATGAATACAGAAAAGCTACAGTGGATCCTAGAAAATGATGTACATTTTTTACCAATTTATAAATCTTAAGAAGTAATAAAAAGTGGCTTTATTTTCATTTGTATCAAAAATAATAAAAATAGTTTTACGAGAGATAGCAGAGCTTAACATAAAGAATATGTACGTTTTAAAGCTTCTACTATGACGCTGTATATCATTTTCATACGGCCTCTTTGAAAATTACCTACAATTGTCTTCTACCTCTTTTATGAAACCAAATATGAAAACCACGAATTTCTAAAGTCCACAGAAAGAGAAGCAGAAGGCAAAACAAAACTTACCTCGATAACAAAACTGTCTAAATATTTAATTATACTTCTTAGCTTGCGGCCAATTTGAAGTTTTAACCGTTTGCTTGTTACTAAGTTTTTGTTGCTGTCTCCAAGTTGCCTTCGGTCAATATGCTAAAATATTCAAACAGTGAACACCAAGATCAACAAAAGTTTACAGTCGAAACCGCTTGTCGGGCCGGGTTTACATCATATTCAGCTTGACTGACATGACAAACTGGAGTTCTAGTGGGATGACATAAGCACTATGCGATGAGCGAGAGCGAAAAGTTTGCCAAACATAATTAAGCACGCGACACACAGCTTATAATGTATTATCAGACTTTCGTTCTGAGTTAAGAATTCAATGCAAATGTAAAAATTATTTCATCAGCCAGAGTCCAAAAATGGTCTAATGTGATATGATAGGTAAGTTACGCAATCTTATCAGCAACAATTTTTAACAATCCCTTTGTTTAACGGGGGCATTGAAATACAAAATTGTGCACCGTAATAATTATAACTCGTATTTCGATTTACTTTTTTATGTACTTTTATTAGAATTTTCATTAATAAAGGTACTTCTTTCGTCATCCACTGCATTTGTAGATCAAAGGTTTTTAAATAAAATTCTCAGGGTATATGCACAAAATGCAGTGAATTCCCGTCCAAACACATTAAAATAAATTTGTAATGAAGCTTGGTAGAACCAGTTTTATGTCAATGCGATATGACAATAACTAAATAGCGTGACCCAAAAGCGATATTCTTAATGAAATAGAAAACAACTAATCAAAACAAAGGTAATATTGTTTCCATATTTTATCGAAATAATCATTTGAATTTTATTAAGACTATTTAAGACTTTTGTGATCCTGTGTAATTATTTGTTTTCACTGATTAGATCGAACCGCTGTAGATACAGACATTTTATAAGATTGTAAGGGCAGAGAACCTCTCTCATATAAACAAACATGGACAACACTCAACTTATTATACTCGCAAAATCACAACGATTGTACAAAGAGAGCGGCAGATAAGTGCCCTATGTTTGAGTTCAGGACAGCAAAAGTGGAAATAAAGCTTCAGGTACGGGTTCCTTTAGATTACGGTGGGTATAAATTGCGGTGTCGCGCAATGGCAAAACTCAGTTTGGAATAAATTGTACAAGTGGTTAAACGTTAGTTTCCTATCAATGGCTCTCATAGAAATTGGTCTGGGCCTCTTGGCTATTGCTTTTCTACTCTACAAATGGGGCACGGCTACATTCAAAACCTTCGAGGAGCGGAAACTCTACTTTGAGAAACCTTACCCGTTCGTCGGCAATATGGGTGCATCGCTCTTGCAGAGAGTTGGCATTCAAAAACTTCTATCTGAGTTTTACGATCGCACTCGTCAGCAGTAAGTGGATATGGGCTGTCTTTTGTGGTGAAGATTGACGAGAAAACTTTAATGATATTTCAGCAAAATTGTAGGCTTTTACAATCTGCGCACGCCCATGATCACGCTGAATGATCCGGAGCTGATCAAAAAGGTTTGCGTCAAGGACTTTGACCACTTTCCCAACCGCCAAGTCTTCATCGGCACCAACGAGCGTTTGATAAATGACATGGTCAGTACGATGAGGGACCAGCGATGGAAGCACATGAGGAACACTCTGTCTCCGGTCTTTACGGCGGCCAAGATGCGCAACATGTTCACCCTGATGAACGAAAGTTTCGCGGAATGCCTGCAGCACCTGGACACCTCGGGATCTTCTCCCAGTAAAAAGGGTTTCGAGGTGGACATGAAGGTGCTGTGCAACAAGCTCTCCAACGACATTATCGCCACAACAGCGTTTGGACTCAAAGTTAACTCGTACAAAAGCCCAGAAAATGAGTTCTACGAGATCGGGACGTCTTTGAATTTCTCCAGCGGAGCCCAATTCATTAAGTTCATGTTGGCCTCAATGATTCCAAAGATTTTTAACGTAAGCGTATTCTTAGGCTGTTCAAGTTGAAAACATATATATTTTGTTTCCTTCTTTTAGGCTTTTGGAATATCAGTTTTTGACCCCAGCAAGATGGAGTACTTTGTTCGTCTGGTGGTGGATGCCATGAAGTACCGAGAGCAGCACAATGTCTCGCGTCCCGACATGATCCAGCTGCTAATGGAGGCCAAGAAGGAGTCCCAGGATAACTGGACTGACGATGAGATTGTGGCCCAGTGCTTCGTTTTCTTTTTCGCCGCCTTTGAAAATAACTCAAACTTGATTTGCACCACCACTTACGAGTTGCTGCTCAATCCCGAGGTCCAGGAGCGTTTGTACGAGGAGGTGAAGGCGGCCCAAGAGGCTCTGAAAGGCGGATCTCTTACTTACGATGTCGTGCAGAAGATGACCTACATGGACATGGTCATTTCCGAGTCTCTCCGAAAGTGGACTCTGGCCGCCATGACCGATCGTTTCTGTTCCAAGGACTACACACTTACGGATGAGGATGGGACCAAAGTTTTCGACTTCAAAGTGGGCGACCGCGTCAGCATTCCCATCTCTGGGTTGCACTGGGATGACCGCTACTTCCCGGAACCCAGAAAGTTTGACCCGGAGCGCTTCAGCGAAGAGCGAAAGGGCGACTTGGTGCCCTACACCTATTTGCCTTTCGGCGTAGGACCTCGAAACTGCATAGGTGAGTTACAGAAAAACAAATAGGTGTTCTTGAGATTTTCCTTGTGAATTGCCTTTAGAAAGTCTGTAGTTTTACTACCCCGTATTTTAAATTTAACTTATTCTAAATATTATTATACTACTTCCATTTTCGCAGGAAACCGCTATGCTTTGATGCAGGTCAAGGGTATGCTCTATAACCTGCTGCTGAATTACAAGATCGAGGCTTCTCCCAGGACCGAGAAGGATCTGTGGGGTTCGGCTCGAGGCCTTAACTTTTCTACAAGTTCTGGATTCAGGATGCAATTGGTTCCGAGAAAATAAGCTGATGTGGATATACAGCAGACTGCTTAATTATTTGAGAATGAACACTTGTTGATATTACACAATAAAATGTTTAACAATATAAAATATTTAATATTTATTTGACTTTAAAATGGGAGGATATTACGATCACGTACAGTTTAATTCCATTCGAATCTGATTGGATGAATATTGTTTCACCCCGGACTTAATTTGTCTAGCAAACCTTTCGACTTGTTTACTTTAATTTTTATATTGGTTATATTACGAATACGATCTCGTATTAATTTCTGGTGGCCGAAATCGCTCTCGCGTTGCCTAGGCCAATTATAATTACACATAAAAAAAAAACTTGGTAAAATCAACTGTAATAATTGTCAAACAGGCCCCAACCAGCAAAATTGTCAATTCTACTAAGTAAATAGTCATTTCACAACAACAAAATACACACAATTAGCAAAGACGCACACCCAAAGCAAAAACAAAATACACGTAACTATTTTAAAAGTTACGTAACTATCTTTGTTGGTAAATTTTACCAAGCAAATTTTTTTGTGTGTATATATATTAAACACGATTAAGATGTGTAGGGGAGAGTGGGGGAATTTCGTCACAGGGGCAATTTCGTCACCTGCAATATCTCGGAATCCATAAGTCCTAAAAATATATAATTTTTTTGTTTTAGTCCTTCAAGACGGCCAGACACAACCAATGTATTTGTTTTGCACAGAAGGCCAAGATAATTAAGCTATAATATTAAATGTGTTTTAACAGTTCAAAAGCTACATTTAGTTCTCGACGAAATTTTTTCTGTATGCCACAATTCAAAAGGAATAAGATACACGATTTTTTATATAATACACAGTGCTATAATGTGCATTTCTGCGTCAGTGATTTTTAACTTCGCGCCTAATTTCGGAAGAAAAATAATTATTTCAAAAAAAGTACTGTCTGGGGAAATTTCGCCACCCTACGCTAAGGGTAAATTCGCACCTATTTTAAATACATATTTTTATATTTGACGAGCTGGCTAACGAACAGACTACCAGCAGCAGCAACAAATATAGGACGTCAACAAAAATGGTACGCTTGATCAGTGTAGCATATTTACAGGCGTTAAACTCCCTACATTTTTCAGGTGACGAAATTGCCCCGGTGGTGTGGTGATTTTACCCCCCTGTGTGGCGAGATTGCCCCAGTATATTGGTCTTACATTTTATTTTTTTATAAATCACCAAGGTAATTAAAAAAATAGGGGAATGTCACATTTTAAAGCTTGGTGCTAACCGCATTCAACAATAAAAATAGAAATATGAAAACGTGTCTCTAGATGGACAAAAAATAGCTTTGAAAAAATGCTGACGAAATTCCCCCACTCTCCCCTACAACGAACATTGAAAAATTTCTTTTACATTTCGATAGGGTTGATAAACACCATAAAACTAAATTTTTACTTTTCCGAAATCTTTAAAGGTGTGGGTCTTTTGTTGACTATCGATTGGATTTCGTTGTAAAGGTAATTCTTTCGTCATCCACCTAAATGCAGTTCAAAGGCTTTTAAATAAAATTCTCAGGTCATATGCACAAAATGCAGTGAATTCTCGCCGAAACACATTAAAATACATGTGTAATAAAGCTTGGTAGAACCAGTTTTATGTTAGTGCGATATCACAATAGTTGAAAAGCGTGACCCAAACGCGATGATCGTCATGAAATAGAAAAGAATTAATCAAAGCAAAGCATATCGAATCGATTGCGTACAAAACTTATTTTATTAGCTATAGATAGAGTCATTTGAGCGTTATATTACGAATACGATCTCGTATTTATTTCTGGTGACCGAAATCGCCCTCGCGTTGCCTATGCCAATTATAATTATGTATATTAAACATGATTAAGATTTGTGGTGTACAAAAAAATATAAACAATTCAATGAGAGCGGAGTACGCAGCACTCAATAAGGTTATTATTTTTGCTATTCGATCCAAGAGAGCGCTAGATTAGCTTTAAATGTATGGGTTCATTTTAAACATGAAAGGAAGCTAGCTTCTGCCAGCCGAAGCTTATATACCCTAGCAGATCATTTCTATTAAAAAACAAATTACAAAATGTAAAATTTTGTTATATTTTAACACTAATTTTTCTTTCCCTCCAATGGCGGCTATAAAATATTGTCGTCCGATTATTGTTAAATTTAAGTCGAAATTCAAAAATATTAAACAAGAGAGAACGCTATAGTCGGGTGCCCCGACTATCAGATACCCGTTACTCAGCTAAAGGGAGTGCGAAAGAGATGGAGAAAAACTTTGATCCGCCGTAACTTTTTAACGAATGGTCCGATTTAAAAAATTTCTTCTACATTTCGATAGGTATTGATAAACACAATAAAACTGCATTTTTACTTTTCCAAAATATTGAAATTTTTAAAATCGTATATAAGCGATTGTGGGCGTTAGAGGGGGCGTGGCACCCCTTGCACTGCGTAGGAACTCCTAGAATCTGCATGCAAAATGCCAATCTTCTAGCTTTTATAGTTTCCGAGATCTCAGCGTTCATACAGACAGACAGACAGACAGACAGACAGACAGACAGACAGACGGACAGACAGACGGACAGACGGACAGACGGACAGACGGACAGACGGACAGACGGACATGGCTAGATCGACTCGGCTAGTGATCCCGATCAAGAATATATATAGTTTATAGCGTCGGAAACGCTTCCTTCTACCTGTTACATACTTTTGCACGAATCTAATATACCCTTTTACTCTACGAGTAACGGGTATAAAAAGAGTTATATCGCTGAATAGAAGAGAATACAATAAAAACCAACGGAGCTATAATTTGTTTCGAATTAATTTTCCTTTAATTTTCCGATCGTTACTATGGCAGCTATATGATATAAACTTCAGATTTTTATAAAATTAAATTCGAAATTCCGAATTAAAAATAAAGTTATTCCCAAGAGTAGAAAGTAAAATTTCAAAAAACTTCTTCTTCACTGCGTTGAAAATTTGTGACTGAAATAATAATACCCTCTGCAAGGGTATAAAAACAATCACAAACCTGTTGGGAGCGATATCTCTCTTAGAACGTATATAAACGTACTTGTCATAAACACAGTCAGTGCTTCAAAGCCTTCGAGGAGCGGAACCTGGACTTCGAAAAACCTTTTCCATTTGCCGGTAATATAAGTGCATAGGCCATGGAGAAAGACACCTTTCAAAGGCAGATAGCCGAGTTCTACCAACGCACTCGCCATCAGTAAATGATTAGCGGCTCGATTTCCAGTGGCGAAATATCAATGGGATCTTATGAAATTCCAGTCAAATTGTAGGCCTCTTCAATCTGAACACACTAATGGTTCAGCTAAACGAGCCGCAGCCAATTAATTAGATCGGGTTAGGACTTTGACCACTTTCCCAACAACCAGCATTTTATGAGCGTCAATGAGCGTTTAATTAACGATATATTAACGATCTGAAACAGATAGTACTTTCACTCTTTTGGATATTATTTTGTTGACTATCGATTGGATTTCGTTGTAAAGGTACTTCTTTCGTCATCCACCAACAAATGCAGTTCAAAGGCTTTTAAATAAAATTCTTAGGTTATATGCACAAAATGCAGTAAATTCCCGAATGACGCTTGGTTAAACCAGTTTTATGTTAATAATAATAGTTAAAAAGTGTGACCTAAAAGCGATGATCGTAATGAAACAGAAAACAATTAATCAAAGTTAAGGTAATCTTGTTTTCATATTGAATCCATTGTGTACAAAAATTATTTTGTTAAAAAAAACTTTAGTTATCAAGACGTATTTTAATTTTACTAAGACTATTTATTTTCTTTTTGTGGTCCTGTGTAATTATTTGTTTTCACAGATTAGATGAAACCGCTGTTGATACAGTCATTTGATAAGGGGCTGTCCATATATTACGTAATCACCTAGGGGGGGGAGGGGGTCATTGAAATGATTATGTTTGATTACATGGGGAGGGGGGGGGTCTTGTACAATGATTACGTAATCATTTTATATTAATTTTTTTATTTAAAGAATTTATTTAAAAACTTTTTTCCTTTAATTATATCTACAAACCAGGGACCAAAAATAAGTGTTATTGTAAATTTTTCATACAAAAAAATCACGCATTGTAGTTTACAAATCCGTAATGATTTTTATTTTTTGATTTTTATAATAAAACTCAAAAAATAACTGTTATTTTTTGATTTTTATGAATAACAGTTATTCCCTTGACATTTTTGAAAAAATGAAATAATTAAAAAAAACATGATTCCCGTGTTTTATATAACTTACTAAAAATTTGTTAAAAAAGGCAACCGTGCATATTTTATACCTATATTTTTATACCCGTTACTCGTAGAGTAAAAGGGTATACTAGATTCGTGCAAAAATATGTAACAGCTAGAAGGAAGCGTTTCCGACCTCATAAAGTATATATATTCTTGATCAGGGTCACTAGCCAAGTCGATCTAGCCATGTCCGTCTGTCCGTCTGTCTGTCTGTCCGTCTGTCCGTCTGTCCGTCTGTCCGTCTGTATGAACGCTGAGATCTCAGAAACTACAAAAGCTAGAAGGTTGAGATTTCCCACACATATTCTTTGGCTTCCTACGCAGCGCAAGTTTATTTTAGCCGAGCGCCACGCCCCCTCTAACGCCCACAATCGCCCACTAACGATTTTAAAATGGGTCCTGCGCCCACATCTTTAAAGATTTCCGAGAAGTATAAATGCAATTTTGTTGTGTATATTTATACCTATCGAAATGTAGAAGACATTTTTCAAATCGGACCATTCATTAGTTATACGCAATCAAAAATTATATATCTATCTCCCTCGCACTCCCTTTAGCTGAGTTACGATTATTAGTCGGGACACCAACCCGACACAGCGTTCGCACTCCCCTTAGCTGAGTGACGGGTATTAGATAGTCGGGACAATAACCCGACTATAGCGTTCTCTCTTGTTTTTAAATTTATTTTACCCACAAAATTGCCATAAATCAAGTTTGAGTTTTATTTTTGATCACGACGAATAACTGTTATTTGCCAACTTTTATTATAAAACTCAAAAAATAACAGTTATTCCTTGAGTTTTACTTTACAAATCAGAAAATAACTGTTAAAGTGTGATTTTTAAAATAAAACTTATAACAGTTACGGTCCCTGCTACAAACTTAAATAGGAAAGCAGAGAAAAAATTTTTGTAGTGGCTGTGCGGCGAAAAAAAGAATGTTTAGTGGTTCAATCACACGAAGGACGCGAAGACCTGGAATGGCTTGACGAAGAGTATGTTGGGGATAATATCAGCGTAGACGAACCGAATGTGTCATACCAAACTTCATTTATAAACAATATTAAAGATTGGGTTGCATCTCCGTTTGAATCCACAGATTAAAAGAAACAAAATTTTATTCTGGGGATTACGTAATCATTGGGGGGGGGGGGGGTTGTTTATTGAATGATTACGTTTGATCACCAGGGGGGGGAGGGGGTCAAAAATCACCAAAAACGTGATTACGTAATATATGGACAGCCCCTAAGATTGTTAGAGAGAGAAGTGTTTTCGAAACCTCTCTCATATAAACAAACATGGGCAACACTCAACTTATTATTCTCGCAAAACCACAACGATTGTTCAAAGAGAGCGGCAGATAAGTGCGCTATGTTTGAGTTCACGACAGAAAAAGTTGAAATAAAGCTTCTAACCTGTTGAGAACGTAGATAGATATACTTAGAATACGAGTACATACGTATTTTTCGATTACGTCGGGTATAAATAGCGGGGTCGCGCAATTGCGAAACTCAGTTTGGAATAAATTGTACAAGTGGTTAAACGTTAATTGCCTAGCAATGGCTCTCCTAGAAATTGGTCTGGGCCTCCTGGCCATCGCTTTTCTACTCTACAAATGGGGCACGGCTACCTTCAAAACCTTCGAGGAGCGGAAACTGTACTTTGAGAAACCCTACCCGTTCGTCGGCAATATGGGTGCATCGTTCATGCAGAGAGCTTGCTTTCAAAAGCAGCTATCCGAGTTCTACGATCGCACTCGTCAGCAGTAAGTGGATAGGGGCTGTCTTTTGTGGTGACGATTGACAAGAAAACTTTATTGATATTGTAGCAAAATTGTGGGCTTTTTCAATTTGCGCACACCCATGATCACGCTGAATGATCCGGAGCTGATCAAAAAGGTTTGCGTCAAGGACTTTGACCACTTCCCCAACCACCAGCTCTTCATCAGCACCAACGAGCGTCTGATAAATGACATGGTCAGTACGATGAGGGACCAGCGATGGAAGCACATGAGGAACACTCTGACTCCAGTCTTCACGGCGGCCAAGATGCGCAACATGTTCACCCTGATGAACGAAAGTTTCGCGGAATGCCTGCAGCACCTGGACACCTCGGGATCTTCCCCCAGTAAAAAGGGTTTCGAGGTGGACATGAAGGTGCTGTGCAACAAGCTCTCCAACGACATTATCGCCACCACTGCGTTTGGGCTCAAGGTCAATTCGTATGAAACCCCGGAAAATGAATTCTACGAGATCGGGCAGTCACTGGTTTTCTCTCGCGGAGCCCAGTTCTTTAAGTTTATGTTGGCTTCATTGGTTCCAAAGCTTTTCAACGTAATTTTTAGGCTATTGGTGTTGAAAACGTATCTAATTTTAAATCCTTCTTTTAGGCTTTTGGAATGTCAGTCTTTGACTCCAGCAAGGTGGAGTACTTTGTTCGTCTGGTGGTGGATGCCATGAGGTACCGAGAGCAGCACAATGTCTCGCGACCCGACATGATCCAGCTGCTAATGGAGGCCAAGAAGGAGTCCCAGGATAACTGGACTGACGATGAGATCGTGGCCCAGTGCTTCATTTTCTTTTTCGCCGCCTTTGAAAATAACTCAAACTTGATTTGCACCACCACCTACGAGTTGCTGCTCAATCCCGAAGTCCAGGAGCGTTTGTACGAGGAGGTGAAGGAGGCCCAAGAGGCTCTGAACGGAGCTCCCCTCAACTACGATGCCGTGCAGAAGATGACCTACATGGACATGGTCATTTCCGAGTCCCTCCGGAAGTGGACTCTGGCCGCCGCCACGGATCGTTTCTGCTCAAAGGACTACACACTCACGGATGAGGATGGGACCAAAATTTTCGACTTCAAAGTGGGCGACCGCGTCAACATTCCCATCTCTGGGCTGCACTTGGATGACCGCTACTTCCCAGAACCCAGAAAGTTTGACCCGGAGCGCTTCAGCGAAGAGCGTAAAGGCGACTTGGTGGCCTACACCTATTTGCCTTTCGGCGTAGGACCTCGAAACTGCATAGGTAAGTTACAGAAAAACAAATAGGTGTTCTTCTTCATGTAAATTGCCTTTAGAACTTTTAACAATTTCTTTATATAATTATGCTATTTCCATTTTCCCAGGAAACCGCTATGCTTTGATGCAGGTCAAGGGTATGCTCTACAACCTGATGTTAAATTACAAGATCGAGGCCTCTCCCAGGACCGAGAAGGATCTGTGGGGTTCGGCTCGAGGTTTTAACTTTACTCCAAGATCTGGATTCTGGATGCACTTGGTTCCGCGAAAATAGGCTGATGTGGATACAGTGCAGACTGCTCAATTATTTTAGAATACACACTTGATTAAGTTCTTATGCACACCTGTTGATATTGCACAATAAAATCTTTAACCATAAAAAATATAAAATATTTATTTAAATTTAAAATAGAAGGATAATCCGATCACTTCCTTGGCGTACCTACAGTTTAATACCAACCGAATTCGATTGGGTGAGAATTTTGTTTCCTCACGGACTTTGTTTGTCTATCAAACCTGTCAACTTTTATTTTTATCAAATAAAAACACCTCTTAACGAGGTAAAAAACTAGTGACGATCGCACCTTCAACATACAAAAGTTCTGATATCAACATTTGTGACGAAAAATTATTACACTCGTCATTAAATAGACTTTCTAATATTTTCTCATTCGGCCCGCCCTAGCAGACTATTCCAGCCTTTTTCCCTTCACAGGCATTTTCTATTGCAGCGTGCCGAATAAAAAACAAGAGAGAACGCTATAGTCGGGTTGGTGTCCCGACTATCTAATACCCGTCACTCAGCTAAAGGGAGTGCAAACGCTGTGTCGGGTTGGTGTCCCGACTAATAATCGTAACTCAGCTAAAGGGAGTGCGAGGGAGATAGATATATGCTGACAATTTATAAAGCGTATAACTTTTTAATGAATGGTCCGATTTGAAAAATGTCTTCTACATTTCGATAGGTATAAATATACACAACAAAATTGCATTTACACTTCTCAGAAATCTTTAAAGATGTGGGCGCAGGACCCATTTTAAAATCGTTAGTGGGCGATTGTGGGCGTTAGAGGGGGCGTGGCGCTCGGCTAAAATAAACTTGCGCTGCGTAGGAAGCCAAAGAATATGTGTGGGAAATCTCAACCTTCTAGCTTTTGTAGTTTCTGAGATCTCAGCGTTCATACAGACGGACAGACGGACAGACAGACATGGCTAGATCGACTCGGCTAGTGACCCTGATCAAGAATATATATACTTTATGGGGTCGGAAACGCTTCCTTCCAGCTGTTACATACTTTTGCACGAATCTAGTATACCCTTTTACTCTACGAGTAACGGGTATAAATATTAAAAAATCTATTTAATGACGAGTGTAATAATTTTTCGTCACAAATGTTGATATCAGAACTTTTGTATGTTGAAGGTGCGATCGTCACTAGTTTTTTACCTCGTTAAGAGGTGTTTTTATTTGATATCAGAAGTTTTTGTTTGTTTACATTTGCTCTCATAGGAGCTAATATATACATTTAAATTTAAATTAATCAATCATAATTTGTAAGCCATTGTATTTAAACAAATTAAGTTAAAAAGTATTTCAAAATACCTTTTAAACGAGGTATGGCACATGTCTGTACCTTTAGTAGTGTAGAACTTACAAACTAACGAAATTTAGCCATTTTTAGCTTTTTTCCCGCTAAAGTAGCGGCTTTTTCCAAAAGTCGTAGAACAAAAGATTCCTATATGGAACTCTTAAGTGCAAATTTACTGATTCCATGACCCTAAAATACAGTTCGAATACCCTCACACAAAATTCAATACTCAGGAAGCTTTAGTTGTTCGAGCTGGCAAAAGTGGCTATTTTCGTATAAAAATAACTTTTAAACGTGGCTTTTTACAGTAATGTGTTATATACCAAAATTTAAGGAATCTCAAGGGCTATACAGTTTAAAGTTTTCAAGAAAATCGTTAGAGCCGTTTTTGAGAAAAATAAAAAAAAGCTAAAAAAAAAGTTTTAAAAAATTGTCTTTTGTTCATATCTTTTTAATTATTACATTTACACAAATTGCATATAGAAGGAGTTTATAGCATTTAAAAATACCTTTCAAACAAGATGCAGCAGTCTGTAGCTTTAGTAGTATAGAAGTTACGGTTTTCCGAATTTTAGCTATTTATAGCTTATTTCCCGCTAAACTAGCGAGTTTTTCCAAAAGTGGTAGAACAAAAGTTTTTTATATCGATGTGATGAGCGTCATATTAAATTTTCAAAACTTAAGAAACATGTTTTGGACAAACTGACAAACTGACAAACAGAATTAAATTTTCATTTTGGGAAGAAGAAGGAAATCTTATTTTGGCTTTAACTTTTGAACGGAGCGTCGGACCCCTCATTCGACGGGTATTTTCAAAAGGAATACAACTAAAATATTGCGAAGGGGCATTTATCCCCACCGGCCCCAACAGCTCCAAATTTCGAAATTTTCACTTTTTCACTTTCACCGCTCTCTCTCCCAAGCCAATTGATTTTCTTAAAGTCTTGGTATGCAATTCTTTAAGTTTTTGCAATACCTTTCGATTGGTGTATTACTCATTACGATCGGACTATCACAGCAGATTTTCAATTTTGCGGCTATATAATAGTAGTCGCCTTCGCACACTCTCCTGGTGCGCTTCGTCACTACATGGACTGCCGTCCATAGTGATATCGCTTATATTGCGAATACGATCTCGTATTAATTTCTGTTGACCGAAATCGCTCTCGCGTTGCCTAGGCCAGTTATAATTATTTATATCAAACACGATTACTATATGTGTTGTATAACTACGAACGCAAATAGGCAGATAAATAATCGATTTTGAACTTTTTATATTATTTATATTATAAGTTTGAAGTGAAAAAGTTTAAAAAAGCACGCTGCTGACAATTAAGTTTTATTACCAAAAAAAAAAATGAGAGCTTTGCTCGTAAGATAACAAAAATATAAACAAATGAATGAGAGCGGAGTACGCAGCACTCTATCAGCTTATTATTTTTGCAATCCGATCAAAGAGAGCGGCAGATAAGCTTTAAATGTATTCGTCCATTTAAATAAACAATCACAACAAACCGACTGGGAGCGATATCTCTTTTAGAACATATAATAGTCGTACTTGTCGTAAACTCAGTCAGTGTTATTTTGACCAAGAGATATAGCATTTCTTCGCTAGCAATGGCTCTTATGGAAATATGTATTGTCCTAGTTGGAATCGGTCTTTTGGTCTACAAATGGAGTACGGCCACCTTCAAAACCTTCGGCGATCGGAACCTGTACTTCGAAAAACCTTTTCCATTTGTCGGTAATATGGGTGCATCGGCCATGCAGAAGGCCTCATTTCAAAAGGAGATAGCCGAGTTCTACCAACGCACTCGACATCAGTAAGTGATTAGCGGCTCGATTTCCAGTGGCGAAATATCATTGGGATCTTACGAAATTCCAGCAAAATAGTAGGCCTCTTTAATCTGCGCACACCAATGGTTCAGATCAACGATCCGCAGCTGATTAAAAAGATCTGTGTTAAGGACTTTGACCACTTTCCCAACCACCAGCATTTTATAAGCGCCAATGAGCGTTTAATTAACGATATGCTAAATGTGATGAGGGATCAACGCTGGAGGCACATGAGGAGCATCCTGAGCCCGGTCTTCACGGCGGCCAAAATGCGCAAAATGTTCACCCTGATGAACGAAAGTTTCGCGGAGTGCCTGCAGCACCTGGACACATCGGGATCTTCTCCCAGTAAAAATGGTTTCGAGGTGGACATGAAGGGGTTGTGCAATAAGCTCTCCAACGACGTCATCGCAACCACTGCCTTTGGACTGAAGGTTAATTCATTCGAAGACCCGAAAAATGAATTTCACCAGATCGGGCAGACACTGGTTTTTTCCCGGGGACTTCCGTTCTTAAAGTTCATGATATGCTTACTTGCCCCCAAAGTATTTAATGTGAGTACGGCATAGCGTTATAAAGTCTTAACTTATTTTAGTTTAAAATTCCTCCAGTTTTTCAAGCTTACAATCTTTGAAGCCAGCAAAGTGGAGTACTTTGTTCGTCTGGTGGTGGATGCCATTAGGTACCGAAAGCAACACAATGTCTCGCGTCCCGACATGATCCAGCTGCTAATGGAGGCCAAGAAGGAGTCCCAAGATAACTGGACTGATGATGAGATTGTGGCCCAGTGCTTCATTTTCTTTTTCGCCGCCTTTGAAAATAACTCCAACTTGATTTGCACCACCACCTACGAGTTGCTGCTCAATCCCGAAGTCCAGGAGCGTTTGTACGAGGAGGTGAAGGAGGCCCAAGAGGCTCTGAACGGAGCTCCCCTCAACTACGATGCCGTGCAGAAGATGACCTACATGGACATGGTCATTTCCGAGTCCCTCCGGAAGTGGACTCTGGCCGCTGCCACTGACCGTTTCTGCTCCAAGGATTACACACTCACGGATGAGGATGGCACTAAGCTGTTCGAATTCAAAGTAGGCGATTCCGTTAACATTCCCATCTCTGGCTTGCACTGGGATGACCGCTACTTTCCGGAACCCAGCAAGTTTGACCCAGAGCGCTTCAGCGAAGAGCAAAAAGGCGATCTGGTGCCCTACACCTATTTGCCTTTTGGGGTGGGACCTCGCAGCTGTATTGGTGAGTAAATAGGTTTAGGTTTCGGTACACAATGACCGCATCACTTCATATTTAAATGTAAAATAATATTTTATCCAAACCTCAGGAAATCGCTATGCCTTGATGCAGGTCAAGGGCATTCTGTACAACCTACTGCTGAATTACAAGATAGAAGCATCCCCAAGAACTACCAAGGATCTGTGGGAATCGGCTCGTGGCTTTAATATTATACCCGGATCGGGATTCTGGATGCACTTTGTGCCACGAACGAAGATCGATGTAGTTGGTACCTACCAAACAGGTTAATAAAAAGACGACTCGATGGTTAAGAATAAAATACACAGACATATATTTTACTTTTGATTATGTTTCCATACACACTTGTTGATATAGCATAGCTTAGACATAGGTTTTCGTTAAACTCTCACTGGTTGGTTGGTTACAAAACTTTCTTCACTTCAAGTATTCTGGACACATTCCCTTTATATAACAATTTCACTTTCACGCTGCGGGGAAAGCACGCAAATTACATAAAACGCTTGGCTTGCAAACAAAAGAATCTTCAATACGATTTGTTTTACAAAATATGCGAGGAAAAGAAACTGCAAATGTATGTTGTAAATGTTAATGGATTCCAAGTTTCGTTGTGTTTGTTTTTTTTCTGCGTTCTGCTTTTGCCATTTTAAATTATTGCACGTTTGGCTAATATCTGAAACAGATAATACTTTCACTCTTATGGAGATTCTTTTGTTGGCCATCGATTGGATTTCGTTGGATTTTATTGTTCGTTGATTGCGATTTGTTGTTTGTGGTCTCTACTTTTCGTTTGATTCGGTTCTGCCTAAGATCTAACACTAGAATAACTTAATATTTATGGTAATGCTCCCTTGACGAGGCATGTGTATATGAATATGCAAATATGATATAGTTTTAGCTTTGTACAACGATTTCTCTCATCTCTGATCTCATATGTGCCTTCTTATCGGGTGTATTATACATGTCGATATGTTATTTACAGCCACGGTTGTAAGGTGTCCTTGGATTTCTCATATCTATAAGGAAATCACCCAGTCAACCGTGTTGAGAACCACTCTCTTTCCAAACCTACACGCTGTATAGTCGTCCATTGCTGGTGTGCTGGGAGTTGGAGTGACGGGGCTTGCCCAGCCCAAAGAAGTTCCACACCCTCCGCAGGCAGCCGGGCTTCTTCTCCGGCAGCATCAGACTCTGCTCCTCGAGGATCGTGTCCAGGATGTAGTAGCTGCTCAGGTTGAAGGGCGGCGGCGGCAGCATGGGGGGTGGTCAGGAAATCGTGCAGTTCTTGCTCTCGTGCATGATTGCCGGTGAACCGCCCACACCCATGGATGCACTGCCTCCTCCAGGAGCCACACCCCCCTCCTGGGCCATCTTCTTCTTGCGCTCGTAGGCCAGTGCATCGTTGGGCACATAGGCCACTCGCACTCCGCCGTAATGCTTCCTCGCCGGCAGCCGGTACACATAGTCGTCCATGTCGCTCGATGAGCTGGAGGAGCAGGTGGAGCAGATGCTGGCCACGTCGCAGTTGTCCAGGTTGTTCAGCAGGTTGAGTGGCCCCGTTCCCGTCCCCGTTCCCACCTGCGTCTGGGCATTGTGCAGGCGGAGATTCGTCTGGTTGATCTGCATCTCCGAGGAGCTGCGCGACTGGTTGCGACGCCTCCTCCGCCGCCGGGCATTCGAGTTGTCCGTGTAGCTCTTGGACCGCGACATCGTGTCCTGGACGCTGTGGAAGCGCACCTCCTTCAGCGGCCGGTTGTCCAGCTGCTCGTCGTCCAACTCCTGATCCACCTGGTTGCGATTGCCGGCGAAGAGCTGCTCGTAGCCATCGTGGGGCAGCTCCCGCACCGGCTCGTTGTCCAGCTCCAGTTCGTGGGCCAGCTCCTGGGTGCTCTGCGTCAGATCCGAGTTGCTCGGCGAGTTCAGATTGATCTTGTCGATGCTCTGATAGCTGTGCGAGTCCTCCCCCTTCGAGAGCAGCATGTCGGGCATGGAGTTGGTCAGGGTCTGGGTGTCTCCGAAGATGGACTTGTCGCCGGCGCAGATGTTGTCCAGGCTGATCCCCAGTTCGGTTAGGTCGATGGGCGGCGGATGGGCGGGGCGTGGCATGCCGGGAACACCGCCGCCGAGCAGCAGATCCGCCACCCCGGCCGCCTCCATGCGCTGACGCTCCTGCCGCTCGAGGAGATCGCCAGCACTTCCCGTGGCCTTCGGATGACCATGACCATGGGCCTTTCCCTTCTCCCGCTCACCCGTCCTCCGCGGCGACCGGGCTATTTGGCTAGAGGTGGAAGCCCGATGCGTGGGCCTCAGCTGGGGACCCGAACTCGTGTCCGACGGCGTGGGCGGCTCGCCCTTGCTGCAGGCAATGGAGCAGTAGATGGTGCCCCTCCTGGGCAGGAAGGGTCTGCCCAGCAGGGAGCAGCGGCAGGTGCAGCAGCTGAAGCACTGGTCCGTCGCATGCCAGTGCTGCCCGTCGTGGCTCATCTGGCCCTGATCCACGCCGATCACCTCGCCGCAGTAGTCGCAGTACTCGGCGAACATCGTGTCGAAGCAGGCCAGACAGTACGGTTTGCCCTCGCGCATGATGTACCGCTGGCCGCCCAGCTGGTGCTCGCACTCCTGGCAGGCGAAGTGCTTCATGTGCCACGTCCTGCCCTCCGCCTCCGTGCACTCGTCCGAGAAAATTATCTGGTTGTGGTGAAGGGAAAAAAAAGGAAATACCGAATTAGGAAAGAGTTTTGGGAGGTAGTTGGGAATCCCAACTTGGGATGGGTCATTAGTCCATAAACAATAAATGCCATTAGTTTACCAACATATGAATATATTTTAATTTGGATTTCAAATTGATATGCTGCATATCAAGACAACATTTATAACACATATATGTAATTTCAAATTGATCATCGTTTCATATCATGTTTTTTTGTTTGTATGATTTAATTATATTATTATATTCTAGATTGAATTTTTAAGCTTAAACACATTCAGATTATAACTAAAATTTATTTATCACAAATTCAGAAGAACAACATTATCTTAATTTTTAATTTGATCTATTTGCTTGAATTATTTAAATTTGAATTACAAGAAGACTTGAAATTTTACACAAAATCTGTATCTTTAATTCAACTTAAATTCTCATTTTGTCTACACTTTGCTGCTCAGCAATTTGACGAGCACTTACCTCATCACAGGCAGAGCAGCGTGGCTTCTGGGTTTCGGCGTGATGCCGACCGCAGTAGAGGTTCCCGTCCCGCTGGAAGTAGATGAGGTCCACCAGCAGCTCCTTGCAGACGCTGCACACAAAGCAGCCGGGATGCCAGCACAACTGGGCGCCCAACCGCTGGGCGAAAACCACGATGTCACCGCCCGACAAAGGCTCCTCGCACTGAAAGGGAATAAAAACCAGAGAGTGAGTAAGGTAAATCGTAGAAATGGGAGAAATATGCTCAAGTTCTTCGAGCGATAAAAATCTGCAACGTCTGTCTGCTGCTGGGGCAAAAATATTTAAGCGACTATAAATGCTAAATAACGGTAATAAAACGCTTAAGCTCAACGCCCCACAAGTCCGACCCTCCGCCAGGAAAAGAGCCGCCAGCAGGAAAAAGTCCTGGCTCGGTGTCCTGCTCTGCGGTTTTCCCTCTCTTTACCCTCCCCTTCACTCGGATTTTCCAAGCCGGAAATCATGCAAAAATAGCTGCCGGCCATGTGTCCGTGTCGGCCCGGTGTGTTTGGGTCCACCCCAAAAGTGCTCCTCGGTGGATTGTGGATAAGGAAGCGCTTTAAGTGGCGCTGGCTGCTGGGAAATTTCTGAAAACCGAAACTGAGAAATGCGAGCAGGAAGTGCCGCTTTTAATGACTGCTGGCAAGCCACGCAGCTCGAGACTCGTTAAATTTAAACGCGCTCGCATAATGAACTTATTCGCCCGAAAGGGTTCACAACCGAGGGTCCCAGGCATGGTGACGTTTTCATGCCCCTAAATTAAGGCTCTAATTGAGTTCGCTCAGAGGTCAGAAAGTCAAACGGAAAATTTGAAACTATAAGACGGGGAAATTCCGCTTTCAGCTATTTTTAAATGAAATACTTTTAGATATATTAAAAAAGTAGCTTGAAATAACCTTGAATTTAAATAAAAAAGTTTCAAAGGATATTGAATTTTGACGAAAAGCCTTGCGGGTTATTAGAATCTTATTATTTATTTAGGACTATTGACATCAGTTTATTTTTTGTAAGCTTATAAATCTGTTTTACAAATGAGAGTTAGAATAACTTTATAATAAAAGTTTTTTGTTTTCCTAAGCTAATACAATTTTTAACTACACTTTCAATACTTGAAAATTTAACTTCAGTTGGCAAACAGACAAAACAGACAAAACTTTAAAGAAACATTGTGTATGACGGCTGTTACTTTACATATTTCTGCATATGAACTCTATTTTGATAGCACTATTTTCTTAGCCTCCCGCACCTGACTGCCACTTTCGGCATTTCCGGCATAAAGCAATTAGCCCGCCCACTCTTATATATGCACAATCCTCCTACGTTTAAGAACCGGCACATGCAGTTCCTTCGAAGGAGAACCCATGCCAAAGTTCCCTGCCAATTGGCACCCTCATTTCAGGCAGTTGGCGAGATGGCTCCACTGCGTCTCCGTTCTCGGTTTCGGCGGTTTCTGGCGCAGGCAAATTACCCGGTGCCACCGCAGAGCCACCGCACAAGATTCAGGGTCCCATTGCCAGTCAGCCAGTATTCAACATCCAGGAGCTCCTTAACTTTCCAGGCTATTAAACCTCAGCGCGGGCGATGCTCTCGCTCCGTGGGCTGCGATGGACCCACATCCTCCGCCGCGTTCCCGCAATCAGCATTTACTTTTGCAAGCCATTAAGCATTGACAGGCGAAAGCTTCGGGGCCCCGGACTGTACAGGGTTGATAATTTCCCGGGGCGTAAGTAGCTTCTCTCTATGCGTCGTTAATTGTTTGGCAACTTCAAAATTTATCGCCTCGGGCCACGAAAATCATAAAAACCGAGGAGATGCTGCGCAGTGCGCACTTTAATTAGGCAGTTTCCCTGTCCCTTTTCTCTGCTTTTCTGGCTAATGACGCATTGAAGTCGGAATAGACTTGTCCTTGCACTTTGGCCTGGCTAACCCCAGAAACTGGGCAAAGAACTTTTGCCACAGGAAGCGCTTTAAGTAGTTTCTGCGGTGGGGACAGAGTGGTAAAGTTTTCAGCGTGGATGCGGGGGAGATTGATCCCCAAAACCCAACCAATTTCGGTCCTAAGCCCGCCCCCGCCATTGATTAGTTTGTCCGGGAAATCTGTGCACTTAAAATGACATTTTTCATTCGACTGCCAGCCGCCCGGCTAAATGTCATGTAAATAACAGCAATCGCTGCTCATTTATCTTATCAATCCAATTAATCCCAGTTGGCTGTCGCTTGTTTGCAGGCACTCTGCGCCAGACAATTATGCTATTGACAAATTGTTGCCGGCGGTGCCATCGCAAAAGCACCTATCGCCTAGACTGAACCCAGTTGACCCACCGACGGGGTGGGAAGTGTCCTTGCTTACCCATTTCGTGTCCGGACTAATCCAACTTGGAGCGACAAACTTGGCTGGCAGACGGGCAAAGACGGTGGTATCCTCCGAAAAGCAACCTCCCCCGAAAAGCAACTCGAATTATTAATGACGCTCGTTATCATGCCCTTTTCAGTACATAAACTTTTCGCTTAACAGCCACTGCGCTTCACCTTCCTTTTACTGGTTTTTCTTTTTGTTTCGCTCTTGCTACCTAGATGCACTGAGCGAAAATTTCAAGGGTGGAAAAAATATTACCTAACAAATTAAATTAAGTCATAAAGTACCCTCGCCACTTTGTAATCAATATTTAATTTAATATTTTAATAACACTCACTGAACAATTTCTAAGTTGATTTGTAAAGTTTCAAGTTTTTCTGCCTCTGTCCCTTGAAATATATATATAATTTTGGCAGTAAAGTGCCGAGTCTGAGATGGCTTTTCTTGTAATTATTTCATTGTTGCCGGGACGACCTTTAGTGTCACATCCTTGTCAAAACTTCAACTTCCGCTCGTTGCTGTTCGTGCGGAAAATCTGTCAAGAAGTGTGCCCCTCATTCCGCTGCTCGATTCCATTATTTTTTGGCCAAATCATTGCCAGTTGGATGTGACACACGTTGGCTTGAGCTTCTGCCCACGTTACTACTCATTTACGCCTGACTGAATGAGCTTCCTCCCCTCTCGAAATTCCGGATTCAGGATCATTGAACGTTTTCATAAATTTTCCCTCATAATTTCCCCATGCTTTCCACGCCATTCAATTCGATGGCCCCGGGTTGAGGCCTTTGTTCGCATTTTAACGTCCGTTTAGCAAGTCAGTTATGGTCTGTGAATTTTAAGCACTTTCGCCTTGGTCTTAGTCGGGGTTCAGGGGATGGCTTCCGATTTTCTTCAAATCCTTTTTAAAGTTTATCAGAT